>NC_068364.1:52440987-52786442 GCF_020536995.1 Dreissena polymorpha | reverse complement strand
TTTATCGGTAAGAATTTTCAATGTTGTTTGAACACGTTTAATTGTTTGTTTTTTGATAGTGAACAAAGTTAAAAAAAATTTTTCAGATAGTCGAAAGATAATTTATTAAGGTACATTAGTAAAGTAAGAACTTTCCATTTCTCATAGACATTGAGCTTTCATATGTGTATAATATATTTTACATATTAACAATAAGCGTTATCATGCAAAATGAAATATGGGTAAATATTTCTTATTCTTGGGGGCATTTTTTTCGTCGAGTTCATGGGCTGAGCGATCCACAAATAACACAACACACCGGGACATGACCGACGCAAAGTCCTAATATTTGTTTTCCAGAGATAATGTGTACACAAAATTCATTCGAAAACGAATTTAATTCCTTCGAATATAATGATTTTGAAGTTATATTTCAGCGACATCTGATTTCCATTTATTTTTATTCTAAATGGTACTCGCCGGACGTAATTAATACAAAGAACAAGCATTTTAAAATGATCGGTAACAACGCAAAAAGTAGTCCAGAGCCTGAGAGTAGCAAAGTGAAATACAGTTCTCATTTAAAGTTAACAGACATTTGTCAAATCATGTTGTAATCAAAACAAGATTCGTATTACCGTCTGATATCGGTCATGAAACAAATCTTAGTCGTTTCGTATTGCTTGTTAACAACATTTGAGTAAGTCGAGCTTACGCCCTGTGTTTAACTTTCTACGCACAAAAAGATGAATCGCTGTACATTGACCAACTCACGAGAAAAAATCGAAAATTCTATAGTAAGTATTATTAAAAGATTATATTATCATATTATAACACATTATTTAACTAATGTATATTTGAAATGTAAAGTTCCTCAATATTTAATTTCACATGGAAAACAATCAAAATTAACTTTAATTTATTTGAAATCGTTAATTTACATTGACTATATATAAACGATTAAATATGTTAAACGTTCAGCTATAAATACATGCGTTTGTGCCGCCAGCAAATATTCTTTCAAAAAAAAGCCAACAAATGTTGTCATATCAATTTTTACGTAATTGTATGTTGAATGCGTTCCGAAACAACATGCTAAATAACGAAAAAAGAAATAACAACACAAAAACAACACCAAACAAAGTCCTTTAAATTTATATTTTGTGTAACGGACAAACAAACAATGAGGCACAAACAACGCGACGAGCCGTATATATTTTTTAAGAAACAAATAGATTTTGTATTTGGGTTAAGATTCATTATTGTATAACTTCTTTAAAGTTGATGTTATTCTGTAATATAAGAAAAATCTTTTAAAAGATATATACGGCGGTGTATATCAGTCATATCAATATGATAAACGATGGAGGTTGAAGTTTTTATCAGCACTTTTCTAAGCTGCATCACATCCAGGTCGTTTATAGAATGCGTCCGGTTTGGTTACATTCATAATTTGTTATTTCTCATTATAAGACACTATTGTTAGTGTATATATATGGATATAACAAGGAAAATGACAAAATAGGGTAACCGATCAAACGCGTACCAATATAAAGAGTTACAATATTTATCCGCACGTTCTTCGAACAGTAACATTTCTAGTGCACAGCTTTCTTTCTGCTATTTATCGTATCGTGAATTAGTGCGATCATTCTACTTATATTTGCCAAGTTGATGAAATAATTTCTCTTAAGTAAATAAAAGATGGTGTCCATCATTTATTGATAAAACACATTAATATTATATTTTCCAGCAACGCGTACATGATCAATACGGTACAAGGATACTTCTTTTAAAATGTTTCTGATCTAAATATAAATCTCGTGTTGTTTCGGTAAACGCATGAGTGTTAAAATTACTATTTTCAGAATGAAAAACTGCACACAATAGATAGCGAACTTAATAATCTGTTGATATATTTTAATCAGTACATAAAAGGTTGCACGTTTACTATTTCGCGCAGTTTAGGTATCATTAAAAACACACACAAAATTCCATTTATTCACTCAGGCTTTCTTTTTTTCTTTGAATTCATTGGACAATAAAAAGTTTGATTTATATAAAAACCTGGTTATAACAGCTACAGCGATTATAGTAAAGATTACACGCCGATAAGCTTTTTGCACTTAAATTTATCCAACGAGCTGAATTAATTCATGTAAAAACGCCAGTCTAGTATTCTATTTATCCTGCACTATAAATATTGTTATCAATTTATTTACTTATTGATACACTTAAACTAGTAGTCTTTATATGTAAAAAAAACAATAGCCAAAACATATAAGATTTATATAATTCAAACTTGAGTAGTAATATTAAAATTGTTGTTGATCTTTCGAAGTTATTCCACTCGAAAAAGTCGGTAAGATTACATGATTTAAGAAGTTGGGTGTAAGCTGGCAATTCATTGTGGATATATATTATTACACATATATAATAATCTTTAAAGCAGTCCCACCGTTTTCATTCGAGAAATATATTCTTACACTTCTATTCACATTTATCGCCATGATCCTTTTTTAACACACACACATAAGTTATCATTAATGCGAATGCGTTTTAAAATGTCAAAACACTCGCGTGATTGAATTGAATGATGAAAATCAAGTGATTACGTCTGCAAACACGCGCGTGTTATTTTTTCGATTTGTTTTTCATTCAGTTAAAAAATAATGATACAAACGCTCTATTGGGTTGATAAATTTCGGTTAGTATTATTATTCGTACATTGATTTGAAATGTTAAAAATCAATACATGTTAATGAAAATTTAAGAAAATTTTAATGATGATATTGATACATTTTAAAGAGTCAAGCGTCTTCGAGTCTTAACTGCTTTGACCTTAAGTCGGAAATGAAAAGACAAGTAGTCCGCTTGTACATGCAGGAGAAGGAAAAAGACAAGACGGAAGGAAAAGCACCAGTGTACTCGACAACCAAAACTGGGCAATTGACCTGTGTCTAATATAAATGTTTATCTTTGCTTTTAGCAATCCTAATAGCCACTGCAAACTGGCATCATAATGGCTCTCGGACTCATGCTCTGCGGCTCCAACACTGAAGCTGCATCCGGAAGTAATCCTGGCTGCGTTGAGTGGGCCTTGGTTCCGGGCTTCAAAGGCCCGCCCTGAATTATCCGTCCTTAAAGTTTACTGGAAAGTATAACTCATATTTAGATATTGAAATTGCTGTCGGTCCACTTGATCAATCTACCGACTTTTCGTTTGAGTTATTCTTTGCTCGGGACGCACTATCGGCGGGAACCCTTTTCCACTATAAAATTGACGATAGGGTCAGCCAGTTGAGTGCGCGTTTCTTTAGAGAATTGAAACTTTTCTACAATGATGGAACCATGTCGGCAGTCTGCATTGACCAAAACGGAAGCGTGGTACACTCAGTAAACTCTCCTAATATCTTAAACGACTGGAACTCTGTCGCCTTCAGTTATGACGCCAGTGCCATGAGACTGGAACTCGTTGTAAACACGGTCAGGTGGATATGACCAGAAAAGAAAAACATACTTTGGCCCTTACCGGTACTGTGAGACTTGGGGGCGGATTCGACACCACAATGACCAAGTACAATGGAAGCATGGCGTGTTTACACATTCAACTTTCTCAGAAATTCGGATCGTCCGATTTTGATAACAATGTCAACATATGCAATTCTGAGAATACGATGCGCCAACCTATTTCCATAGGTTTGTATCGGTCAATTTTACCCAATGATTAAAATGTGTACATTTGTGTTAATTGTGCATCTTCGCGTGCTTTATTTTGTTCAATGTCCAGAAAAAAATTGTTTTCGCCTTTTACCGAAGAGTTTGCCGTTTGTCATTAAGTTGCAAAAACGAGCAGCTTTGAAACATGCTTGCATTGATTTGTTAAGCGTATACATTTTTTTGCAGCTACCATAGATAAAAGCGAAAAAAAGCGTCATACATATAAAGTTGTTCTAATTGCAGCTCCGACGCCATGTTCACGTGACAGAGGCCAGTTTCAAGCTCGTAGCCAAGGACATTACTCCAAATGCAAGCGTTGCACCGTTAAACGTTGCCTGGGACGTTCCGTCAAAGCTCAGGTGTGGCCACGTTTGCATGAAAACGGATCGCTGCGTATCGTTTACGTTTACTACGTCACTAAGGGAATGCGCACTGTATGACAATGATTATCAGACGAACGTTGTTCCTGTGCCGGGGACATTCTATTACGTCAAGACAAACGATTGATGTGATTAATATTTGTTTATCACAGATTCGAAAGCCAATACAATTCACACTGCATGTAAAACAAACTGTTTTAGGCAAATATATTATATAAAATTATCTATGAAATGTAACGCCTTGTTCAACACGTGATTGCAGCTTTGTACTAAATGTATACAGCTAATTGCTTACATCTCGAATCTGTATGTAAATACGCAGCGAAACATGAAACAACATTGCAAGAACATTCGCTTATACGATTAATTCTGATAATTAAATTACCATCCTGTAAGTCATTGATCAAAATAAAAGTTTCAATTGATTATTTAATAATTATAAAATAATCTGGATACAAATCCATCAATGTGAAACTACTGAACCGTTATGTATAATCTTGGGGTGGGATTTTTTAAGAATCTTTTTTAGTGTACAAGTAGATTCGCAGATATCTGATTTTGGAGGAAAAAGGAAATTCGAGTCGCTTATTACCTGTGTTTGAGAAGCAGTTGTGTAAGTGTTATGATTAAAATATTTGTGCCCAACTCTTCTTCTGAAATTATTTGACTCTATCGAACTTTCAACGATATACCGGTAACGGGGAAACCCCTGCAGATCATCTATGTTTTTCTTAGCATAGGTGGTCATCGATGGGATTACACTTTACTCATGCACATTAATACTGGTTAGATTTATTATTTTTCATTTATAATGTTCGAGCAAATATTTGGATTTTAAATTATATTATACATGTTTAACACACAATTCAAAGATGTTGATGTATGATAATTTAATTACATAATTAGATGAAATAAAATCACAAATTTAGATTTATATTCCCCAAATATCATCTATTTGCATATATAGGTGATCTTCTTTGGGTTTATATTTATTCTAAATAATACTTAATGTCTCATCATAAAACTGTTCATATCTATATTCCTGAAAAGGTAAAGCAACAAACTGCAAATGATAATATTTAATACATCTGTAATTACATCTGCTAAATAACCGTTACTGAGAGTATGATAATAGGTCGTCTGAAGTCTTAACCTTAAATCTATATAGAATTTTACATAATATATAACTTGCTAATTGGTTTCTTATTAATTTGAGTCATTAAATCTGTGTACGTTTTTTTATTCAAAATATTGCAAACGTACAATCTGTGCATTTGTTTGTAATACAATCCATTACGAAATGCAGATCTATCGACTGGAATCATAACTGCCAATCTTGTCTTAATCTGTTTTAAGAGATGAGTGTAATATTAAATGTATTGGCATCAACGAGCATTGTATTAAATTCTATATCCAATCGCATTGAACAAATATTTATTTATTTTTGCCTTAAATCACATGTTTCATATAATTTATTTCCATTTCATTATTATTCATTTTCATGTACTGACATTTCCGTGTAATTCATCTACTCCCCACCACCAATATTTTTTGAATGTACCATATACTGCAATGTATTAATCGTAAGTCGACGTGGTTTTTTCTATAGTTTCAATTGGTCAATACTTTCTCATCGCGTGCATTTATTTCGATTTAAATTGTTCATCATAACATGCTGAGTACTGAGTTGCACGTCTAAATTAAGTTGCAACACCTATTCTGTTGCAACACGAGAGCTTTTCATGCGTAAAACTTTACAGACGACAGCAACACTTTCGCGCTCTTATTAAAACACGGTTTTACTTTGCGTACAATTTCGTACGCACCTGCAGTACTACACCATTTACTATAAATGTACGACATCACCGGAACCGTTTAATATAAATTCATCCATTTTATTGCAGCGTTTAGTGGTTATATTCATTTTAAAACGATACTTGAAAGAAACATAAATACAATTACAGATTATGGCACAGGCAGGTATGAAATTTTCAATCAAAAAGGTATGCCGCTGCATGAAATCTCTCACAGTTTCTCTACTGAATATTTTCTGAAATACTTCAGTTAAATAGCTAATTTTTCCTTTAAAGTGATATTAAAACATGTAATGTTATTTAGAAATAGTATGTTTGGCGACAAGGGCGGGATGTTAACTTTTCAATAAGAAAATCTGCATCACCCTGAACTGTTACAGCGATTTGGAGATAAATTTCCTCAAGACTATTCACGTTAAACCAAAAAGATTCTTAGTCTTTTTAATGTTTGTTACCTTTAAAACAATACTTAATTCAGAAGCATTAACAAGAAACAATACAGTTTTAGGCAAAGGCGGATATGTAACTACTTCAGTTAAAATCGCTAATTTTTCCTTTTAAGTGATATTAAAACATGTAATGTTAATTTAGAAATAGTATGTTTGGCGACAAGGGCGGATGTGAACTTTTCAATAAGAAAATCTGCATCACCCGAACTGTTACAGCGATTTTAAATAAATTTCCTCAAGACTATTCACGTTAAAACCAAAAAGATTCTTAGTCTTTTTAATGTTTGTTACCTTTAAAACATACTTAATTCAGAAGCATTTAACAAGAAACAATAGAGTTTTAGGCAAAGGCGAATATGTACTTTTCAATAAGAAATCTGAATCGCCCTGAAATGTTACACATATTCGCTACTTAATATCTCTAAGACAGTTCACGTTAAAACAAACAAGTTTTCTTAGTCTTGTACAATTGTATATGACATTTAAAATAAAAAGTAAATAAGAAGTATATAAAGAAATATAAAAGTTTTAGGCAAAGGCAGATATATACTTTTAAATAGTCTAACTCGGCCTGAAATCTCTCATAGAATTGTTGTTTAAAACGGGCGAAAATACTAAATTTAAACGCATAAAAATATATAGACTATAGATCACTTTTATGTTTAAACTGTATTCATTATTTTCAAAAAGGATCTAGAAAATGGCATATTGAAAGGTGTACATGTAAAAAACAGCTTAAATACTGTTATTAAGTACTGTTGCTTATACTGGTCTAGAAACATGTTTTTTTTCTCAAATCTATTATGTTTTATTACTTTATCTCTTATATTTATCAACGCTTCTTTTAATATCGAAACTTTTGTCCATGTCCACATGTTTTCAGTTCTATTTGTGCGAAGTCATGAAATGTTGTTTATTGGATGAAGCGGACGGACACGCTGCCGTAGCGCATGGTAACGCCAGATAACAGACGAAGACCAGCGACTGCCTGATTCGGGACACGTGATATGTATCTCGTTATTTATAGATCTTTGGTTATATTCGTTGGAGCTGTGCCAGCTTGCGAAGTGGTTGGTACACTACCTACCTGTCACCTAGGCGAACCGGACTGAATTTCCGTTGTCGACAGCATTCGAGTTGAAATGGTTGTTACCATACCGGATAGGTGGAGTTTCCTCAGAGTAGTCCAGCTACCCCACCCACAACAAAAGGCCACATCCAAATTAAAAGATCTTTCAGTGAAACAAAATAGCTGAAAATTAAGCTTTAATTCAAAGTTTGTCTAGTAAATTTATTCGGTAGGAGTGCTGGGACATACTAGACCGCACATATTGTAGCTTCTGGCTCGGAAAGGACCTTACAAACTTCGAAATACACACCAAGTCGTATATTGGAACAGATGATTTAATCAAAGAGCTGAAGGCACTAAAGTTGTTCGCTTTTGCATTATCTTACACCGCAGCTCAGTTTTTAAAATTATTTTATAGCTTTTTGTATCGCTAGTTTGAAATAAACACAACCCATTCAAATTAATAATGAGTGTGTTTGAAAGCACAGGTCGAGATGTGGGTGCACTGTTTATCCTCATATTTATGTTATAGCAATAACATAGACAAAATAAAATAATATGTCTCTTTTTTCGCAATAAGTTGCTGCAATGGCAACCCAGCTTTATGAATTTTGGGTGCCTTGCTAAAGAATAACACGCCTTGATAGATAGATAGATAGTTTTATTTGTGTATACATGTCCAAGCATTTACAATTCTATATAATCAATGCAATACAATATCGTAAAAAAAGAAAAACAAATCAGTATTATTATCATCAGAACATATGCATGACGTTCCATATTAAATACCATATACTACGATATAACTAACATTCTTACTTCATATGTGAATGGTGCCATTTATCACAGATGATTTATTCAAAGAGCTGAAGGCACTAAAGTTGTTCGTTATTGCATAATCTTAGACGAAGCTCAGTTTTCAAAATTATTTATAGGATTTTGTATCTCGAGTTTGAAATAAACACAACCCATGCAAATTTATAAAGAGTGTGTCTTAAAGCACTCGTCGAGATGTGGGTGCACTGTTTATCCTCATATTTATGTTATAGAGATAACATAGACAAAATAACAATAATATGTCTCTTTTATCGCAATTAGTTGCTGCAATGGCAACCAGCTTTAGAATTTTGGTTGCCTTGCTAAAGAATAACAGGCCTTGATAGATAGATAGATAGTTTTATTTGTGTATACATGTAAAGCAATTTACAATTCTAATCAAAGCAATACAATATCGTAAAAAAATCAAAAAAAAATCATTATTATCATCTTCAGAAACATATGCATTACGTCCATATTAAATAAAAATACTACGATATAACTAACATTCTAACTTCATATGTGAATGGTGCCATTTATCACAGATGTAAATAAGATTACGACATGAATTCATGTAAATGTTGTGTTATGTGAATCTAATACTTTATTTAGTTTCTTAAAATTATTGAGAAACAATTTTGCCGACATGACATACTTTTAATGCATCATGTCTTGTTGTGAGCCGGAATCGAATCATTTCCTAGGCCTAATTGATCCACAGTCGTCAATTTGGTATTATATGTTTAATAAGATTGAGTTGTTTCAAGCTTTGAAAAAGTTAGTTGCCCTGGTTTTTAGTCCACTGTAACCAACCATTGAAATTTAGTTTCCTGTGCTTAAATCTTCTGGTCCAATGCTAACAGGCAGCACTAATCTGTAAGTTATTCATGATCTAAGATCTGACAGTGTATTGAACTCATTCAATTTGGCAAGTCTGAAGATATTTAAAGGACCTTTTCACGTTTTGGTAAATTGACAATATTAAACGATTTTATAATTTGGAGAGTTCTGTTGTTGTCGTTTTATTTTTTTCATACTACGAGGATTGCTGATAAAGTATAAAATACATCTCTCATTGTATGTGCACGGATGGCCGAGTAGTCTAAACGATAGACATATCGTTATCATATCATCATATCATATCTACAGAGTTGAGCTATAACTGGTGTGCGCTTTGTCACTTTTACGTCCTCGAGATACTTCATAAATTGCGCAATTATTTGAATAGCAATGGGGCGGAGAAAGCTGTGTTTAGGAAAAATATTGAAATAAAAACAAAACATAAACATTATATGAAGTACAGTCAGTAAAAAACGGCAAAGCTGCACCGGTTGTTTATAATTTGCAGGTAATAGTATATCAGATCAAGGCCTTCGGTATAAACCCGCGGTCATTGGCCCGACATTTAACGACCAAATCTTTTAATTAAGTTATGTATTTAAACAATAAAACAAACGGCAGGGGTGGATCGGGCGGCTATAATCGGCACGCAGCCGTTATAAACGGCACAATATCCCGGGTTATACGGCCAATTATGAGTAATTTAAGGCAGAGCTCCGCGATCTTGCATCGTTGTATAATATAGGTCAGTAGAATTTACTACAAACCAAACGTTTCGCCATTTAATTTGCATTCAACATGTATGCATTTAAAGCGACATTCGAATGAAGATACTTCTGTGATCAAACACATCATTTAAGCTGGATTCTTTGCATTTGCTGTACAATAATTCTGTATTGACGGTTTTGAAAGGTAGATTATTAGAACACACGTTTAATAAACAAGCATGAGCATTTAAATAGAATTGTGATTGTGTTTTTTGTCATGCCTACTGTGACACGTCTATAAGAATGAAATAAATCACTTGTAACAGTTATTTGATTTCGTGAACCGTGTTTTATGTCAGAATGGTTAGCATGCGATACATTTGTTGTTCAAGGGTAGTAATTTGAATTGTATTGAGAATAATGAATAGAATAAAACAACATTAAATAGTACACTTTTTGTTAGAAGCATTTGATTAAAGTGGTCAATGCGATTAGCGTTTCGTTTATAACAGGCGATTGTTTTGGACTTTTGTTTTATGTTGAATAAATTGGTGTATGTGTAGTTGTTTAAAAAGCCGTTGTTGTTCAAAATTCATTACCGTACTTTGCAAGAATATCGCTGTGCTTACTATAAACCTGAAAATATTCAGACATAAATACGAACTGTTTACATCATGACCTTCAATATATTTATGCATGTGTCGTTTGACCTGAATCTATGAATGGAGGTCACGTTACATATAGGATCTTGCATGAGTGGTCGTTTTGTATTGTATTTATTAAACAAGTCACCTTAATAAAGATAAAATCGAGGCTTGTCTTTTGTTTCTTTATTTATATGACGAGTTGAATATATTCAATACAAAATGACCACGAATCTATGATTCTTTTATAACATGACCAACAAATTTTCTTTTTATTTTATGCTCTTTTCACCGTTTATTTACATTGTGAAAGAGTTTAACTGAAGAATTCGCTGGAATAATGACGTCATACGTCAAAAAAATGACGTCATTTCACAGTTATATTACTAGTGTAATAACACCCGTATAATAAGCAAAATTAAGCATTACCATATTTCACTCCAGGAGCGTAGGTCATATTATAAACACTGTTTGTACATACGAAAAAAAAATGTAGCTGCTGGTTCCAGAATGATAGTGTTACAATAATCAACCACCATAACACATGCAAACAAGACATTGATATCAAATGTTGCTTTATAAATGCAGAAGATTAATGCAAATTAAATTAATTTGTGTGTAATAACAGTGCTTGTAAATGAAATGGAAGCATGTTTTGATATATTTTTCCCCACTCAGGACCGTTGGAGAAGATAGTGACCAGCAAGATAAAGTGTATATGAACCGAAGCCATTGATGCACAGTCACTATTATTTAATTTGATCAGACGTTTTTTTGTTATTTTTCTTGTATATACAAATTATTGGTATTCCTTTAGCCTGGCGAGTAGTGTTTTAATCGGGCAACTCAATTTTAACTATTTGTAGTCCGACTGGGTTACTCGCTTTTTTAAGGCAATCCGACTGGGTTACTCGCTTTTTTAAGGCAATAATAAGTAAGTAAGAGCATTCATTGAATACCAATGGCGACTAAGGATCAATAAAAACATATATCTATACGCCTAAGGTCCTTTACTCACACATATAATTTGTTGTTGTTTATAGTTTCAATAAATGGAAATATTAAAACGTCGAACTGACGTTCAGTGAAAACAATGTTGAACACGTCAAACTAACGTGAAGTTCGTCTCGTTTCAGTGCACCTTCACAACCAGTGGGTTAAATGTCTGTTTGACAAATCAACCCTTCGCCAAAAGCCGAATTCGCCATGATAGTTGCTCAGTTTAGACTCGTCAGTCCATTGTGCAATTTGATCGTTATAAAGCTGAATAATATTGTTGTTTCGCACGAATCGATAAGACTTTTTCTACTTGTTTATATTGTTTTTTAGCCCATCCTAATGTTCGCATTGAAACAATACCACTTGAAGTTTATGAAGATATTTTGTGTTTATTCATTACGCAATTTGATATTGTAGCGTCGTTTTTCAGCAATATGTTAAATGTTAACTTAATGTTGAATCAACCAATTAACCCGTCTGTTAACGTATTCAAAAGGTTTTACAAACTAAATTTGACGAGTTGCAAGGGCTATAACATTTGAATTCCATACTGGCGCCACTGCGAACGCTTATTTATTTCCCCTTTATTTAAAAACGTGTATAGGTGGTCAAAGTTTCGGGAGGATTTTTCTTAACCTAAATAAATCTAGGTATGGAATTAATCATAAAAGGGCATGGGGAGTCGTTTTGCTAGCAGTCACAAATTTATTGAGAGAACAACAAGACAGGGTATAGCATCTCAGCCTGTAACGTAATGTATTCATTATATAACATAAATATTATGTTATATATTAGTGTACAAATGATAATAATATAAGAAGAGTTCTATAAAGAAAATATTCTAGAAATACATCCTTCATTATAATGTAATGTAATGAATATTATTAGTAACAAATATATGTATATTTATATATATATATAGTTTAAATAGAATCTTCGGATGGGATATGTTATGAAGTTTGAAAAATTGTTTATGGAAGTATGGTTTCATTTCTCCAATGTAGTCCAATTATCGGGAACATCTGTTGATTTGTCTTACTTCTTGATTAATAATTCGGCTCGTAGGTCAACATTACTTCAACCAATACATAACAGACATAACAAGTCCCAATTCAGATATGATATCTAATGCAATTAAATAATTGATTATATAAGTGTAATTCCAATTTCCCAAGATACATAACGATACGTAAGTACGTGACACAGTACATTTTATGGTTGCCGTGACCTAGGACGAACATTGAAAAACATTGGAAAACGTAGTACAAACAACACTTTACGGAATCACAGGCCAACGGAACAAAAAAAAAAACACGAAGAAACTCCGTTTCGGCACCTTCTGTAACCAATAACAACGACCTATTCTGCAACTTCCGGTGAGTGACTGTTTTATTTCCTAACGCTTGTATCAAAATGGCAAATAAATTAATCCCTCAATTTTTTCAAAAAAATTAAATGAACAAATTAAAGATGTTTAATAACGGCCATAAGCACTCAGACCTATTTCACAGGTTGTACAATCATTTGATGGAAATGCAAAAGAATTTAAAAATTGGATTAAAATGTAAAACAGTATGGAACGTTTCCCAATTTAGATGAGACTTAATTGAAATTCGTTGTTTACCAATCTACCGTAATTACTCTATGTTTTCGGACACTCTAAGTTTTCGGACACCCCTCTTTTAGCAAAAATAATTATTTTCCGTGATTCTTAATTTTCGGACACACGAGTTTTCGTCCATAATTAATGTCTCTAAGTTTTCGGACAGTATATTTTACAGCGCTATTTTACTAAATATCGGTCCTGTTTTCGATATCTAATGGCACTTCGATCATGGGGTGTTACAACCAGATTAACATCATCAAACATGGCAGGTGCATGCCTGAGGGCAACGGACCATTACATGTGCGTTATTGGGTAATTAACCTTGTAAACCGGTATTTAACAATGGGTTTCCGCCCGATAGCATAAGCGTTATGACATTACCGAAGTAGTGTCAATTAACAGTTCAATTATCTACCGCAATGTTACTACCCCTTCTCAGTAAAATAACTTTGACAAATACTAAACGCTTCAAAGTGTGATGCACCCTACTGCATGTTTTACGAACAATGGAAGGTATTAGACAACAACTATCGGAAATGAACAAACTAAGAATTCATAGTTTGCTTTTTTAATGGGTTAATTACAGGTTCATACTAGAGAGTATCTATGGCAAGCGGTTCGACGCATAATCCCAAGAAACTAGGTTTTTCATGAGAACCTAGGTTCTCAGAATGAGAGCCTAGGTTCTCAAAAATGAGAACCTAGGTTCTCGCTTGAAGAATGCACAGGCGTCAAGAACCCAAGTTTTCAAATGAGAACCTAGGTTTTCATGAGAACACATGCTCATTTGTGAACTCGTTGGACAAAGTACAACCTTGTAATAACTTTCTGTTAAATAAATTAAGCATTTGAAATTATTTAAAATGCAGTGCAAACATATATAACTGTAATTTTTACTATACGGCATGGTATTTTACAAGCGCGTTCTATTACCGGTAGTCGTTGATACAATTGACGCTATTTTCGGACTCTTCAATTTTCGAACTCTAAGTTGGACACCTATGGAATTATATTGGAATCTAAATGTTCGGACAAGAAAAAAAATTAATTATTTTTAAGTGTCCGAAAACATAGAGTTATTACGGTAGTCAAGGGCTTGTTAGTGACTACATACATCGCTTTTTGACTGACGATACGACAGGGACATGGTCAGATTTAAAAAGAACAGCTTAAATAAGATGTGCGGCAATTCAAGACCCGCATTATGCTTTCTCATTAATAAAGACGACTAAACAACATACGGACGAGAATGTTCAAATATACGCTGAACGACTTTTATCTCTTGCGACTGATGCATGCGAAAATATTGAAGGAAATTTTGACTTTATAGAAAAACAGTTTGTAGAAATTTTTTATCGACGGATTATTGCACGACTATTTGAGACTTCAATTAATGCGCGAAAACCATGTAACTCTATCCTCTGCTGTTAAAAGCGCAACACATGAACAAAGTATCAGAGCTAGATTTGAGTTACGATCGCAAATGAAAGGAGGCGATAACATTACAACCGATAATGTTCAGACAGATATCGCTTATATTAGGTCATCTATTGTTTGCAAATATTGTAAGAAACGCGGTCATTCTATTCAAATCTGTCGCCGTAGGCAACGCGAGATAAGTGCATACACGGTAGGACGGAACGTCAAGACAACGAGTGATAGACAATTTCCTATTTTAATTATAAACAATGCACACAAAACGATAAGACTTAGTCGTCACTGTGCCATAGGGCGAATAAAATCGGTAAATGATAATGAAATATGCTCGGTACAAGAAGTTATCAAAAATAATCAGCCGAAATCAGGCTTATCTAAAAAGATGAAATCTTATCAGATTAACATGTAGCTGAAGATTAAAAAGAAAATATTTTCCCGGTACTTTTGAAACACAGAACTCTATTTGCAAGAAATAATTTAGAGTTAACGCAAGCTTCATCAATAGAATTTACCATAAATACAGGGGATCATCCACCCATTAAATTGAAACCGTATCGAACACCATTAAACAATAAGGTATACATAGATAAAGTAATTGACGAAATGCTAGCCGCAAACGAGTCCATGGAGTTTTCCTATAGTTTTAGTAGACAAAAAGAAAGAAAAATACACATGACTCAAACAAAGATAATAAAGACGAGAAAAGGTTTTGCGTTGATTTTAGACAATTAAACAAAATTACAAAACCAATTGCATATCCATTACCACTAATAGATGATATACTGGCGTTATAAGGTAAAAGTAAATATTTCACCAGTTTAGATTTGAATCGGGATATTGGCAAATACCTATAAAGGAAGTGGACAGAGAAAACACGGCTTTTGCTTTGGGATTCATGGGTCTATTTCAATTTAACGTCATGCCCTTTGGTGCCTCCTCTGCCGGTACTATATTTCAATAATGGGCTAATAAAGTACTCAAGGGATGTGAGGGCATCGCTGTGGCGTACCAAGACGATATCCTAATATTCTCACCTGACTTGCAATCTCTGTTAGCGCACGTGAATACGGTACTACAGGGTCTCAGTAAACATAACCTAAAGCTTAAACAATCAAAATGTAATTCTTACAAAGAGAAACTAGATACCTAGGTTTCATCATAGATCAAAACGGTATAAGGCCGGATCCATTAAAAGTCGAAGCGATCCGATAATTCCCTAGGCCAAAGTGCGTGCGCGACGTACGATTTGTCTTAGGTTCTGCGGGATTTTATTGGACATTTTGTCCGTCGTACTCGAAAGTAGTCGAGAAAGAATGTCCCATTTACATGGTCAAAACAATGTGAAGATAGTTTCATACAATTAAAAGAATCATTTACGCAAACCCCTTATCTTTCATACCCTGATTCAAAAAGGTTATATACTGTATAGTGATGCATCTGATAAATGTATAGGCGCCTGTTTAACTCAAAAATGCAAAAATCACGAAACCGGAGATTATGTGGATGAAAAACCAATATACTTTCTATCGCACAAATTAAGCCCAACACAATGCAAATATAGTACAATTGAAAAAGAATGCTATAGCATATTATTGTAGAGTCTGAGTAAATTGCACCACTACTTACCCAATGCTGAATTTGTCATTCGAACGGATCATAAGCCATTGAAATATTTACTTGAGTCTCCGATGCAAAACAATAAAATACAATTATGGGCTTTAAGTATATCGGGTTACAACTGTAAAATTGAATATATATCGGGAAAAAAAGAATATTATTGCCGAATTTCTAAGCCGACCTTCAAACACCAAAATAACAAATAACCAAGGCGATCAAACAAAAATAGAATTAGATATTAACGATAAACATTATACGATTAATTCGGAAATAAATAGACAGGATCAAGCGCGCGAAATTAATGTAATTGATTCTACACATATTGATCACAGACAAATAATGGATAATAGTACAATCCCACAAACAGTTATAAATGACGAGACAATAGAAACCGATAAAATAAACGATTGTAACATGGAAATAGAACAAGAAAAAGACCCTCATATATCTGAGATTAAAACGAGATTAAAATGAGGGAAACAAAACAAAAACGAAGATGATAAATTTATTATGGTTGATGGGATATTATACTACATATCAAACGTCGATGAAGATCCTACCTTTAGGCGTTTTGTACCTAAACACCTGAAAGGTTCAGTTATCAAGCAATATCATGACGAAAACCTACATGTTGGTTCTCACAGACTTTTCCATACCATACAAGAGAAATATTATTGGCCTAAAATGTTCAAAGAATTGAATGATTATGTGTCGAAATGCATTGTCTGTCAAAGTAGAAACTTAAAAGCAATTAAAGCTCCCGTGTCGTCAGAAACCTTAACATCGCCATTCCCTTTTTCAGTTGTGTCCATAGATATATGCGGGCCGTATCCAAAAACGCTTTCCGGAAATAGATATATAATATGTTTTTTAGATTAATAGAAGCATTGCCATCACCAGATAAATCTTCTGATAGCGTAATGCACCTGTTAATGAACGAGACCTATTGTCGTCACAGTTGACCTGTAAGAATTATAACTGATAACGGTAAAAATTCACTAGTACGGCATTCACTAAAATATTAAAATCAATGAACATTGACCACATAAAGACGACAATATATCATCCCGCGGCCAAAAGCATGAACGAGCGTTCCCACGCGACTATGAACAATATACTGTCAAAACGGGTTTAAGGAAATGTACAACAATGGGACTTACTTACTATGGTTAAAAATAGCTGTTTTCAAGTGTTTGTCAAAATATCGGAGACTTTCTTGCGACCACACCCCTCTCATTGTTTCTAATTCTTCTTCAAAGGACTCAACAGAAAAACATCGTTAAAGAGTATCCACGTGTAAAATATAAACTTGTTGGTCGTCCTGTGACGCTTTCCTATTTTGAAGCCATCGTTTGACATCTTGTTTTAAATGATTCCAGCAATGTATGATTTGAACACACGGAAACACATTTTTAATGGCGTTAGTTATTTCTAATTCACGGTCACAAATTATTGGATGTTTCGAAGTTCCTAAATTTGGTATATTTTGTTTCAAAATAGATAAAAATCGTTCGTGGTATTTTTGATCACGTTTTTCATGGAGCATAAACCCGATATGTATAACAGGGGAACTTTCAAAGATAATATGTTGATACGAAAATACAGTCACAAATAAATCTCCAAGTTTATATGTTGTGTCTATGTAGCACTTGAGGGTTTTATCAAAATCATTTTTCAAAAGTTCATTGAATTCTTTTATCATTTGCGATAAGCCTACAATAGTTATAAGGGAAGGAAAATGTCAATTTGTTTAACATAATTTTCTAGATGATTCGAAATTTCTAGTAAATTGGAAATGTCATCTTGTGATAACCGTTTTTCTCTTCGCGCCTTGAAAAGATGATTTTCACCCTGCTTCAAGTTTCGCGTAGTATTCAGTCCAAAATCTAACCCACAAGTGGCCTTGTCCATAGATTCGCGATTAATGAAAGTTGCAGTTTTTGTATAGTTGCCAACGTTTTCCTTAATTTGATCTATTACAGCCGGCTTAGTTGGTACAAATTCCGTTGTTGAAGATTTACTATTTCCGAGTTGAGTTGCTTTTACTTTAGTTTCGTCACCTAAATTCTGAATTAATATGAATCTATGAGAATTAACTAATTTATACGTATGTCTTTAAAACGCACCTGAAACACCTTTATCTATTTGACTTGTCCTTTATCTTGTAAATTGATTTGGAAACTTTAGGTTGGTCCGCATTTTTAGGGTATTTCTTCGTCCCGTAATATCTCCAAAAGTATCTGTCATATAAAGCGTTTTTTATGTTTGGTAAAACGTCAGTGTCAATTAAATGTAACTCGTCTCCTTTCGGTTTAATAGGCACTTCTGTTGAGAATTTTTCGCTCACTTCGCAGTCCATGGCGTTGTTTTATATGTCAATTGCGTCCTTGGTTTTAATTCCATTTGATAATTTCATGTACACTTCTGAAGTACCGCCGCCACATTGAAGAAATTCGTCGTCATTTTTATGTTTCTTTTTGCGTCCTTGCGTAGATTGAATGTCACATGTCATGTCAGGGGTTTCGTCTTCGCATTCAGAAATGTCACTCTCTTCTATTTCCAAAAGTTCGTAAATGTTCGAAGGAATTTTGCATAGAGGTTTGGTCGCCTCTGTCACTGTCTCATCACTTTTACGGGTAACACTAATAGTCTATTAGTCGTAGGTTGTAATTGAATGTTGTTATTCTTAGAACAGCCAAATTTTCCAATGTTCACGGTTCTGCTGGGATCCTGATACGTACGTTGACGCTTGCGCTTCTTCTCAGTCAACGTCGCCGTAATGGTACTAGAATCACGCGGCGGTTCACATACTTTGTTTTGGGTTTTACAGACTATCGAACAATATGTCACGGGTCCATATTTGGATGTCGGTGTTGGATGTGTTGACATGACGGCTGTCTCTATGTTGCTTGTAAACGTATGCGTTCCATCTATGGTAAGATGCAAACCTTCTTTGCCGAGGAGATTGACGTTGGCTCCTGCAATGAAACCAAGCAGAAGATTTTATAAAAATATTTTTTTTTAAAGAAATGCATAGATAAACAATAATAAGAACAGCTGGTAACTTTTTCTTCAAAATAGTATAAGCCTGTACGTTTTTTTTATTGAGTTCACAGTTGAAATGTCAGCTATAGAACAGAAAGTAAACATGTTCTTATTACAACTTGTTTAACTTTAACAAAATAAAACAATGAAATTATATTCAAAATTCTATTCTATCTATCTATTAAAAAAACAAGATAATACATTTTGTTTATGAAAGTACAATTTAATGAATCGGACAAAAAATATTGATATAACATATTGTTTGTAAATTTTACAATTTGGAAAATAAATGGCCTAATGACTAGTTTGTTTCCACAATTTTTTGGAAGAAATGAAAAATATTAAATTGTGTCTTATTTATATTTTATCCGTGTCTTAAATGTGTCTTATTTATATAAGACTACATGCTATACTGCCAGTGTCATGTGAAAATAGAACTTATTTATTAATAACCACATTCACACTTTATTAGCGCCGTCTTTAATTTAAAGAACAGATTTCTGTGAACTTAGTAAAAATGTGCAACGGTGATGTTGATCCGTTCTCGTTGTTTATTTAAAATGCACACAACAATTTAGCAATGAATGAAATCAGTTATTTTGGCAGTAAATCCAATATTTCCAGTACAATAGCCAGGTGCCTGTGTATTGAGCTGATAAGATAGGGATAGGTTGCTTATACACAGTGTAGACTTCCCCTGTTTTATTAATGTAATTGTTATTTACCTGATTAGAATAATTGAAGTGTATTCACTCGGGTCTGCTGGCATTATGTTAAAGGTCATTTAATGTGAACAGCTGGGTTTCTGTCATAATTTCAATCGTTTTGCGTTTATACACAATTTCATGAAGCAATGAAGACACTGGCGCGATGGAACATGATTTATAAATCAAGGTGACAGAATAGTATCAGTTTTTAATTATGTGTAATTTAATTCGCATCTCTCGCTTAACTCAAACTTCAATAGCACGCGCACGTTACACAATTATAAAACATCACGTGTATCATTTTATTGCTTTTTAGGCCACGACTTTTTTTTTTATTGGTTTACAAAAATTATTTTGAAAATGGTCCATCGGGCGGTCGAAAAAAAAAAAAAAAAAAAAACATCGGAAAAAAAAGTTAATACTAATAACATCAGAACAAAGACAACATATCTTTTATAACCTTAACACAGAGACAAAAAATCAAATTATGCAATGAAACACATCTATATCTTCAAATGAAATGAGTCCTAAAAGCACCTTTTGTAACATCAGGCAATTTTAAACACTCCATTACATGACATGCGTTCTTCTCCCATTAAAACGAAAAACTGCGCTTCATTTCCATAATTCGATGCGCTTCATTACGCAATGCAATGCCCGTTGCATAAATCTTATATAAGATAAACTACTCATACACAAATTACCCGGTATGTGTTTGCTCTTACTCGACTTATGAGATCGTACATGAAAAAAAATCGAGGTAGATCGATCCATGCGTCGTCGCGGTAATGTTTGTCAAAGCTATTGTTGTCATGAAAACTCGTTGATTTACAACGCAAAACGTCTTATTTGAACTGATGCGAATTAATTTAATCATATTTGTCAACTTCGTTTTTGCTTTATTTTGATAATTTAATCCAAAGTTTAATGTTAGCAAGTGTTTTTTTTACCGGAATTGTAAACAAGGAGTCAGTTAAAGTCTTCCGAAAATGTGCAGTCTGTGTGAATTGACAGTTTGACGTCATCAAAGGAAAGCCGCTTTCTGTCGGAAGCAATAAAGCGACAAATTTCGCGCCGAAAAAATTGGCTTCCTTTGTCTAGCAATCAACATGCCGAACCAATCGTGTGTTTGTTTCTCAATTGCAATCCTCCAATTTAATAAAAGCACGTGCATAGCTCCGCCTTCGAATCTTTTGCCGAGAACGGAGGCGGAGTTTAATGGTTAATTGAGCTAGTGTTTTACGCAAGTTGAGTTCCGATTTGCCGAAATTACTCGGCCCTAACCATTGAAACGACAAATACATTTATCAATGATTTTCCGAGATATACCGATTTGTTCCGATTTCCAAACTTTCTGTACAGTTCCTATAAACTATGGCGGACGTGTTTACAAAATTCCTAAACACATATATCGTAAATAATGGCAGTGTTTTATTGGATTATTTATACTAATTATCAAATACTTTTTTATCTACTATAATATCGGGTTTGTTTAATATAATTAACATGTTAAACAATATAGTTGCGTCACAGACTCGGAAATAAATTTTGATGGGGTCGACATTTTACTGACGCTGATTTTCTTATTGTCTGTAATTTTTACCCGAAATAAATTTTGAGAAGTGCCCATAAAAGGACTGGTACATAATGTGTCACATTGAAAAATATCCCGATCTCTGCAATATATGTGAACCAATCGTTGATTGTACTTACTTGATTTTATTCGCAACCGTACTCAAACCCGATCGTTTTTTTTCTCGTTTCGCTCGTTTTGCAGTGCGGTCGGGAATAAAATATTTAAAAAAAAGACGATTTCCGATTTTATTTTTTTTCCCTTTTTCCAAAAATTAGGGTCGGCGGTTTTGTAAACCAAGAAATATAAAAGCCGTGGCCTTATAAATTATGTAAAAATAGTATAATTATGTAATTTTTGTATTTTCTTTTTAATCAACCAGAAAGAAATAATAAAATAGTGTTAAATATACAGCGCTTAATTTTGCAAAATTCTACATTAAATAAAGAAATATCTTTTTTTTTGTTAGGTGTACGTACTTGACATATTTATCAGTTTTTTTGTTATACAATCGGAATTTGACCTGAAATATGATGCAATCCACAATTTATTTTTAGGGGCCAAGCGCTGTATTTTGCGCTCGGCCGCTGATGATGTATTGTAATATATACAATAATGAAAAGAAACAGTAGCAGACAACAGGCATCAGTTTGATAATAAGAACTGATGTATTTATTAAACGTGAATATCATCACAAATTAAAAAAGTTTTGAAATTATAAATTTGCCCAGAATAATTGTATCACATTATTCATCTATCAATGATACTTAAATGCTCTGTTTAAAAGAAAAAATATCAAAATGTTGACAAAAATACACAATTTGGTTGTAAAACTTCACGCTCTAATTGGTGGTATTTAGAAAAAAACTATCAATCTACCCATTTATACAATACATAATCATATTATATTATATATGTGTACTGTGCTCGGTACTTACCGAAAAGAAAGCAGCAACTTCAAAAACGTCTTTCTCGTAAATAAACTGGAGCGTTTTATATCCAGAATACGAAAACACTGAGTACGAACCCTTACACAAATAATCAGACAAGTACTTTGTCTGGCTATGTCCCACTACTAAAGGCATTGTTAGTTGATAGCCACAAACAACAATTCGAGCACACGGTCAATTAACACACTTTATATCAATATAGATTCATAAAATGTTTGAGCAATTTATTTTTATATATATAATCTATAATGTATATATAGTCGTGATCAAAGCTAGACTAGTATTGCAGTTATGATTGTTTCATAAAAAAAAATCTTATTTAAGTATTCGGTGCGGTTTGACAACAAGCTGTATATCTACTTCGAGTGTCAGTAAGTAAGAGCAACATGCCAAGAGCAGTGGCACTAACCTTTGATCGCGACCCTTGTACCCTTTATTGACAGTTGTCCCCGGAAAAGTTCAGGGTACCAAAGTGACATGTGACCGGCAATATCAATATCATGTCAAAAGTAGCAATAACAGGTGGATTTACCGTGACTTAGTGGTCTAAGGTGCCAATCTACCTACCCAGGTTGTGGATTAATATGGCATCTTTAGTTTTCATATTGGTAGAAACACGGACGTAGGTATATGTCCATTGTTTAAACTATTTGGACATTGTAAAAAAGTAAAAGGATCGCTTTATGCTTTGAAACCGGTTAATTAATTTTGGGGGAAAATATACTACTTATAACAATATCTATTTTAAATCCAAACAGTATTATAATTCTGGAGAAAACGATATGAAATTAACGGATTTTTTTTAGAAATGCGTCCCCATTTTTCCGTATTACCGTATGGGAAATAACAAAACCGAACACTTTGTTAGTTGATACCGCCAACACTTGACGCAATTCACTTTTCATTTCGTTTTGTGTCATACTTCCTTGCTAAATACTTACTTTAAGTTAGTTGTGAAAAACTGCGTTTTCGGCTTCCTTTCATGTAATATGGTTTCTAATTTGATTCTTTAATTAGCCAACGTGAGGTGTGAAAAACTGTTTTTAATGAGTTGCGGCAACGATATAATGAACAATATCATCTTAATAATAATAATAACATTTTATTAATAAAATACTATACATGTGTTTCTGTACATGTAGCTAAAACAAATGCTGAGTTGCTTGCGGGACGGGACGTTCATGTAGCGAAAAACAATTATCATCTAATCAGCCTGCGTGATAGCACACAATTTTAAGTGTATGTTTAAGCACGTTTTCTATATAATAAATAAATAATCAATAGATTCATTTGTTATAACAGTTGTACGACGATAAACCTGCTACCACTTTCCATGCTACTACATACTGTTTTTGTTTTATAGTTAATTATTTCTGTTAATTATTTTATATTAAAAAAAATTAAATATAAAACAAAAACAGTATGTGGTAGCATGGAAAGTGGTAGGAGGGACAGCGATTATCGTTCCTGGGGGTAGATCTTATAATCTTATCAAGCAATAAATCAATGATACTGCACTCGATTTTGCCCGCAGAACGGCTGCATTTAGAGCCGCATTCCGGGTCGCAGGGGCCGCAGAATAGTGATGTCCCTCTCACATCGAAAGTAAAGTTTGGAGGGTTACCGTAGGGGAACTTTTAAGCGATTAAATAGTTCGGTTACACATTTCTCAGGGATTTCAGTTCATGAAATGTCAACGTTAGCATGTGTATAACCCTTTATGTTGCCTCTGTACTTAGGGGACGGTTATTAGAAGCGAAAACAGACAATTCATTCACGGGCGCGTTATATAAAGACTGAGTTTGACTGTTTGTAAACGTGAACGAGTGGACATTTTAACAATGGCATTTCGATTATTTCGTGCGTCATAGGAAGGCAAGTGTTATATTATAATGTGGTTGAGTAGTGCTTAAGTATTAAAGGTATACTACTCAAAAGAAATCATGTGTCATACGGTATGCAACTATTTAATTACGAGCGCCGAAAGGCATTGATTAAGTGTTTCATAAATAAAGCTGTGTTTTTAAGTGTGACAGGATTGTTAGTGCACATAAGAGCATGGAATTGAATGACGTTTCGGCGGTGCGTATAATAAGAAGGGATTAATTGCGTTCTTTTTTCTCTGAAGTCAGGGCATATTAAAAGATAATGCATTTCGTCCCCAATGTCATTTTTATTTCAGAGGTTACATTTCCGATTCTCATGAGATATGAAGTTTTGAGAGAAGCGGCCAGTTTCAATTGGGAATAGATGATTGCCAGTACGGAAATGTAGCATACTTAGTCTGAGTGATTGTGGTAAGGCTGTTAAATAATGTTAAAAGTTGGTATTATTTTTAAATAATCCGTACATTTTGCATTTGTATCTGAGCATTCCAACCCTGTTTAAAATGGTCTGTTAAAGTTGTCTTGACTTGCTTATGTATGTTATTAGTCGAGATGTTTTCTAGCTGTAACCATAAGAATGAAAGGCCAGTAGAATGTAAGATGCTGGAAATAAAGTTAGTCTATTTATTGTCTATATTTGAGTTGCTAATATATTTGTACATCAAAAATGACAGTTTATTGTGTTTACTTGTTATTATCTTGATCCAAAATTTTATCATTATAGTTTTTATCATTATATCGAGCGGGTATCTTCCAAGTTCTGCATATAAGCAATATCTTGGCGTTGATTTCTTAACTTTAGTAATTCTTCGTAAGAAAGTACAGTGGAAATTTTCGATAATGTCTAAGTTCTCATATCCCCAGACCTCACAACCATATGTAAGTATAGGGACTATAGTTTGGTCAAATAGTTTTATTTAAAGGTGAATTGGTAAATTTAGATTATTTATTTTAGTGAATAAGCTTAACAATGCCTTGTTGGCTTGTTCCACGAGATATTTTATACAGTTTAAAAAACTTCTAGATGAGGAGAAAAGAACGCCTAGATATTTGTATTTTTTGACTGTTTTGGAGCAATTGGTTATTTATATGGAAACTATATTTGGAAATTTTAGTTGTACAAAAGACCATTACTTAAGTTTTGGAATAATTGATATTTAATTTCCAAGTCTCGCAGTAATTATAGAAGAAATTTAGTTTATTTTGGAACTCCTCTTCATTTTCACTCAGGATTATGGTTTCATCTGCATAGAGCAAGACAGGTAATTACAGGAAGGGATTTGGATTATTTATATTAACCTCTAGACTTATTCCATCACCCGTTTGTTGTAAGAAGGCATCAAGCTCATTCATGTATATTGAAAAAAGTATAGGAGATATATTTTCCCCTTGTCTCACTCCTAAAGTACTAGAACACATTTGTGATAATTCACCATTGAGAGAAACACACAATTTAATATAAGTATACAGATTTTTGATAACGGTGAATATTTTACCTTGTATGCCCAGTTTAAGAATTTTGTGCCACAGACCTAATCTCCAGATAGAACCGAATGCAGCCGAAAAATCTATGAATGTACAGAATAATTTTCTTTTAGCAGCCCTTAATTTTTGGATAAGCATTTTTAATGTAAAACAAATGGTCGCATGTCGAATAACCAGAGCGAAATCCAGCTTGATTTTTATGAAGTTAATCATTATCTTCTAGAAAAGTGGTGATTCTTTTATTAATTACGGCTGTAAATAGCTTCACTAAGCACCTTAAAAAAATTGTAATCGGTCTGTAATTATAAGGATCGAGCTTTGATCCTTTATTTTTAAATATGGGTTTTATTGCACCGATTAACCAAGTTTCAGGTAAAATTCCGGTGTCTAAAATTGTGTTAAAAAGACTTCAATATATTGGGAGCATTTTGAAAGAAGTGTTCTTAAGGAATTCATTTAAAATATTGTCAAATTGCGATGGCGCTTTTCCATTTTTTAATTTTATAAACATTTTATTTATTTCGTTGCAGGTGATGTGTGTATTCAGGGCTTCGACATTGTATGTATCAGGAGGCCGTTTCATGAACGATTAACGACTAGTTGTAAATTACGATTTACATAAATTACGATGTTTCAGTGAAATAGCGTTTCATCAAGCAAATCGAAAATACAGCTTACATAAATTTCATACATAAATATACGACTGGGTAAGGGCAACCGTAAATAAACGTAAACAAACGTAATGGCGGTCGTTTTCCTCGTCGACGATGACAGAAGACGCAAAATACCGATTCAATGGCTGTTTAGAGAGAGAGTTGTTCTCGAAAACCTAAGAGATGAGGACATTGTTTCCAGATATCGTTTAAGAAGGGGCGGGATAGAGCGTTTGGTGGTCTTGATTGGGGAAGAAATAGCACAAAAAATAATAAAAAAAAACAAAAAGAAAACAGCCGAGCGTTGCACCCGTTATGCGGTGCTCTTGTTTAAACTCTTAAATATGAGCCTCACTCTGTGAAAAGGGGGTTTAATGCATGTGCGTAAAGTGTCGTCCCTGATAAACCTGTGCAGTCGGCACAGACTAATCAAGGTCGACACCTATTGCTTTTATTGTACGTTTAAAGGAAGACTCTTTGTGACAAAAATCCAGTTAAGGAGGAGAGTTTCGTCCCTGATTAGCCTGTACGGACTGCACAGGATAATCTGGGATGACACTTTACGCACATGCATTACACCACCTTTTCACAGAGCGTGGCCCGTAAACATTATGTGTATCCTCTTTTTATGAAAGCTATTGTTCAAGTGTATTTAAATTGAATTGTACATAAATGGTGAATACAGACACAAATAACATGTTTTCATAAGCTATTAACGATTTGTTTTATAGAGAAACATACAGTATTTCTTTATATTTACATCAAATGAATCTCAGTGAAAACCGCACTTTTAAGTCATATAGAATATATACACTTTTGTTGCAGAATTTTTAAGGATTGCCCCCTCTGCATCTTTGAGCCTCTAATTGCTATGTTTAATAAAGATTTGGGATCATTTTTAGATGTCTGCGTCGCACTGGTGGATGCTTGCCTTTCCAGCCTAATACGTGCTGTGAAATTGCAATAGTTTGCATGCGCCTGCACAACCTGTTTGGAATTAAATGTTCCACTGATAGACGAAGAAGTTTGGGATGAGATTGATCAGGAGGTTCCAAACAATGCACCAGTGCAGGGAGCAGCAGCCAACAAGAGGCAGCAGCTGATCGAACTGTTTCGTTATATGTTAGAAGTCCTTTTTTAAGAATTGTGCATAGTGTTGTCACCACCTGTTTGTTGATAGATCGGTATAATTAGCAATATATCCCTAGTTTAGTTAAGAAAGTTGATGTTTGTATGTTTATTATGCCCCCCTTCGAAGAGGGGGTATATTGTTTTGCTGGATGTCGGTTGGTCTGTTTGTATACCAGTTTGTTTTCGATAAATAACTTGTGAACGGATTGACTGATTGGCTTGATATCTCACATGTGCATTGGCCTTGGACAGTAGATGTACCTTATTAAGCCCCCATTCGAAGAATAGGGGTTATATTATTATGCACATGTCGGTCAGTCGGTCGGTCTGTCCACCAAATGGTTTCCGGATGCTAACTAAAGAACGTTTAAGCCTGTGATCAGGAAAATTCATGGGGACATTTGTCTTGACCGACAGATAATCCCTATTGATTTTCAGTTCTGTAGGTCAAAGTTCAAGGTCACACGTATTATAATGTATTCACACAATAAGTGTGAAAATTGTTTCCGATCAATAACTCGTCAAAGAATTGACAGATTTGCTTGATACTAAACATTTGCATTGGCCTTGGTATGATGCTCTGTTTAAGTTTTTGATACTGTTAAAACTGTTATGTACCGTTAAAACTATAAATTACCATTGGATTTTTTTGGTATTTTTATAGACATGTTTAGCTTAATAATGTGTATGGTTTTTGATAACAGTTGCAATAACACTTGTATTCAATAAATAAAACAGAAGAACATTCACATTTATTTAGATTTATTTCTAATATTTTTATGTTTATTTATTATATATTTAATTTAGGAAGTACAATATACCAACTGGGCATGGTGTTATAATTCATTTCACAATATATAATAAATATAAATTGTGTGTAATAACAAGTTAACAAGCAAGTTCGTTGAATTGATATCCCCTGTCAACTATATTTTGTTTATGGATGGGTGCAAAACTCTTGATATGTCACATTTAGACACCCATGAAGTTTTATATTGAAATCTTGCATTGTATCTGAGGTACCGTATAGCCCTGAAAAGTAACATCATATAAAACAACAAAGGGCATTAACTCTTATTTAAAAAAGTCTAAGGTTATGGTTCTTGTGTATGGCACTTCTCCTCATTGATATCTATACACCCAACAAGTTTCATGTTGATATCTTATATAGTTTCTGAGAAATAGCCCTGAAAAGTTTTGTTACAGACAAAACGATGGACGGACAGACAACGCCAATTCTATATCCCTCCGCCTATGGCGGGGGATAATACGCAACATATAATCAACATATAATCAAACAATGTGATCTCACTTAATAAGCACTTTCAAAACTGATTTAAATTTCAGGAAACAACTTAGCGTTCAGGAATTTCATTTTTGTAAAAAATCTATGTTGATCTACAATACAAATCATAAATTATTGTGGGCAATTGATATATAATACAGAAAGGCAAAAAGCACTGACCATCAGCTCTAATGGGTGTTGGAGATCTGTACTAAGGATTCTCAAAGACACATTAAGAAGGTGCGCTTTTAAATTTATTTTTACTTAATTTTATAAAGTGTGGAGTGTATATATATGGATGTTATTGTCATTAAAAACTAGAAGTTTACCAGTAAATAAATTAAAGATTTTTGCCAAATGTTTAAATGTATATACACAAAACACCCCTTTTATGATGCTTCTTTCAATAATTAAGTTTTTAGCTAATGTTAAAAACTGTTGTCTACCTGTGCAAGTTTTTAGTAATATTATAGACATTTTTATCATAAAGATGTGTATGGTTTTTGATAACTAATTGCAATTGCAACTACACTTGTATTCAATTAATAAACCATAAAGAACATTCGCATGTATTTATTATTATTTAGAAAGTAAAATATACCAACCGGGCATCGTGTAATAATTCATCTGACAATTAATAATAACCATAAATTATTAAGTTAATACGCTTCATTGAAACACTTAACACCTAACATCATCACATTTAAAACCAATTTACAATTTGGGAATCAATTGAGCATTTAATAATTTCATTTTCTTTAAAGAAACCAGTTCCTCGAGATTTTTGTTATTGTCTTTTAAAATGACATTTCTTTCCCTTGATGCAATCAACATCTCCTGAGTTTTCGTCAAGCTGCTCCTTCATGCTCGACATGTGGCTGCAAGTACATAAATGTAATACATTATACTTTATTCATTAAACAAAATTATATGTTAAACAAAACATATGGCACATTCATGTATCATGTGTGGTTTTTGAAAATAGCACAATTATAAGACACACAAATAAGTGTACTTGACCTGGTATTGATTCTGAAAGTTACTTTATGTATTTTTTTTTTCTAGATTTCTGAATTAAAACTTTACATTTGTGTGCGACAATAATGCCCTTATTACATCCTTCAGTTAAATGATGTAGAAAAATAATTTTTAAAAATACACAGACCCACAAGTTCATACCCTGGTTAATAGGTTTATAAAGTGTAATTAAAAATGCAGCAATACTTTATCTCCATATAACCGAGAGTAAAATGACAAATTAAGAAAACATAGATGACATGAATTGCTACATTTTAACTGTTGGAAATATAAAGAAGTCAGCTTCACTGTAATTAATAGAAACAACTAATGATTACTATTTGCTGCGTCTCTCTTCCGTTTTTTGTTTTCTAATTTCTCACAGCTGGTTGATGCAACTTGTGTTTGAGTCTTTAAGTTTTCAGTCAATTGAAGTGGGGCAACATTTTCAGCCAGTGAAACCATTTTGTCTTCTGGAAAAATAAATAAATCAAAACTGCATTTGTGATTTTAACGCAGTTTTGCAGCAACACTTGTAATAAATCTATGTTGATTTACAATACGTATCATAAATTATTGTGGACAATTGATATATAATACAGAAAGGCAAAAAGCATTCCTACTGAAAAGGCTTTTTAAAGTAATAAATTATGACATTGGCGAATATGGCGATCGACAGCAGAAGCCCTGAATAATGTTATATTGATAACTTAAACATAACATTGATCACTAGAAGAAATATTAAATAAACATGTGTTCAATAACTGAAGTTTTAATTCATTTGCTTGAGGAGGCTGACACAATGACCTGAACAATGAACACAAAATATTACCATTTTGAGTACATGGCACTTTTTCAGTCTCGATTTTCTCCTCAATGGAGGATTCTGAAAATAAAGGCAAATTGGAATCGATAAGGCAATGTAAACCTACCTCAACTATTTATGTATTAATTATCGTACCAGTAAATTGTGCACAAGAGAACTGCTATAACGTTTTCATGTTTTTATCTTGTTAATTTGGGGAAATACTCAATTAGCAGTTATATTGTATTAAGAACTACATATTAATTTGTAAATAGTAGCATATTTATGCTATTCCATATGCTCAATTTTATACAAGAGGGTTCACAATATTTTCATGTTGTCATTGTGTCACTTAGATTAAATAGAGCATCGCAAATCGGATGCCAACGCTCGGCGGTGGGTGTAGTTTTTGTTTAAACCTTTGACCTTAACCTATGACCTTTAAGGATGACCTTCACTTTAACTTTTCACCACTCAAAACGTGCAGCTCCATGAGATACACATGCATGCCAATTATTAAGTTGCTATCTTCAATATTGCAAAAGTTGTTGGCCAATGTCAAAGTTTTGGACGACGCGGACAGCGGGCGACAAGCTGGCTATGACAATACCTCGGGTTTTCATCTTAAACAGCCGAGCTAAAAACATATCATGGATTTTTTCTTTTCTTAGCCAATATGCTATTTTTGCTAATAGCAAACATATCATGAGGATTGTTTCATCATATGCTGTTTTTCTATGTATATTAATTATTCAGATTACCTTTTAGATTGTCTGTAAACATCTGCAGTCACGCCCTCAATTGATACTTTAGGGATGATGGTCAGCACCTGAAATTGTCATTAATCCATTTAAAAAGTTCCCTTCACCAAAGATGTAAAGTTCAAATAAAAATTGATATGGGATCTAGTTAGAGTAAAAAAGAAAAAAAAGAACAGACCTACACATTTACCTCATTGCCGGAACAGGGCTGAAAGATTGATGACAGTTAAATGTTCAAGAACTTAATCCATAATAATATAAGTATAACTATAAAAATTTAATATTTGCATTTTAAAATACAATTCAATATGTTTGACTTTGCTGTCAATGAGGATTTATAGGCTTAGCAATTTGCAATATAGTATGGAATGAACATAAATGAATAGGAATGATTGTCTAGAGTGAAATTCATCGTTTAATGTTCACAAATTAAAATTATAACAACCTTTTCTTCAAGTTGTGTCAATTTATCTGGCGCAGGTCCACCGCCAGTTTGTCCCACTTCCGTCTTCAATTTTCTTTCTTTTGCCTTTGTGGCACTCTAACAAATATGACATTTATTTTCAATGACACATATAAAACGTATATTTATGTAGTCGTATTTTATGTATGGTGCCTTTACGATTTCGTTGATGAAACGGAATTTATATAAAGTCGTAAACGACTACATAAATCTCGATACGAAATTTATGATCGTATACAAATCGTAAATATTGATGAAACAGCCCCCTGGTGTGCCATGTTCATCCGGGTCTGGTGGCAATATATCGGGGTGTGTAGTTGAGTTAGTATCTTTAAAGAATTTAAATAACTGTTCGATATTCGGGCTTTAATTTACTTTTTTACTTGTATTTGTATTGTTTAAAAGATTCAAATATTGTTTAGGTTTCGAGGCATTCATTGACAGTAACTTATTTTCTACAGTATATTTATGTTTGTTTATGAACGTATTGAGCACGTGTTTATAGTGGCGGCTGGCCGAATGTAGGCTATGTTTATTTAGTTGGGATTTGTGTAATTGGTTAGCTTTCCGTGCGTGGTTGTATTTACTTCTTGCCTTGTGGCATTGAGGTCCAAACCATGGTTTTGATGCAACATTTAAATTGGAAGTTTTACGTGGTTGTTTATTAATGTGCCGTGGGAACGATTCGTGCGCAGACTGTTGTAAAGATTTGAGATTTTATTCGTTATTGTGTTTAAAAATGTTTGTATGTTATTATTTGGGCGGTTATTTAGCAGCTCTTTTCATTTACTTGTGTATTGTCTTTATTGGATACAAAATCGTTTAGTTTATTGGGATTCCATTAAGGGGGGCGGGGTATATTTTTAGTGTTTGTTTCTGTGGTCGGGATTACATCAAAGGGTAGATTTACTGTGACAGATAACAGGCTATGGCCATCTGATAAAAGTCCGTCAACGTCAATTATCTCGAACTCGTTTACATTATTAAGTAAATTGAATGACAATAGGGCAAAATCAATCACCGAGACATTTCTAAAAGTATGTTTCCCAATAGTTGAGTCCTTACCAAAGCGACCATGCATAATAACTATGTTATTAAACTTTCATATTTCTAATCACTTATGTCCCGTGTTATTGATTTTATTACATTCTGATTTAAGTTGGAGTGAGATATCTAGTTGGGTTAATATTTGTGAAGGGTTAGACGTGTTCATCGTGCATTCGTCAATTTGTAAGTGTTGGGATAAAAAGTTATCAAAGTCGGTGTAATCGGGTAAATTGGACGTGTAACCATTAAAGTCTCCCGTTTAAAGAGTATTTTCGAATTGTGTGCATGTATTAGTGATTTCATTTTCTAGTAGGAATAGTTCATCATCACTGTGGAATCTTGATTGTTCTGGGGGTATATACACATTACATTTAACGAAATTTTCTTGCCCATTACTTATTTTTAGCCAAAAAATGTACTCACATTTAGATTCTAGTTTTGTTACATTTAGCTTATTCATAATTTATTTTTTTTATAAAATATCACAAACCGCCTGATTTTCGCTTATATTTTTCTAGCCGCGGCTTAGATAAAAACGTATAAGTAGTAGGGGTGGCAACGGTTAATCGGTTAATCGGTTAACTGTTTCTTTAGGAGGTTAACCGATTACAAAATAAATAATCGGTTACTCTCGCAGAAAACACAATTTTTGGTTGAACGCAATAAATGCTCACATCGTTAGTTTTGTTTTACTTCATTTCACTGTATTGGCTAATGCGCTTATCTTATCGCAAAATATCGGCAATTACCACCCTGTAATGCCCCTGTGGATCAATAGCGATTAGCGTTTTAAACTATCGGGTGCAGCGGATTAATGAGCAGGCACGCGAGCAATTCGCACTTCCTTTGCAGTGTGTTTGTTTAGCACTAAACATTCTATTGTGTTTCAATTATTCACATATTGTTAAATTTAAATTATAAACCGATCAATTAGGCTTGTCAATTAGCACATTTGACTGCCACATGTCATTTTATGTTATAAATATTAATTCAACGTGAATATCCAGTATAAATTCGGTTCAACTTGTTTAGATATCATGTATTTAAAAAGTTAAGCGACAATTTACAATCATGTTTCTTACCATGATCGGATGCTTGGAAATTGTTCAAACAGGCTGCTGACAAGAAATCAGCTACATGCATACTATGCCCAACGACAATTTCGTTGCATGGGGGTACATCCAAAAATCTCCATCAATGAAATGAATGAAAAAAATAAAATAAAAAATAACATGCACATTTTGTTTTGTTTGTTTGTTGTTTTTGTTTATTGGTGTCGTTTTTTTTGCAAGTCCCGTGAAGTATGCCATTGCGTTGACTAACATTGCTTGATAAAATCAATAAAGCTGGACACCGTGATCACACCCGATCACTGTTGTTTTAACAACTATTGCAAACTTTAACGCCCTAATAAGGACATTGATATAACAGGCCTTAACAACAGAGGTTTGAAAACCACTTTGCCCGTTGCAAATTAAATTTACGCTAATTGACAATTGTTTTAAACAGCAATCTATTAATGCAAGTAATTCTTAAAGGTTAATGGGTGTTAATAAAACTCAACATAATTTAAATTCTGCACTAGCTTTTATTGATCAAGATGTAGAACAATAATTGTGTGTAAATGACATGAAGCTAATATTACAACAAAGAAATATCCCAGTTCATCGACAAGCATGTAAAAAATTGTTTATAAACATTTACGTTTTTCGGGTGTTTTTTATATATATTTATGTGGTACAAAGACAGTCGGTTAACCGGTTAACCGCTCGAATATTGAAACAGGTTAACCGGTTACGGATTTGATCAGGTTTGCCATCCCTAATAATTAGGGATATCGATTATGTCAAATTGATCAAGTTTTGTTTCTTGGGTGCACACTATATCATATTTTGAAGTTAATTCTTGAAATTCTGGATAATTTGATTTTGTTTTCTGACCACATACATTTAATGATCCTATCGTGAAATTAACACGTTTGTCTGGCATATTATAATACATATTCAAATTCAAGTTTGATTTTGTAGTTACATGAGATGGCGCGTTTTCAGCGGAGACTGCGTCTGTACGAAGAAAGGGGGAGTGCTTGATCAACATATTCACAACGAGTTTTAGACGAGGAGCATGGCAAATAAGCACAGTTAACAAAAAAGCCACGTTCCCGGTGGGTCCCTAGACAACAGTCGTAGTGTGGTTGTCAATCACCGTGTTTCCGGTCGCTTGTCTTGGAGATGTTGCCGGGGACGCTTTTGACATAACTGGGTGGACCTGCATCAGGTATCCGGGCTGTTTCGATGACAATTTTGTGGGTGAGGGGACGCTTTCTTACCGCGAGTATTGGGTGCTGCTGGAGTCTTTCATTTGGGGCGACGTGGCGTGTCGGTTCGGACCTCCTGTTCCTCGACAGCTGTGTCCGATTCATCATCGTCTGAGGCTGATTGTACCTCTTGAACAGATTTGGGTTCCATTGGGGGTGCGTGCTTTGTAGCGGTTGTTGAGTGTCAACACTGATGGCATAATCTGCAGTGATTTTCTGGAAGCGTTGATCAATGCGGGAGGGTACGTCGGAGTTTCTGGAACCGCGCAATACACTATGCCAATCGGGGAACAAGTTCCTGATAACCTCGCCGTGAACAGATAATGCCGCCGGGAATAGCATCTTCATGTTCTTGCTGCCGTATTTGTCACGAGCCGCCTTGAAATCAGGTCACAGGTCCTTGCCTGCTTCACTTATCTCACGTGGATAGTCTCGCGATATTCCGAAGTGCGTGTTTTTCAACAGTTTTGCACTGTCCATGATTTCATTGACATAGCGCAGGTCAGACAATGTAACAAGTATCGCCCGACCACGAGTGGTTCCTTGTGAACGGGAAACGATGCGCCGGCCAATTCCTCTGGCTTCAACTTAACTGTGTAGAGCAAGATTCATATTGAGTTTGCTTGTCAGGAACTCTCGGATCGTTTGAACACAATCATCCGTACCAACAAACTCAGGGAATCCATTAAAAATAAGGTTGTTACGGAGGGAGCGGGCTTCAATTTCAAGACTTTTGTACTCAAGGAGTCGTAGACGGGCCTCTGTGACGTCATGGACTGCTTTTAAGTGATAAAGACTGTTATTTAAACAATCCAATTTGTAGTTCATAGCATAATTTGTTGATAGCATGTCAAAAAGACAGTTTAACTTATGCTCCATGTCCATATTTTCGAACTGCGCACGGGATGTGGCGGAAAATTGGGGGTCACCTTGATGTGGGTGGGGTGAACACGGTATCGACGAGTCACTTGTAGCACGTCTCTTTCGCTTTGAGTCTTGTGTTCTCCAATCACTTGAGATAGCCAAAGGGGCATATTTACCTGTGTAGCGATTTGCCATTATTTAATTAGAAAAAACCAGGTTTTATTAATAAAATAGCTGTCTTTTGTGACCTGCGATGTAAACAACGTCCTCCATTACACAATGGAGCTTACTGTTTCTAAAGTTATTAAAAATAGTGTGGTTTTAAATAAATCTTAAGAAAGGGAAGGAAAAAAGAGAAAATGGAATTGTGTATCGTTGTAACTTTTTTGTTTCAAGCATTGGATTAAGGTTTAAAGTTAGGTCAGCGTGTTGGTTTTACTAAATTAAGATTTGTACCGCTCCTTTGCTCGTGTATGGTATGAAATATGTATCTCTTGTAACGTAATTTTATTTAAACTCTTGATTTTGTGATAGCCTTTTGTCCGTCGTCTGTTGTGCGTCGTCAACATTTGCCTTGTTAACACTGAAGGATCCATTTTTTTTCAAGACACATGGTCAGATGATTTGTAATACTGATATCTGTGCCGGGTTCGTAAATGATTATGTCTGTTAAAAAAAATGGCTGCAAGGGGACGAGACATTTTTCTTTATATGGCTATAGTAAAACCTTGAAACTCTCTACAAGTCACATTTACAGTCTATTTTTAACCAAACTTGGCAAGTTAAAATATGATATCTCGGCTAAATTTCAAAAACTGTTCTCGTTCCTTAATATGGCCATCCGGGAGGGGGGCTAATTGCCACATTTATTGGCCAATCTACATTAAATTTGGTCGGAAAATTTGTTCCAATCAACTCTGGGCAATGTAAACTATATAAGGTCAATAGATCAAGTAAAAAGAGCATGTTTATACCGAAGATGTCACTTGCAATGTCTAGTCTTCATGAACATCGGTAGAACATTTGTTCTAACGAAATCTCAGCCGAGTTAAAAAATAACAATTGGTCAGGAAATTATATATTTATGTTTTTATTCCCGCCGAAAAGGAAATCGGAGTCTCCGTCCGTCTGTCCGCCCGTTTGTGCGTCCGTCCTTCCGTCCGAAACTATGTTCAGAGAATACGTCCAAATCTATCCAATAGATTTATTTTAAACTTAGAATATAAACAGATGGCAAGAAGGAGAAGTGCAGTGACCAAGAACCATAACTATATCTACCTTAGTTTTTGAATTATCTCCCCTTTTATATAATTTTGAAGTATATTTTTGTCCTGAGCATAACTCCAAATTTACTGAAGGGATTTACTTGAAACTTTTAATAAAAACAGATGGCAAGTAGGAGAAGTGCAGTGACTAAGAACCATAACTCTATCTACCCTAGTTTTTGAATTATCTCCCTTAAGGTAATGTCAAAGTAATTTTTTTGTCCGGAGCATAACTCTAAATCTACTGAAGGGATTGTCTTGAAACTTCAAATATAAACAGATGGCAAGTAGGAGAAACGCAGTGACTAAGAACTATTACTCTATCTATCTTAGTTTTTGAATAATCTTCCTCTATTTAATTTCAAAATAAATTATTTGTCCAAAGCATAACTCTAAATCTACTTAAGGGATTTACTTGAAACTTAAAATATAAGCAGATTCCATCATGGCAAGTAGGAAAAGTGCAGTGACAAAGAAACATAAATCTATCAACCTTAGTTTTTGAATTATTTCCCTGTATTTAATTTCAAAGTAAATTTTTGTCCGGAGCATTACTCTGTATTTACTAAAGGGATTTACTCGAAACTAGAAATATAAACATATGACAACTAGTAGAAGTGCAGTGAACATGTACCACAACTCTATCGGACGTAAGTTTTTAATTACCTCCCTTTTTTCATTTCCATATATTTTTGTTTCTACAGCATTACTCCAACACTATATAACTAATTTATCCTTGAAATATAAATAGATGACACAGGTGCCATGTTTTACAAATAGTATTCTACTCTCTAAAACAAAATTTCTCAAACAAGCAAACACATTTCAGCGGGAATCTTGTTTAAAGTACTTTCATTATTCTGGTTTCTTCCTTGTGATACTAGTTCAGTTCCTAAGGATCTCAGGTAAGCGTCTGAGGGCCCATGGCCCTTTTAATGGTAGACTAACAGTAAAACAAAACATGGGATATTTTTTAGATTTGAATATTGGTATTTTACAGGTCTTAAACTTTAACTGTAATGTATTTCAGATTCGTTTTGTTTCAAAGGTCATCTGAAAAATTTACTTACAAGATATTTTCGTATTATAAGACCATATTAACATTGTACAAATCTATATGTTGATAAGTTTAAAATGCTAATTTTCCTCTTACATGGCCTTGTATTTCAAGATAGAATATTTTCCCTCCCAGAGGAAAGAGGTCTGGGTTTGAATCCCAGTGGGAGCTTCAGAGGATGATTCATTTTTAGAAAAATGATCATATTTGCTCAACTGTGTCCTTAACGTAACCAAATAATTCTGAAAATTTCTATAAATGAATAAGGTTTCTGAAAATTTAATTATGCAAAAAACATTTATAAATTAAGGGTACAATAAGACAGCAAACTTTTAATAGATATCATTTTTAGTGTTTTGGTATCAATTGAACATACAAAGGAGAAATTATTCGGTTTAAATATCATCAATACAAACGCCTGTATTTTGTACAGCGTGTGGTTTTTCGAATAGATCTGACAAAATAGACATAATTGTGTACTGGAATTTGTCCGACGAGTTGAATTGTATATACCGTTTCCCTGCGAGAAATTTTAGGAAGCCATTTATTTCTCACAAACTGAGCTTGAAAAGTAAACAACAACGGGGTTTGATTTTACATTCATATAATTTTTGTCAAGGTACTTCTTCCCCGTACCCCGGGTACTTTGAAGACTACTTCACCAGACACCAATTTAAAATGATAATTTTGGGTACCCCGGTAAACTTACAGGTACTCAAATCCTTTATAATAAACTAATTTAGTACCCACATTTGTTAACAAAACTTTTCGTACCCAATTTTTTGTCGTACCCACATTTTATTCTTACCCACAATGTTTGTTCGCAAATTTTGTTTCGCTCCTAAATTATTTTTGGCATAAATTTCTCGTACCCAAAATTTTCGTACATTTATTTGTACAGAATTTTTTCGTACCCACATTTTCTTCGTAAACAAAATGTTCATCCCCACAGTTTTTTTGTACCCAAAATTTTCGTTCTCACATTTTTTTACCCAAAATTTTCGTACCCACATTTTTTAGTTCCCACTCATTCCATCCCGCGAAATCCTTAAGGTGTCGCAACTCTAGTATTTAATCAAATAGTTTAGCTTTGAGTTTTAACACGTCCGGTTCTATTTTCTCGAAAAGTTTTGCGACAGTGTCGTCTAATGTTTGTTCACACCTAGAGCACGTGCAATGCCCCCCTTGCCATGTTAAGCGACAGGCCCGGAAGTGGTGAATGACGGCGTCATCCGCGCTCGCCCAATAACTGCAACGGTAAAATACAAAATTAACAATGAAATACCACAACGAAATCACTAGTTAAATGATAATCATAATATAATATTACCCAATTGCTAAATTGTATGACTATATGTCTTCTTTTTTTCCTCAAAAGTTTCTATCAATAGGTTAAGCTTAAATACAAAATAAAGACTGTTTCTTATTCCTTATTTTAATAATAATAATCCATAACCGGGCCTTAATGCACTAAGAAAAGGGTTAAAAACATTATCAAAATGTGACATCAATTGTTTATAGATGGCTCTCTCAAATACCTTTGACATTACAGGTAAAAGACTCACTCGTCTGTAGTTACTTTTATCTAAAATACTGTTTTTCTTATGAATCGGTACAACTTGAGCTTTTTTTATGTTATCTGGGAAAATTGATTGATCTATACATCTATTTATCATATCTGTAAGTGGTTGGGTAACAACAGGTGAAGCTATTTTAAGCACTTTAACTGAGATATTATCACACCCTGTTGCCTTTTTAGTACTCATTTTTTCTATTTGTTTACTAACATAATTTTCAGAAACAGGCTTAAAAACTAACTTATCATCTCTAATACATGTACTGGTATTTACCTTTATTTTGTTTACACTGATATGATTTTCATGACATGATACATTGCTATCACCTATATTTTTTGCAACATTTATGTAAAAGTCATTGAAAACATTGCTTATCTCTTCCTTGTCAGATATCACAACATCATTCTCACTAAGTACAAAATTCTTTTGAAAAGTATTATTTGTTAAAAAAGGGTAACACTTTTATAATATGACTGCACGTCAACCATTGTGCACTAGAGTGAGATTGCATTGTCAGAATTGAAATTAATCGTTAACTTAAGTCAGTTTGAATTGCTAGCTCCGGTCGCTATGTTCATATTTGCATGGCAACCATTGTATGCTAACGTCAAGTTGCATTTTAACCATTGGGCACTACAGTAAGTTTGTATGACAACTAAGGTTAAATAACATTGCAACTAATGCACAAAAATATCGATTTGATTGCAAACATTTTTCAATAAAATCAAATAAAATCGCAACCATTGTGCACGCACGTTAGCTGGCATGACATCAATAACAAAATACATAATCGAATGCACGGAAACAACAATAAGATTACATGGCAATGGATTTGCTCAAAGTTCAGATTGCTAAGCAGCCAGTGTTAAAGTAAAAACTACATAATTCTTGGTTTCGTATGCATCATATTACCTTTTGAACCCGGCCTTGACGTTAAATTCGTGTGTTTTCAATCCGCCAGAATACACCCGATCAGGCATGGTCACGTGCTTCTCCCGGTCCTTCCAAGGGCGCGTGCTGTTCAAGTACTGTCCTTCCTTGAATTGCGAGCCATTGCTCTTCAAGTTCGGTGAGATAATGTGAATTTTCACGAGAAACGTGACGCCCGCGGCGTCGGGATATTTAGCGAACAATTCGTCCTGCAAGTACACATTAAATTTATGTTAACTTTGTGCTGTGCCGTCGAAAATCTTAAAACACATGATCGCATCTTATTATAATGTCATTAGTCTGTCCATTCCATATCTAAATAGTATTATAGTTGCTGATTATGATCGTCTTGTATCAGTTAAGCAGAGACAGTCACTTACGGACATATTTGTATTACCAATGGCATACATTATCTCAGCATGTTCATCAAAGAATAATCTTTGGCGGACATATTTCTAAAACAAGAGGGAAGACTGCATACCAACATTGACATCCACGGCAGTCCCCGATTGAATATAAGGTACTCATCCGTGTCCACAACAGCGAGATAACGGTATCCACGCAGGCGCGCCAGGCAATCAAATACCGTAATTTGTTCGTCATTCCAATATTGATAAGTATGCTCACCGGTCACATGGTTAGTTTGGTCTGCGTCAATGACATGTAAAAAATATGAGCAACATGTTTAAGAAGGTAAAACGGTCATAGACCGCAATTTCCTTTGACACTATTTTTCCAAAAAGTATCAGTTCTTTGAAGCAGTATTTTTAATCTATTTTTATATAGATTTAAGCCAATATATTTACGCACATTGACCTTCGATAGGGCCTAATGCTATAACTCTCTATGGTGTGCAACGGCATTATTTCTGCGCAAATGAACATTTATCAAAAAAGGTAAAATCTTTAAATTTTCTATGATAGATCGAATGACCCAAGCACATGAGCAATAAATAAGAATCGTAAAATACACTTCTTTGTCTGATACCAGGATAGAACCTTGTCTAAAAACCTCGTGATTAATTCTTAGGCATCGAGTACTTTTTAATTGACCAAGAAAAATGAATAAATCGAACAGTATTTATTAACAAAAACATGCTTTACCATCGGTTGGGTATGCGAAGGGAACTGTATCAGCCATTCCGAGCGCACGGTAGTACTGCAGTACCCGAGTCGCCTCAGGGTTCAGGTCATGAGTGAACACGAGCACCTTGGTGACGCCCAGTCGTCGATGCAGCTCGAACCAGCTGAGCAGGTCGTCTGCTGCCAGGCTGCCGTAGGCGATCTGAAAATTGGAAGTCCTAACGATAAAGTTGATAATTTAGTAATATGTGCATACGTCATATGAAACAGTGATGGTAGGTTCGATCTAAGCCATGATTCTTTAAAATATTTCAAAACAATCAGGATCGACAGTGTGCATTTTCAAAAACAACGCCTTTGATGCCTGAATGTGTAATAGATGGGATTGTACTTTACCAAGCTGCGATGTGTGCCGAGTCAGACATTTAACGACCTGTTTCTAGAAACAAGCCTATGTAGGAGCGTTAACACTAACAAGTAAACGTTAACGCATCCTGTGATTATGCTTTCGGTATTATATCATTTATAATGATTCCAGTAATCATAAATAATTATAAACTGCGTAAATTCATGGATTAGAGCATGCAAACAATCTTACCTTAGAACAAACGGCGATCTCGTTTTTGTGCGCATGCGCGAATGTCACGGGTAGGTACCAGTCGAATAAGCTATGGCACTTCTTATTGCGGCCCTCAAGGGTTGCAACTTCTGGGAGCTCTCCGAATCGGGAGGTAAGGTTAGAGCAGACAAAATGCATGGCCGACATGTTCGACAACATCTTCGACCATATTATCCTGGTCGCCGGCACCGACTGCACTTCACCGGATGTATACCGCACACAGCACTTGTACGTATTGTGGATTAGATTTTGATTCTCCCATCCCACAATGTCGATCGTGTCCCAGATATGTTCAGACGATGAGTTTCCGGCGACGGCAGAGAAAAGGACGATATTGTTGTCAAAGTGTCGGACCTTTTTTAAACGGGGTTTGAAAATATCTTTACCTTCGCCAATTAATTTCGGGTCCGGTGTATCAATGGTAAATTCAAACATGTCTCGATGCATCTGAAATAAAATGGATTTGTACGAATGTGTACTGGAATTTGGACAAAATCAACATATCCGTTGGTAGTAAACAAGACGATATTGCCCAGCAAACATGCGTCGTAAATACAACGTCAGGTTATGGTCGGATTTTGGTTGGCTGGTTATCAACCAAATGCCAACGTTGATACAACGTTAAAATACTAACATCAATACAACGTCAGTAATCAACGTTGTACCAACATTATATATTGGTAAAAGTTAACCTTAAATGACGATCACCCAACCGGGGTGATTTAAACCATTCCAAATATGAAAGAAAGGGTAAATAGCTTGTAAACATAATTTTACCTCTCTCCGTATAAGGCCGCCAATTAACTTGGATGACACTGGACGTTTGGGCTTGGGAAGCTAACTTTTACATTATACGTACATACAGTTATTACATGCGCGCGGATCGTTACCAAACTAATGCATTATTCAAGACTGCATTGAAATAATTCGCGTTTTTGTGAGTTGCAATCTGTCAAAGTAAACTAGATGAAATTTATATCTTCCATGTTTAATGAAAAACTTAAAAAAAAATTAATAATGATCATTTTAAACGTTGGTGTTAATACAATTGCAAGTGCATTTTAATAATTAAATAAAATATATAGTACTTATACATTACTCTTGTTGATTTTAATGGGGCCTTTTCATAGATTTTGGCATGTTTTGAAGTTTGTCATAAAATGCTTTATATTGATAAATGTAAACATTAGATCAAAACGGCTCCAGTAAAAAATCAAGAATAAAATTTTAAAAAAGGAAGAAAACAGTAGCCCTAAGCAGGGCTCGAACCAGTGACCCCCGGAGTCCTGGAGTAAAAACCAATGAGACCGCTCGGCCATCATGCCAGGTATTTATTAGAGACTTATTTTATACTTTATATAAACCTATCTTCGTAGTTTTCCAAAATTAAACGACAACAACAGAACTCTCCAAATTATTCAATCGTTTCGCGTTTCAACGCTTTATAATTTTCTTTTTTTTTTAAATCGTCAAAAGATGCATATCATGGCTATATTAGATCATGTTAAATGTTCAGTATTACTGTTTCTTCACAAATATCATAACTAAAACGAAAATGTGCGAATCTAAAACAACAATTTTTTTAAATGTTGTCAATTTACCAAAGCGTGAAAAGATCCCTTTAAGGTCTAAAAAAGTATATATATATATTTCGTTCTGACAAAGTATTAATAAACATAAACACAATAAGTAAAGTCGATGTCTTTCAGTGAGGCAACGTTGTTTGGCGGAACAAAGGGAGTTATACATTTTATTACACATAATATCACACACTATACGATGATAGGTTAAATACATATTAGAAATAATATAATGTATAATTTTTCCAACTTAAACATTTCTATACACCGTAATTATACGTACGTTCATGAATTTCGTGCCTTCCAATGGGTTGAGGTAGTAGTGCCATTGATTTGCAATGTCATTAGCGCTTTTCAAATACAGCTGGTATATAAACACTGACCACACGACCAGGAGCAACGAAACGAACAACTCGGCACCCCGTCGACGTTTTTTTATAAGCATTTTGGCCCAGGTGGTATACTAGAACATGCAAATATAAACTCGCCGTAATCATGTCTGCTCAGGTTAATTCTGTAACATGCTAATAAACACTTGCCGTGAGTATTATACTGAAACATGTAAGGACACAGTCACACTGGCCATATTTGCACAGGTTAATAATGAACATATACAGACTTACTTGCCGTGAGTAGCATGAACCAACAAGGGAGGCAACACGTTATGTCACAATTTGGCAGTGTATAAAAAATGGTACTTAATTATATCGCTTACCATATGTCTAAATTACTTTTAAAAGCTATTTTATGATTGGATGAAACAGTCCGAAATCATCCAATGAATAAAGTCGAGATATTTTTCTTGCGGAACATGCAATGCCATGCCGCATGCAAGCTATTTAGAAAGTAAATATCGTAAATCAAAAAGTTTGTTTTGTTATTTTTCGCGGTCATAGACAGTGTTCCTGGCTGAAAACGATGAACTCTTACTTTTAAATCATTCATGTATTAATTTTTAGCAAGAAAGAGGTAGAATATTTGTGTAAAACATATGAATTTTAATTTGAATTTGTGTCTGCTACAATTTAACGAGCGGTTACGGAAATTACCGATTGTACAGATGTATCGACAGACATGCAAAACGAAAAAATAGCTTGCATATTTCAAGTTTATCAGCCTTGAAATCACCTATTAATCAAATGAGAACCGAAATTATTAAAATATAAACCAGTAATGTTCATTAACACCAAAATCTTTGGGCACAACCATCATATTTTTGGAAACCGCGACGTATTGTTTTTCGGAAACCGACGATCGGTAATTTGCGTAACCAAATGGAAAATTTCATTACTGACAAGTTTTGTTTCTAATGTTTTTCTCAAATATTCTACCACAAGATTATTGTATACCATTACACAAATGAATAACATGTAATAATTCCTTGATTTCGTGTATATATATATATATATATTATATATATATAATAAAGTCGCTTTTAGGCGTTTATAAAAAATAAAACGCTTTTATTAAATTTGCCGTAGCGTAGACGACATTGGTGGATTTGCAATGTCGTCTACGCTGTACACTGCGAACGATGTAAGACCTTTGTATACGTAGGGGAAACGGGAGATACCCTGTACCAGCGACATTTCCTTAACCTGTCCCGGATACGGACTCGACACAAAGACCCGGTTGCCGAGCACTTTTACACAAACGGCCACAGCGTCGCGGACTTCCGGTTCATGGGACTTGAACAATTAAATGGATCGGACGAGCACCTGAAGACCATTGAATAACTTTGGAAGCGTAAACTGAGGACGTTCGAACCATATGGACTTAATACAAAGGACTAATAAACATGGCGCGCAATGTTACGTTTAATAATATTACGTCACTTCCGCTAAACATGATATGCTTCACAAATAAATGCCGCTGAAGTAGACCGAGAGGTCGAAAGCTACGGCAAATTTATTAAAAGTTTTTTAATATATAAATAAATAAATAAATAAATATAAATATAAATATATATATATATATATATATATATATATATATATATATATATATATATATATATGTATATATATATATAGATAAATATATATATATATATATATATATCTATATATATATATATATATATATATATCATATATATATATACATATATATATATATTAAATTTACATAATAGATACTTGATTAACAATAAATTACACACACACATATAATTGCAAAAAAACAATTTATCCGCTTGATTATAGGAACATTCTTATTTCGATTTCAAAGAAAAAGCCGTCATCATAAAAAGTATTTATCCCCAATAAATATCTTCTGTCTTCAATTATTTCAGAAGCCGCTCAGGATATTCGTGAGGCACATGGTAAACACGTACATTAAACGTAAAATCATCGTTTCATTTTAGCAATCGAAAGCATGTTTTGTGAGGCTGACATTATATCTCGATAAAAATTTAGATTATGATGACTTATCGTACATGTATAGCTTTATTTACACGTTTATTATATATTAATTGTTTGTTGTTTTGTTATTGATTTGAGAAAAGGAAACAGTGTATATATCGATGCTACAAATGTATTCAATATAATTATGATGACAGCTTTCTAAAATATATCTTGTTATTGTTGTAAAACGAAAAACTTTGAGAGAAGGTTCAAAGGCCAAAATCAAATTATGAATATTCAAAAAAAAAAATGGATATAGAATAAGCGATTTAATCCATCTTTGTGTACGATGTGTGTGTACGCGCGTGCGTGTGTGCGTGCTCGCGTGAACCCACACACGCACACCCCCCCACACACACCACACGCACACAAATACACACATAACAAGAGAAAACAGATAAGAACAGCATATAAACATAGCAATTTAAATATACACTAATGATATAAGAATACCTAGCAGAATGCCGCATGATTAAACACCTATACGCACGTTTATAAAGACCGAGTTTTAGTTTTAAAAATACTATGATATTATGTATTCGCCTAGAATATGTCTTAAAGAAAAAAGGATGATTCACGCGGACATAGAACGCCGGATTCATTTGAACATAAAAGTCTCCAAAGACTACTCTGCATCTCCTATGCACAACTGGCATCTCCTACTTGCGTCCGTCAAACGACGAAAGCTGGCTTGGTTTTGGGCACGTCACTAGGCACGACACCCTGTACAAGACTGTTGTTCAGAGCATGCTGGATGGAGGTCAACGTAAGAAGAAAAGCTAAATAGAAAATGTTAAAGGTTGGACATCCCTTCCAATGCATGAAGTACTCTCAGCTGAACACCACACACCTGACTGGAGGAGGATTTCTGTATCGTCGTCATTCATTTTCCCCCTTTGCCCAACGGCCAAACAGGTCAAGGGAATGATGATGATGGTGTGAGTACATTTATTTTACAATGAAAATGATAGCGAAATGACAAAGTGTTTTAGTATTGGCTCACTCACTACCTAAGAGGAAAAGGAAAAAGGAATACTCCACTTATTTGTTTTGATTATAATCGTGACCTGTTTTAAACGGAGAGATAGTTTCCCCAATCAGAATCGTATCTACTTAACTTCAAATTTGGCAGAGAAGTCAAGAGTCGATCTTTTACCCGAGGTATCTAGGTTAAAAGGTCAAATAAATACACTCTTTCAATTACATATGTTTTGAGCGAGTGTTTTTTATTTCATTACGACCATACATCTTACACTTCCTAACCGAGCATCAAATGTTTCCGAAATGAGGAGTTGATAAGTGTAATAGAAAACGATATAAATCACAGAGGAAATATCAACAGCAAACTTCGAATCGGAGAAGGTATATACAAAGAAGTTTTCATCGGAATGTGAAATACCAACTTTTTCAGGCAATTTCAATATCGTTAGGGCCATAAGGGGAAAGAATAATCTTATGAACAAGTATTTCGTTAGTGTGAAAGAACAAGAAGCTCAAGTATTGTGTTGGGAAAAAACGGAACAATTTGACAAAAAGCTCACAAGGATTTTTTTATAATAATTTTATTTAACAATATACAAGTACATAATTAACATACCCATATTTGTATTAACATGCATATAAGGCATGCTCAAAAGATACATTCTTCTTATTAAGATAGATATGTTCGATATTACAAGTAACTCATTATTTTACATTTTAACATTTAGCACAGTGCAAAACTTTGTATAACATTTTGTACATTTACAAAAACAAAAATAACATAAGGTTGTAGGAGAGTTCCACATCACGTTTGAAAAGAAGTAGTTAGCGTTTACTTAGGCTTCATATTCACTTAAGCAAAACTTAGAAAACAAAGCAACATGTAAGATGTCTTCAACATTATAACGCAAGGTTACTAGGTAGAAGAACATTTTGACGAATTTTGTTTAGAATTAAATATTGCTTTAAAAAAAAGATACATCGTTGAGTAAGCTCTACGAGGTAACGTAGGAAACTGCGATGTATGTATGATGGCAATGAAAAGGTAAAAACATAAACAGAGTAAAACCGGCATTAGACAGCATTCACAGCGAAAGCGAAATGGAATATTGTCGGTCGGTTAAGTTTGCGTGATTGGTCTGGGATGTAGAAGAAAAAAAACACGCACGAACAAACAACAAAATCAAAGTACTGACAGTACTGGTGTGACGATGCTTTTGAGAGGATGGATATAAAAGCATCAAGTTAAGTTTATCTACATCACCACAATCAACACAATTGTGTATGTTGGTACGAAAAAAAAATTTGGTACAAAAATTTTGCGAAAAAAAATTGGGTATGAAAACAAATTTGGGTACGAAAAAATATTTGGGAACAAAAAAATTGGGACCGACAAAAATTTGGGTACAAACACAAAATTGGGGATGAAAAAAAAACTGGCTACGAAAAAAAATTGGGTACGAAAAAAAATTGGATACGAAAAATTTTAGGTACGGAAAAAAAATTGGGGGAACGGGAAAGAAGTACCTGTGGGGAACTTGACCCACACTCGCACATTTTCGGCCCTTTCCGTCAAACATCAGATAAGTTTCTCGAAGGCAATAGTATGAATACACATTTCGGAAGCGGTAATGCGGTCCTACCTACGCGCGTCAAAATGTAAGCGAAATATGTACACAAGTCTGTCAGGAATGATTGATTTAACGAAAACAATCGTGTATTGATGTAAGTGTTTTGAAGAAATGTGCAGAAAATATATTAAACAAGAGCTGTGTTTGTGAAACACAATGCCCCCTTCTGCGCAGCTTTGAAGCCATATATTTTACCTTTGATCTTGAAGGATGACCTTGACCTTTCACCACTCAAAATGTACAGCTCCATGACATACACATGCATGCCGAATATGAAGTTGCTATCTTCAATATTGCAAAATTTGACCTTTGACCTTGACCTTGAAGGATGACCTTGACCTTTCACCAATCAGTATGTGCAGCTCTATGAGATACGCATGCACGCCAATATTGAAAAAGTTATGGCCAATGTTAAAGTTTTCGGACAGACAGACAGACGCTTTATATTTGACATTTGACCTTGAAGGATGACCTTCACCTTCACCTTTCACAACTGAAATTGTGCAGCTCCATGAGATGCACATGTATGCCAAATATCAAGTTGCCATGTTCAATATTAAAAAAGTTATGGCCATTAAAGTTTTCGGACGGACGGACAGACTGACACACTGACTGACTGACTGACTGACAGTTCAACTGATATAGGCCACCCTACCGGGGGCATATAAGCAATGGCGATATTTTTCTCAGCCACATAATTGTTAATAGTTTGATATCACAAAATGAAAGTGAAAGTAGAACTGTCAAAAATGATAACCTGTCAACGTGTTGTTTTTGCTGGCACGAGAGGGCGATTACACTCAATGTGTTCACATTTTGACCATAGGCTTTGTCAATGACCTTTATAGTATGGGTAGCTTTGATATTATTTATTGCTATCATGTAACTGCATGATTGTGTACATGTTTACAATACACAACGCATAAATAATGATATAAATATACTGATTGAGCTTATAATAATCTGAGAACTATAGCCAGGTCAATAAAGGACTTAAAATACAATTTTGTGTCCTGATTTCATGAAGAAATGACCATGCATGTCCTAGATTTCAAATTCAAGGCCCTGGTGTGACACATTGGTAGCATTACCGTTAAACTGTTACCAGGCTTATGAAATTAGTTTTTATTGAACTATCTAAGGAAATCTAAATCAGGCACTGATTTTACTTGTTTTAATACAGTCTTAGATCAGTTGTGGCCTCTGGGTAATGACCAATTTTTGCTTACTTGTCACACCCTTAAAACTTTCCACACGTCTATAATAGCAAATATGGATTTAGGTGATCTTCAATGGTACATTTAAACTTTAGCTCTGTTACAAGAGTGCTGGTAAAGTCCAGTCACATATTTAAATCTAGGCCATGTCAAAATCAAAGTGTCAAAGACAAATGAAAGATGCGTTCATTAATTATTGTCCAGTTGTTCACTACTGCTGTAAGTTTTTTATATAATATGACTGATGAACATCATGTGAGAGAAAATTCACATTATCCTTGTATATCAGGTTTAGCAGATTTTTAGATAACAAAGAATGCTAGTTTTCAATGTCGCTTCTGGGGATCAAACCCGTAGGGCTTTTAGGAAGATTCTGAAATTTTCGATCCCTCGAGAGCAACCAAACCAAAAATTTAGTCAAATATTGCCGACTCGGTTTTTTGAGTCGGTTCATGAGGGATAATGGAGCTTGATTGGTCATTGTCGGCTCTGGTACTACTTACATGTGCCCCGGGTACTCTTAAGTATACTTACATGTACCCTGGGTACTCTAAGTATACTTGCATGTTTCCCAGGTACGGTAAATAAACGTAATTGTACTCGGTCCATATTAGACTGTACCCGAGTTGTATTCGCGCCCAAAATCCGATGTCGTAAAACGCGCAACCGATTATCTTAAACACACTTCTCTTCAAAAAACACTGCATCAACATGCTTTTTGAGTATGTGTTCCGATAATATAGAGGCCATTCTACAGAAAATTGACATAAATGTGTATATATAATTATTACAAAAAAAGTCGACAACGACTGATTTAGGGTTAAATTTCCCGGGTACATTTTAGTATATTTACCGTACCCGGGATACATGTAATTATACTTAAGAGTACCCGGGGTACATGTACGTAGTACCCGAGCCGACAATGAACAATCGAGCGATACTGGAAGGTGCAACATCTCTCACGCCCCCTAGCATCGAAGTATTCAATTCTTAACAGGAAAGTGCTGGAGTCATTGATCCCGAGGGACAAGAAAAACAATTGATTAATGTTCGAAATAAATAATTTGATTAATGACAAATCTATTATTTGAGCCAGGTCACAGGAAAAGCGCAGTAAAATCAGTATCCAATTAAAGTATTTGTTATTGTCAGAAAAACGCTTTTAAGCAAACAGCTTTCAAGCGACTGCAGGCTGATCTAGATCCAAACTGGCCACAATCGCCTTAATGTCTCTTTTACTGTGACACAGTTCATTTAACTTTAAAATGAAAAAAAGTACTAACACTAAGAAAGAGTACAAACCAGTAAAGAGTTTGAAATCAATGTTGAATTTCAGGACAGCTTGGTGATCTGCACATCCCCGATAAAATGTTGATATCGGGTATCATAGTCATTCAATAAGTCGCAAAATGCTTGAGTACAATTTATAAAGCACTATGTGACTTATATTGATAATTAAAAATACCAGTATGCCAGTGTTGCCGTGTCAAGCTGTTACTATCCAGAAAGTCCTTCATTCACATCGAGTATATATCCTTCGAATTCCAACTATTGTTGTCATAAGCGGAGATTTAGTGAATAAATAATTCATATATCCTAAATGACAGCTTCTAAATAGCGAAACAAGCCAATTTATGCAGTAAGAAAGTTTTGAATCGAGACTCTCGTGGGGGCGGCCATTGTTGAATGTTGAAACACGAACGACAACTCTGCTAGGAGCATGTTATCAATGACGAGCAATCTCCTACGCAGTGGCGAATGCAACAAACTGAAAATTTGAGATATCTCAATCGGACTGGCTCGGTCTTCTACATAGGTCGTCATTGTGAATTTTTTTTGATGGTTATCATACCTTGGGCGATGCTGTTCCAGCGTCGTCAAAAGGGATAGTTTGATGAGGAAGAGAGTTGAAACGAGTGTTAATTAGTCATCAGTTCTTTTAAAAGGACTTTGAACTTGAATAGTAAATGATGCTTAGTTTCAATTGTTTTGTAATGCTTTTCCAGTATCAGTAGACCGTCCAGGATAATGCTAGACATATCTGATTTGACGCGTTCGTCTTTCACTTTGCATATACGCTTTATAGATGGTGAAGCATATTTCACTTAAAATAATGTTGATGTCGTGGTATGCTGCATATTGTGTTTTGTAACGTATGGTTATGATATGTAAAGTGTTCATGGGTTTATTTAGTCCTTTGCTCTTAAATATACAATTAACACGATTCCAGAATTGGGTAACGAAAGGACATTCTAGGAAAAAGTTCTCGGAAGTTTCTACCTCTTGGCAAAATAAGCAGCATGGGGAGTTATATATATTCCATTTGAAAAGATTTTCATTTGTGGGTATAATGCGGTGCAATATCTTGTATTTAAGATGTCGAACTTTTGTATTCACTATTAATTTGTGTATAGTAAAATATATTGATTGCCAGTTTATTTGTTGGTTTAACCTTGTTTCCCAATACTAATGCTGATAGGGTGATGTGAACTGTTTTGTTATAAATATGGACCTAATATCTTTATTACTTAGGGCCTTTAAGTCGAGGTTTTTGTCATAAGGGTTTGTAGTTTTAATTTTTACGCTTGAATTAATTGATTCGTCTGATTTAACTATTTCCTTCCATTGTGTAGGTATAGCTAATTTAAGTATATTTGTCTCTGCTAACCAGTTTCGTTTTGATTTTAGTTTTTGTAAGATAACTGTTTCTGAGACATTTCCTTCGTTTGTAATAATGTCATTTATGTATAATATCCCTGATTCGACCCAATTAGCTAACATTAAGCATTTTCCTTTGTTTTTAATAAATTTATTACCCTACAATATTTGGGACCTTATATCAATAAACGTTTCAGGTTTTGATTTCGATTTTATATTGTTTAATTCAATGTAGATGTTTATAAGGTCTGTGTAGAAAGGTGGAAGTTTCTTTTGAACACAAGGTAATGATTTTAACGAATCTAGGTTCATTTTAAAGATTAATCGGTCATTTCCATATTGGTTTAAAAATAGCTTTGGGATAATTTTCCAGTTTGCCATTTAATTTTTAAACATTTTGAATAAACTTCAAAGTCAGGAATATCTATACCACATTCAAGCTTCTTGTCAATTAAATATAGATCGCTTTATCTTTTCAGGTTTGTTATTTCATAAAAACTTGAAAAGCATTGAGTTGATTTCGTTAAGTCTTTGTTTAGGAGTAAATATTTGTTGTACTAAATATGCTAACTTTGGTAACAATAATGATTTGATTACCGTTACCTTTCCGATGATGGTTAAATTTCGTTTGCTAAATTCATTTATTAGGGTTTTGAAATCAGAATTTTTTTCCCAGTTGAGGACTTCGCATTCGTCTCGGTTTATTATTTTACATCAAGCCATTATTTTTGACTGAAGAGAAAATATTTGTGTATAATGTCTTGACGCAAATAATGAAGCCTTGTTTAAAGCCAAACATTTTTAGTGTTTCTACCATGAGATTCCACTCTACAGTGTCAAATGCTTTTTTTAAGTCTAAAAATATTTTCGCGCCATCTATGTCAAACATATACGCATAGTCGATTATATCTTGGATCTGGCGTATATTGCATCCAATAAATCAAGTTTTAATAAAACCTTGTTGATCTAAACTAATTATTTTGGCAATACTTTCTGTAAACGTTGTGCAAGTACTTTTGCTATTAATTTATAATCCGTGTTAAGTAGTGATATAGGACGCCAATTTTCCAGGTTTTCAGGGTCACCTTTTTTGTAAAGTAATGAGAATATGCACTGTTTTTGTGATCTTGATAATACACCGCTTGCACTGCATTCTAATATGCAGTAAAAAAGAAGTGGTGATATTTTTGTCCAAATTGTTTTGTAAAATTTGACGGATAGTCCGTCTATGCCAGGGATGTTATTAAGCTTCATAGAATTAAGAGCGTCAGTCAATTCATTTAATGATATGTTTCCTTCGCATAGGTTAGCGTCATTATCTGATAGTGTGTGTGCAAAAGGCGAGTTATTTAAATCAGACTCTATCGCTTGACTATCAGCAGCGCAAGATTTAAAAAGTGTTTTAAAATTTCATGCAAGTTGTATATTATAATGTTTTCAATGCGTAATGATGTTATAAGTTTTTTGTTTTGTCGCGATTTTTCTATACCTAAAAATATTTTGTATTACGCTCGCCTTCTTTTATAAATTGCAGACTAGAACGTATGTGTGCTCCTGTCGCTTTAAGGTCATATATTTGTTTTATGTCGTTTTCAAGTTCAACTATAGATGAATTATCATGTTGTGTGTTCGAGTTTTGAATGAGATGGTTATTCAGTTGTTTCTCGAGGAAAGCCAGTTTATCGTGGCGTTCGCACGCTTTTGATTTCGAGTAGTGAATTGAAGCCTGCTTTACTTCGTACTTGCATATTTCCCAAATAGTGGTACTATTTGACATATTTAAATTCGAGCACTCATCAATTACTTTGTTTATCCATTTTATGTAGTCTGTATCTGATAGAAGTGAGTTATTGAGTTTCCAGAATCCAGGGCCTCTACTGCACGGTAATTTAAGTTTAATTGAAATTGCCATGTGATCCGTTGTTTTGATTATTGCTGGTCTAATATCGGTTGAAAATAATGTTTGAGTCTATAAGCCAAAAATCAATTCGACTCATTCATTTCAGTTTTGTTGTTTCTTCGCCATGTGCAATGCAGTTTTGAGGTATTAAAGGCTCTATAAAGGTGACAAATCCAATTATTATGCATATCAACTAGTCAGATTTTTACCGGATTTCAGTTATTCTTGCATAAAAACTGCTAATAAAACAGCTTAGGTACAACGTTGTCAAGAATTATGGAAGATAAACCCGTTTGATAAATGGAAGAAATGTTTACATTTTTGCAACTCACGTGATGTGTAGCCTCAGAGCGGTGACATATGCTAAAAATAACCGAAAGAAAATTCAAATTTAATTCTATTTAAAACAACTTTTAACCAGCAGAAAGTAACTTATTAGATCACTACAAACGTTTTAGCCATTTAGAAGAGACCTACTTTGTGGGTGATACCGGAAAACGTTAAAAATCATCGTTATATTTTTGTTGACCTGAGTCACTTTCACTTTCTCTTTTCCGAGTAAACAGCGATGTAAATAAACTGATTGTTTGTAAACACAAATTGACTTGGAGGACACTTTATTTTGAGCTCAAAATAAGTTGTATTGCTCATTTTTTATTGTAATGTCCAATAGCATATATATATTGTTTTTTGTTAACCTTTATAAATAAAATATGAAAAAAATATTTAAAAATCGGTAAATAATAACGGATCTTCACCTTTATAGAGCCTTTAAGCTCTCGCCAGATATCCGTTAGTTTATTGTTTTTAATTAGATTTTTTAAATGCGTGTTAAATGTGATTTTACTTTGTGATACAGATTTCCTATCTATTTTATCATTTATTTCGTTAAAGTCTCCGCCTATCACCTTTATTCCTTGTGCATTTTGAATTAATAGTTCAGATAAAGTGTCAAAGAAAACATTCCGCGATTTCTTATCGTTTGGTGCGTATACGTTACGGAATGTATATACATTATTTTTAATGTCGATGCTCATTAAGATATATCTTCCCTGTGTATCACTTGTTATGTCAAGGACTTCAGATTGTAACTACTTTTTAATTAAAATTGAGACCCCCTTACTGTTTCGTTCACCGTATGAATGATACATGTCCCATTCTGAAAAATCCTCAATTAATAAACAGTTTAAATCTAGTGAAAAATGGGTCTCTTGTATAAATGCAATGACCGTGTTTTGGCAAAGTAGATACTGATTAACTCTAGCACGTTTTGAGCGATCTCTTAATCCTTGGGCATTAAGAGAAATAATATGTAATACTGGTAACGCGCTCATAAAACGAGAAATAACTGTTTTTCTCGTTTCCGTTTCACCCTAAATGAAAAGAAGTTACATAGAGAATTGCAAAGTGACAGCTTAAAGAGTAGGGGTAGGACTATTATCTGCATAGTGTAGAACAGTAATAAAATGAAAAATTGACAAGCCATTATTGCTCGTTGAAGTGCATGAAAAGCACGTAAAGGTCGTTGGGATGAAATCTGGTTTAAAGAATAAACCGTTCATACACCTTTACACCTGAGGCGTTCATTTGAAGTATGACCTAGCAGATTAAGGATTACGTATGGTTTCCTTACCCATGATAAAATTAAGTTAAAAGCTGGTTTTAACCGCATAAAATTATGGCACAAAAATTTGGTCCGTGCATGTGATACTTGCAAAAAGTGAAAAAAAGTGATCTACACTATTATCACTAGTCGTTAAAGCTATTAAAGATGTTGTGTAATGGCCCTTTTCCACTACGAAAACAAGCCCACTATTCGCTACGATTTCTCACATTTATTGAATCGGGAAGACTCGTGACAGTCTGCGATTCAGTTACGAAAGTGGTACGATTGAGTTACGACGAATCGTGGGGTTCGGTTGAAGTCTTGCAAATAGGGTCGCGACTTCAATACGATGTGTAAGAATCTACTGCGACTGTACTACGAACGACGCAGATCGGTCACGACTTAGCTAGGACCTCACCGAACGCACCCATGAATTCGGCGCCAATATCGACTGGTATTGATTCTAACACGGCACGCGACTTGTTTTCTATAGACAAAGAAGGAAATAAAGTGTGGGTTATTCTGCAATAAATTATGGGCGGAACTTAATGTTTCGAAAATAGTTCCGAATAAATAAAGAAAATATTGCAGTAAAATTCACGTGCTTAAATCCCGCCATTAAAGAAATGTAAAAAATGTAGCACGTATATAAATGTAATGAAACAACAAATTGTTTATTTGGTGATAAGTGGCATGACCACGCCTGCTAAAATTTTGTTTGTTAAGAAACGTAATTAAGAAAACATTTATAGCCTGTCAGCTTTTCAGAAGAATTAACACATGTGACGTCATTTAGTTTCTATGAGTGTTGTTCTCAATGAAAGTGACGTAATTTGCAAAATATTTATGAATGAAAACGCCGTCAAATGTTTGTACAATTCAATGACGTCACTAAATAGTGAACTTTGTACTAAGAAGGACGGAGCATTGAAAAATATAGTTCACGTCCAAAAGCTTGAAGCAAATCAATCAGAATCGTGTAAGAATAGAAAAAATATTTTTCTTTGATGGCTTGTTGTCGAATAACCCACAGTAAGGAGTATAGATTCGTGTTATCAAAGAACTCGTGCTCCGCATTCGTGATTTAATTCCTTCGCATCTATACTCCTTACTTTGGGTTATTCGAGAACAAAACATGATAGAAAAATATTATTTCTTTTTCATTCTTTACAAAATCGTAACTGTTTCGTAACTAAATCGGGAGAATCTTAGCGGGCTCGCAACTCAATCGGGGTGAACTCTTGAGAGTCTTGACAAAGTCGTAAATGATTCATAGACAGATCACGTGATCACCGATTCCCCGATTGAGTCACGAATTACCTAAGATTCCATTACGACGACCAAGAATGCACTACGACACTGTTACGAGTCAACTGCGATTAAATTCAGTCTTGGAGGTCTTTGTCAAATTTTAAACACGTTTAAAAACGATTTTTTGGGAGCTCACGACTCGCCCGCGACTAGCTACGAATGAGTTAGGAACTTCGCCGATTGAGTAACGAATGTCCCCGACCTCAAAATATTGAAAATCGGGACAGATCGTGGGGAACCGGGTCGTAGTGGACAACCCCTATAACTATCAAAAATTTTGGTAATAACATTTTGCATGTTTCTTGTAGTGTGTGTAAAGGCTGTCTTGTTTGCCACAAGACTTAACCCGCTTACGAATACATCAAAATCAAGGATCGTATTACGCATACACTTAATTGAAGTGTTTTGTAGTTCAGACGAGCAGTTTTTCTGCAAAATGTTTGCGGTATATTAAGAGGATTCAGATTGAATATTGTTGGGTATTAACATTGTAGATATAGCATCCCGCTTTATTGTTCTACATGAACATATGTGTTCTTATAAGTCTTTTATGCGTGTACATCATATACAGTAGTCTGGATTTCGACGTGAAGCCAGAAATGTGATTCCAAACTCAATCTTCAAATGAGAACATTACCTTAATTGCTTTTCCTCAACAAAGGTGCTTAAAGTAGTCTAAAACAATATAAAACACAATCTAATGATGCTCATGATGCTCATGATGATGCTGCTGCTGCTTTCTGATGATGGTGATGATTATGATGATGATGATGACGACGCAAAACGGCGGCGACGACGACGAAGATGGCGGCGACGACCACGATGATGATGATGATGATGATGATGATGATGATGATGATGATGATGATGATGATGATGATGATGATGATGATGATGATGATGATGATGATGATGATGATGATGATGATGATGATGATGATGATGATGATAATGATTATGATCATAATCATGATGATGTTCACGATCATGATGATCATGATCATGATGATCATGATAATGACGCTGCTGCTTCTGCTTCTGCTGCTGCTGCTGTTGATGATGATGATGATGATGCCGATGATTAAAATAATGACAGTTACGATGAAGATGACGATGATGATGATGATGAATTGTTTTTCAGTGCATTGTTCATTACGAAAACCAACGCGTAATCGAAATAAACACCCCACATAGTGATAGATATTCCACTGATTGAATATAGCTTGACGAACTTATCGAATACAATGTCATGTGTGCTCATAGGATAAATTCTCATATTATTTTCTTGTCACCAATCTGTAATTTTCACCGTCCAATCGGTTTCGAAAATGCGTTTGAGGATGGAGATAACTGGCGACTATTACGTTTATTTACGTCGGACAATGAAATAAGCGTTTACCGCAGATTGTTTAACAAATTTTTCAGCTTTACCATTTAGGAATAAAACAACGGTAGTTAATACAGTACACTTAAGACAATGCCGGGCATCATCTTCATACCTTTAAACTGAAAACAATAGTTACATATAAAAAGTTCAAAGCAAATGTTGAGCAATTTAATCCTTATGGCGATTAAGTTGTGAAAACAACAACTTTTAAAGAATCTACGAGGTAAAAATTTAATTTCAATATATGTTTATTCCGCTGAATTTTATAGCACTGTGTTAATATTTGCTGATTAAAGTCCCTTCGTACGCATCAGAAAAAAGTATTTGTATAAGAGTGCGAAATTGTTGCTGTCAAGTTCCACGCATGAAAAGAGTGCGTGATGCACCATACCAGGTGCTGGAACTAAATATAGACGTGCAATTCAGTTCATGTTGTATTTTATGATGACAATTTCATTTGAACAAATGCACACGATAAGAAAATATTGACCCATTGAAACTATAGAAAAAAATACGTTAATGTACGACTTTATAATTGCAGAAGACGGTAGGTTCATAAAAATTCGGTGAAGGGTGGGATAGTAAAGGAGTTACATAAAATACATGAAAATAAATAAAAATGACATGGAATTACATTAAATAAAGAACTAAATACCATGCGAAAATATGAAATATTTTCGATTTGGTTTGATTGAGAATTTTATACAATGCTCGTTGATATCAATACATTTATTACATGAAATATGGTGTGGTTCATTCTGTGTTATACTCACATATTTTTCGTTCGCGCCAACATAGATATCCGTTTAATTTCTGTTTTCACCTTTTTCATCTTTGTTATCGTAAGTGGAGTGTCTGTGAAACCTTAGGGCATTATGAGAGATTGTAAATGAATGTTATGTTTCTCCTCGATGTTTTTTTTCAAAATTTCAGCATTGTAGACAATGTAAACTAAATAAGATTGATGTTTACATTTTTCGTGACCGAAGCGATGGTTTAGTGTCTTATATAAGGATGGTATCTTAGCTGTAACGCAGTGCGGGTCGTTATCTGATGGTATTTCTAGTACAACGCGGATGTCGTCAGGGTGATCCCCTAAGTTGTTTGTGTTTTTTTGCGCCGAAATATTGTCTTTTAAACTCAGGGAAAAACCAAATACACGTCAATAAAACTGAATATAAGTTATCGCATTTGCTGATTATCCATATGTAATCCTGGATGGATCTGTAGAATACTTTAATAAAACCATAGACGAATTGTCGCTTATCACACTGTGCTCTGATTTCGATAGCAAAACATACACGCAGCTCTGAAACCATCAAAACAAGATGGAAATTACAATGGAATCATAGTTAACTAAAGTTAAAACACTGGTTACAAGCTTGTCCAGAAGATTATTGACTCGCATTGGAATGATACAAGAAATTAAAACCATTGCTTTGTCAGTTCTTACTCATTTGTTTGTTTCACGTCCAAATTCTACATATAGTATGTTGGTGGAGCTTTATGATCTTGTTTAAACTTTGTGTGGAGCAGGATTTATAGAATTCAAAATATGATGGAACACTTTTCTTTATGTAATTACTCTGAAGTGTTCTAGGATACAAAGGCTCACCACAGGAAATGGTAAATGGATAAATATTGCAAATTTGATAATAGATACCCAAACAATTGTGGTGTTCACTATCCGGAAAAACGCATATATAAAACAGACAATGCTTTTTAGAAGGACACTTTAAAATCGTTTGCCGATTGCCACAAATTTAAATAATTAAATATGTAGTACATATAACAAACTCCGATATTGTATAATCAAACTAAAAAATTGCCAATAAAAGTGTCCTCAAAACATGGTTTGAGAAAGTGTACAATTTATAGGTGATTTGATAAAAAATAAACACGTGGGGTTAGAGTTGTAGGGCTATGACGATATGTGTAACAAACATATTTTCTCTCCAAACCATTAGCATTATATAGGTATGGCTAATGTAGTTACTAAATTGCTGATGACATATGGTTAGTTAAAATAAAACACCTGCTCTAAATACGATTGCATATTTAACAATCTAGACTGTGTTAAGTCATTCGTTCAAATATAAATGATATCAATTAAAAAATATCAAAAAAGTAACTCAGTCCATGCTAAAAATTGTTTGAACAAGTGACACTTTGCCTACATGTATGTCAAAATGGACAAGCTGTTTTGAAACTTTTTGATTTAAAGTATTAGAAGTAGTAGCAGTAGAAGCAGCAGTCGAAGTAGAAGTAGTTATAGTAGTTGTTGCTGTTGTAGAATAGTAGTAGTAGTAGAAGTAGTTGAAATAGTAGTAGTTGTTGTTGTAGTAACAGTTGAAGTAGTGGTATTAAAGGTAGTAGTAGAACTACTGGTACATGTAGTAGTAAAAGTAGTAATAATATCAGCAGTATTAGCAGTAGTAGTATCATAATAATAATTGGTAATTGTATTGGTAATATCAACAGTATAAGTATTTATATTGTGATTATTATTAGCTGGAATAGCATAAGTAGTAGTAGTAGAAGTATTTACTTACTATTGTATTTATTCCTTAATCCTGTGCATCTTAGTGCACTACGTTTCAATTGCTCTAACTATACAACTGTGTGTCATCGATTGGAGCCCAGCTAAGCATGTACTTCTTATTTTTTGAAGATGAAGCTTATTCATACTGATGATTTTGCGACCAGATAACAAGATGTGTCACTATCTTTAACCTAGCCCTGAACCCAACTAACGCGTTTTGTGGTAGAAAGAACATTGACATCTAGTAGACGAACCTTGAGAACTATATATGACGCAGCACGTCACTTTTAACCTTGCGTTATCACAAACCGGGGTAAAATGTTTCATTGGAAAATCATTGTGGTTTCGATTTGAAGTTTATCTTGTCGTGTACAAGTATTAAGAGTCACATTTGTCGACACATATGTGAATTCACACATTCTTTCGATACATTTTCAACACGTATAAATAGTTATGACTTTATTATTTAACTTTTTATTTCAGGGTGCATATAGTTTTAATGAACATAATAATCAATATGTCCTTCAGGTTTTATTCACATGTATTATACATCATACGACGACCCCAACTTTTGTTTGAGCCTCGACCTACGTTGCAGAATATTGTTTGAAGGCGATAGCCTGACATTATTGGTTCACATGGTCTTTTAACATCGTACAATGTACTGTATTGATGAGTGTATACCCAAGACGTTGCAATTGCTTGTTTAGAGACAAAACATATACCTATAACACTTTGTGTCAAAATCTCAAAGTTGAAGCTACCACGCTAATGATTGATTGCTTGCTAAAAACGATGCGGGCCAGTCAGGGCGAAGGCCGTTTGTAAACATATTGCAAAGACTATTTCAATGTGAATATTCGTGCAAAAAACAATACAAAGAAAGGTACGGACCACTTAAAATTAAATTGAAATTTTAATACATATCTATCCATTTACATTACATGATACGCTCTCATTTTATCCTGGACGTAATTAGACTTGTTTCCCAAATAATTTACAAGCACTATTATTTGCATATATAATGTTCGCATAAAATGTTGTAGTACAGAGCCTCAAATCCATTTCACAGCAAATCTTGCTCATAAACATGCTCATAAACATACTTATCACCAGATTGACGGCATGGTACACATGAGCCGTGCTCTTTGAAAAGGGGGTTCAATGCATGTGCGCAAAGTGTCATCCCAGATTAGCCTGTGCAGTCTTTTTTAATTTCCAGACCGTCGATGTGTTGTTTTTTAATCATGTAGAATATTCATGTAATAAACACACGTCCAGCATTTAAACAACAAAACCCTTAAAGCACTTGTGACATTGATCCAAATGATTCCAGATTCCGTATTATTAATCATGCTAAGTGTGAAAACAGTCCACTTATTTATTGAACGCCAATGTACTTCCTTCAAAACATGTTATGCAATTTAATGGTTTGCGTGCTTACATATAATACACATAAACAATCTATAAATAGTTCAAAACTGCACTTGATCACTTATTAAAGCACAGCGAAAAATTTCTGACGAAAAGCAAGGGTAGACAATCATAAATATGTTATGATCTTAAAATGTGTGAATTACTTCTCTTCAAGTTTGTAAACATTTGGGAGTATGCTATTATAAATCTCGTGTATTTATAAAAATTATGTCACGTTAACAACTTTTTTCTTTTAGAAATTCATCTTATATACTTTTCACTATCATAACTATTAAATGTTAATGTAATTTCATATGAATTTTAAAGTTTTTTCTTTCAAATTTATCATAAAAATTCTCGCAAATACTAATTAAATTATAAATGAGGGTCAAAATGAAAATGTAACGATTATTTTTGAATGCCGTTTCATGTCAATCCACACAACTTTTGCCACTTCATTCCTAATAAGCCACAATTACCATAATTACCCAAGGGTAATGATTGAACTCGCAAGGAAATACGGTTTGTAATCTTTAGGTATTATATTGCTGGTAAAGGTAGCATTGACCTTACAAGACAAAGTTGCATTCGCAGGCCTTGTTTGCATACTCTACATAAAAACACAATAACAACAACATATCTATATCCATTCTCGTCTTATAAACTGAAAACCATTTCACTTTTTAAAGGAAATTATAATGACATAATTTGGCCAGAGATGCGATAACGCGCTATAAAAGCGTGTACGCTTACTTCAGACACTTTTCGGCGAAATGCTAAAGCCTGACTTTATTTATTGAGGAGAAAATGTGTTCATATTTTAAGCAATAGAGACCACCCATAGCTCTAAATCAAATCCCAGCCGTTATAAACAACCACGTATTGATTGTCGAGCCACGTGGAACAATAATTTTCCTGTTGATATTTTTACCTTTATTTTAATTTAGGCAATCGTTTCATTATGAACTTAAAGCCACACACCTTAAAATTAAGTGCCTGTTAATCAATACATAAAGATGCAATTTGAAAGTGTGCAAAATTGTCCTTAAATCTATAGCCTAGTAAGCAAGTAATTTATTTTTTTTTTTTAATTTTCAAACCTAAAGTATGATTTCTATACGTATTCGTCCATTTCGGCAAACGCGATTATTTTTAAGTTATAAAGCGCAAAAAAGACAAATTTCTACCTTGTTACCACCAGATATATTTTAATTGACGTAAATAAAATTAAATCTATAGCATAGTAAGCAAATAATTTATTATTTTTCAAACAGTACGTTTTTAAAACCGAAAGTAGGATTTCTAGACGTATACGTCCATTTTCAAAAACCGCGATTATTTTTAAGTTTTAAAGCGCAAAAGAGACGTATTTCTACCTTGTTACCAACAGATATATTCTTATTGACATAGATAAAATATGTTTCTTATTTATACTTTAATTTGCTATGTCATGTATTTCATTTCAGGGTGTGTGGCTTTAAACGTGTGCACTATTTAAAAAAAAGAAATTGATACTGCTTTTCATGGTATAATACTAAAACAAAACAAAATCATTACAGATCTAGAATGATTGTCTTGTGATCGCAGTGGTTTTCGCCAATAGCTGTGGCGAGATAATCGATGCTTGGAGTTTTGTGACCTTCAACTTTAATCCAACTCTCCAATGGCAAGCTTGATATATCCTTATTTTATCAAGGCTGATATATGCATTATTCAGTCATTACTCCCAAAAGTTAAACGATCACTTAAAGTGTCTTGGTATTTTACTGCTTAATTGCAGGTTAGAGTACATTTTGATGTCATTACGGTAAAATGTTAAACTAAATGTTCTTTGTACAAAAATGTTCACACAAATGTCAGAGTTATGGGTCCTGATCAATGTTCTAAAAAGTGTGCAGTTTTAGTTAAATGTATTTAGTACTAACATACATATGTTCTTACGGCATGTAGACCGTGCCCTGAATTTAATCGGCACGGAAACATTTATTTGAGTTTAAGTGATAATTATTCGATAAAAACTTATCTTATTCAACTCAAAGGCTATTTTCCTTCGAAACTTAAAAACCCCCTTATTTCAGAAAAACTATGGCATTACCCATTCTACCATTTCTACTGTTAGACTCGTCATAAAATCCACAGCCCTCGGGCGTGTCGCAAATCCGATTAAGTCGGTTTATATAAATCAACATTGTTCCACCTTCTCCCTCTAAATTACTTATCGTAATCCGACGCTTTTGAGATTTTGAATGTTCCATTGTTGTAGAGTTTAACAAGCTACCTTAGAAGCCTACATCGTTATGGCTGGGACTTAACAGCGCGCAGAACACCGTCATTTTGTCAAATGGTCTACCTAGTTTGACCCTTATACAGTACCCTGCTTAAGTTATTGTACACATGATTGAGAACAATTTTATTTATTGTGTGTATTTCATATAGTTTCGATGTTCCCGCTTATCACTTGGCTAGACATTGTGAACTTAAATGCCCCGCCGTTCTCGATGGAACTTGTTTAATACAAAGGAACCCAGCCTTGACTTACAAAATACAAAAAAAGTTCACAAATTGTGAAGCTTAACTGTTTTGAATATGGTCGTTTCATAATATGCTGTTAAATTGTAATGTGGGACGACAAGTTCCTTAAAGTGCATAGAAAACTAGAAACCAAGCGTTAATGACATAGACCACAAATATCTTACAGTTTGAAGCATAACAACGAAGGTTATTGATTCTTCGTACGAAAGGCGATATGTAGCGGGTGCATGCTAATATGAATGTCGGAACCACGCCTTATTTACTCGTTCCCACAATTAAGTGACTTATTACTAAAATATTGCTATACGTCGCCAGGACAATGAGGTATTTTACACTTGTCGCTGCAGCCACATTTTTGTGCGACAGGAGTATTGGTTGCATTATTGAAACGTTGTTATTTGCACTGTTAATTAGCAACGCGGTGTACTTCTGAAAATATATAGTTAGTGGGCGGTTAAAAAGCTATACTCTAAGCACGGACATGTGCAGATTTCATGTATACCGGACAATCATTATCCCCACGATTTTAAAAGCTTTGGGATATTGTATTTATCTCCGCTGTCTCTCCGTCTGTCCTGGCCACTATCTCCTCCTACACTATAAGCACTAGAACCTTGAGACTTACACACATGAAAACTATAAGCATATGTGCGGCGGTGCACTATTTTGAATTTTGATCTGACCCCTGGGTCAAAAGTTATGGGGGTAAAATTGGGTAAAATGAGGACATTTTCACTCAATTTACTAACAACATGCGACGCACTTGTTAATAACTTTTGACCCAGGGGCCAGATCAAAATTCTAAATTGTGCACCGTCGCACATATGCTCAGAGCTACCATGTGTCTAAGTTTCAAGGTTCTAGTGCTAATAGTAGAAAACATAACTTCTTCTTATATTCACCAATTGACTTCAAATTAATTCTGAACATCTCTTATGACAACACGGTCTATCTCGACAACCCATGTCCAAATTACCCACCCCAGGGCCGTTGATAAAGGTAAAGGCAGCTTGGTTCCCGTCCTCTTTCAAATTTATCGAGAGGTTCACGGGTACTGCTTCCCCGTACCCCCAAATTTTTTGTCGTACCCATTTTGTTTCTGTACACATTTTTTTTTCGTACCCAAATTTTGTTTCGTACCCATTTTTTTTCGTACCCAAATTCTTGTTTCGTACCCACATTTTTTCGTACCCACATGTTTTTTCGTACCCATTTTTTTTCGTACCCAAATTGTTTTCGTTTCCTTTCTTTCTTTTGTGTTTTTGTACCAAAATTGTTTTTTGTACCCAAATTTTGCGTCTTACCCAATTTTTCGTTCGTTCTCAAAATAAGTTTTGTACCCAAACTTTTTTGGGGGCTTATTTTTTTCAACTCAAAATTTTCATACCGAAAATATTGTTCGTACCCAAAATTTCTGATGACAATACGGTCAATATCAACTATGCATGGTCCCATTACCAACCCTAGGACGCCTCGCCCACATAGACCACGCCCACCGAAAATTTTGTTTAAACATAACTTCTTTATTTATTCACCTATTGACTTCAAATTAATACTGATCATCTCTTATGACAACACGGTCTATCTCGACCATCCATATCCACAATACCCACCTCAGAGCCCCGCCCTTATAGACTAGACCGACACAAAATTGCCCTTTCGTCCGTCCGTCCTGGCCTCTATCTTCCTTACACTATTAGCACTAGAACCTTGAAACTTAAACACATGGTAGCTATGAGAATATGTGCGACAGTGCAATATTTGGAATTTCGATCTGACCCCTGGGTCAAACATGCGGCGTGGGGATACTCGTCGGCCGCTGCCGCGCCATATCTGGTTGTATTTGTACTGGTCTCGTTTAAAACAAATGATCATGTCATAGCTGCAACAGGTTCGTAAACTTTTTTATCTTAACAAAACCGTCCATATTCTCTTTTTATATAAGGTAAATGCGTAAATATATGTTTTAGACGACAAAAAGCTTGAGTTTAGCGTCACCGCATGGAGATTTCTGTGTCAACCAATGTGTATCAACAAAGTATTTGTCGACTTTACAGCATATAACGTCTTCTTCGTAATATCTTATTTTACGAGGCACTCTTTTAACGATGTTTTACAAATGATTCATTATACACATTTCATGTAGTATTAAAATATATTGTAACTACTTTCAAACGCGCCGATGTAAATAAATTTTATTAAACATCAAGCGTAAATACATATAGTGCAAGGCACTTCTTGTGCATGTTTTTGTTAACATCAACTCGAGAATGATGTGTGATAAATTAAATTAATGTTACTGTATAATGATATAGAATATGCCCATTAAACATCAAGCGTAAATGCATATAGTGCAAGACATTTCCCGTACATTGTTTCGTTAAAATCAACTGGAGAATGTGTGATCAATTAAATTAATTTCACTGTATTGTGATATTGAATATGCTCATGTGTTCAACTTGATATCTTCCTTAGTCAACAGTGGGGACGGCAACAACTTGTTTGCGTTTAAAAAAACACACACACATCAATGCTACCTTACATAGAACAATAAAGGCCTAAGAGACTTTTTAGTTAAGAATTTATATTTTGATCCGTCATATTTTCTATTGCACTACATCAGAGACCATGTAAACACGAGACTCAGTAAGTCTTTAAATGCTTTCTCTCTTAGATACGTATTTGCATGCATGTGTAGTCCCTAAGACAATTTAATTGAATTAAAGACCATTCTTACTAGATTCAAGTTTGAATGGCTTCATTTCTAACCCTAAGATACTGATGAGCAGCAAACAGCATAAAACCTGAACAGACTGGGAATTACTCACAGGCTGTTCTGGTTTAATGCTGTATGCACATAGCCATCTTCACTTTGCTTCTGCGTGGGAAAGTGTTAAATGCTTTCGTTAATCAGTGCCTTACATTGTCATTCCACTAGGGTCGGCTTAAATAAGTTTACCAGTTATTATATTTTCTCGAATCAGGGCGAAGTGAGAGATTTACCAACGCCGGCTGAATGACTCGTGTTGGTTTTATACATTAACAAACCAGCCGCAATATATTGTCACGTGATTACATGCGTATGACCTTACTTTTTTGAGCACGAATTCAACAGCTGAGCAAGGATTAACTTTTCAATGTAGATAATAAAATACAATATATATCAGTATTCATAGCATCAGAAGTAGACTACTACAGTCAGAGAACAGAAAAATTATATGATGTATCCACAACTCAGATCTTACGGTGACTATGCCCTTTTATCGACTGCCAGTTTTAAACAAGTTATTAAGAATGTTCCTTTTTTGCAGGCAAAATTAAAGATTTTTCACAAAGTTGTTTAATAGACAGCAAATGAAAATAAATTGTGTGCCAGCTATGTGCCAACTATGTGTATAAAAGTATTAAACATATCATATAATATAATACCGGTTTACTGGTAGGTCGCAGATTTCGATGTAAAAAAGACTACTGCCAGTTAAGTTTGTTTATATATGAAAGCACATATAATATGCCACTTGTATTATAATTCTATGATATATAATCAAACGCGGGAGCCTCGAACTTTTATATCAACCCACGTACATAATACAAACGGTTGACTATGTTCGCAGTTTCAAATGTGGCACTTGCTCTCGACCCAGTCGGACACAGCACGCGGGTCTGAGTCAAAGCTTGCGGGGGATGGAGATACAGCCACTTGTCCAACGGCAGCATCTACGTCATCAGAATGGGAGTCAGATTTAGGGGATTATTACCCTATTGAGGAAGTGTCGATTTTACTATGGTATGTCTGTACTATTAAAATTATGTCTAAATCACTAGCATATACGAAGACAAAAAAATAATTAAACCTTCCGCTAATGAAATACATGTATGTATTGTATAATTTTGTATACAATATATTTCTTTGAATACATTTTTCACATTTCAAAGGTGATTCGCGGAATGATATAAGTAAACGTTAGCTGAATAGACGATATCTCATGTCAACAGGTAGATGCTTTATCAGTAAATATTTAGAGGTATGTCATAGTCCATTTTGAGAAAGTGGGGCAAAGCATCTTATAAAATGTGTTTACTTATAAAAGCTTCTATTTAAAAAAAAAGGAAAGTCCAATCATATACAAAAAACCTACAGGAAATTATACTTTTTCAAGGCCAGTGTTATGTAATGTTTTAACATTTTTTGGATGTAAATTAAAAAAAAGTAAAACAAATTCGTTTTTTCTGATGATTCAAATTTGTAAGCCGACATAACAGAAAATAATAATTAAAAGTTGAAAAATCAATTCGATAAGCCGGCGTATCAACTTTTACAAAAAATCGCAATGAAAATTCAGAATCAATTTGATAAGCCGGCATAACAGAAAATATTAAAAATAAAATGAAAAATCAATTTGATAAGCCAGCGTATCATTTTTTTTGGACCATTTACACATAAAGAAAATGCATTTGTTAAGCCGGCGGATCATTTATTTTGGACTAATTACACAAAAAGAAAAAATTGATAAGCTGGCGTATCATTAAAACAAGAAATTTAAAATCACATTGCAAGTCAATTTGATAAGCCGGCGTATCATTTCTTATGTACCATTTGCACAAAAAGGAAAATTACTTGATAAGCCGGCGTATCTTTAGTACAAGTAACAAAAAGTCATTTGTTTTATCATTTTGATAAGCCATTGTATCATTTCTTATGTACCATTTTCATATCAAAAAGCAGATCAATTTGATAAGACGGCGTATCATTTCTTATGTACCATATAAACAAAAAGGAAATCAATTTGATAAGCCGGCGTATCATTTCTTATGTACCATATACACAAAACGGAAAATAAATGTGATACACCGGAGTATCATTACAACAAGTAACTTAAAATCACATTGTAAGTCAATTTGATAAGACGGCGTATAATTTCTTATGTACCATATGCACAAAAAGGAAAATCAATTTGATACGATGGCTCACAATTAAAAGTAACTAAAAGTCACATTTTAAGTCAATTTGATAAGCCAGCGTTTCATTTCTTATGTACCATTTACACATAAAAAGCAAATCAATTTGATAAGCCGGCGTATCATTTCTTATGTACCACATACACAAAAAGAAAAATCACTTTGATTAAATGGCTCACCATGGCTTTAAGAGTCAAAAGTATGTGTTATTGTGTGGCAGGGAGTACGCTTTTGCTTTAAGAGATCCCGGGTTCGAGGGAAAGTATTTTTTACTTTATATTTGTCTATTGTCAGGGAATTGTAACCTAAAACATAACATATAATATAATAGATTGATTATAGAATTACATTACGCACAACAGTGGCACTGAAATAAAGCATTCTTAAAATTATTAACCTTTGCAATATGCGGTTTTTGTGCCACTTTTTTCTCCAGAGGTCAAACGTATGGTTAATGGTGAACACAATTATTATTGATATTGCTGTAACCAATTAATTAATTTAAACAAGTTGACACGTGTACAGAAAGAGGTGTCTATGACGGAAGTGTCAACATTTTGTTTAATGAGGTTTCCACCTGTATTCTTATAAATGTATCGCTTGACATACTGTACTGACATACCATTACAATTTGAAATCTGAATCATTTTCAACATTTTATTAACAAGTGAGTCCTTTATTCCTTTTTGAAATGGTGGTCAGTATCACGATTTATGTTTTTTTGGCAGTTCCCATTTTGACCTCTGGAGAAAGCAAAATATTGCAAATTAGTCTTACATTGCAAAGTTTCATAATCATATTACTGAACTGTTGTTCTAAAGTAACAGCAAATCAAAAGCATAAATCTGTCATCGCTTAACATAGATAACGTTTACTGGATAGAGAACTTTTATAATATCTCACATCAAGTTGATTAATTAATGATAATAATTTCTCCTTTCTACATTCGTTTTATCTACACGTTCATTACTTCAGTCTTTGTTCCCTTTGTTCAATTAGTAGTCCAATTATATTAATCATGAACCCGTCACATAATTCTTGACATTTGCTAAAAACAAAGTTTTTTGCGTTACTTAAACTCGTTAACATTTACGCAAGTCAGACGTCTATAATTGTACACGTTATAAGATTTGCAGCATTCTCGACCGTGTTATTGCGCGATCTATTTTTATAAATAGATTCTCTCAGTTTACTGTAAACACTGCTCGCAAAAAAATGTGTTGTGAAATGAAAGAGAGATGTATTTCGTAGTTGTGTTTTTCCTCGTTGATGTTTGTTGTTGTTTTGATTTGTGATTGTATATTAGGTTAAGCTTGTCTAAGGACTATAAATCACTATGAGTGCAGCAGAACAAGGTAATGACACTTGCGTGTTAAAAACCGAGCGATTATGTTTTTATTATCTTTGCTGGAATGTTGGTAAATGTATAGAAGATACACGGGCGGTGTTGAGATCTCGGTCAGGGCGGTGTGTAAAGTCGATCATGAAAGGGGCCTTTTAACGTTTTGGTAAATTAAAAAAATTAAACAAAATTGTTTCAGATTCGCATATTGTCGTTGTAGGAATGATATTTTCGAGGAAACAGTAATACTGAACATTTGCCATGCTCTAAATGATCTATTATATGCATCTTTTGACGATTTCAAAACCTGAAAATTATGAAGCGTTGCAACGCGAAACAATTGAATAATTTGGAGAATTCTGTTGTTGTCGTTGCAGTGTGTGACATTACGAGGATTGCTTATAAAACGTATTAAAAACAACACTCATGGTATGAGCACTGATGACCTTGTGGTCAAAGCGTTAGACATTTTTCTCAAGGGGTCAGTGGTTCGATCCCAGAAGAAAGAAGGTTACTATTTTTTATTTATTTAATTTTATTCTTGTTTTGTTTTTTACTGGATATTTTTAGATGTAATGTTTACATTTATCAATACAAAGCATTTATTGACAAACTACATGCCAAATTCTGTGCAAAGGTCCCTTTAAATAGTGTATGTAAGCTTCTTATCTTTAAGTTTAAACTTGTGGTAGGTGGAGGGGGGTATAAACGAAGAGTGTGCTTAAGTAAGGTTATTTCTAACTAACTGGCGAAATGGCATTCTTTTCGTTGGTATATCTCATCTGATCACAAAGCGATCATTTGAAGCTGTAGGACACAGTGATGCACGTGGTCCTTTAGTGCACGCGTGTGGAACGTAATTTTTCTTCTAGCGACTTTTCCCCCGTACCCCATTGATATTTACTTTAAAGAAACTTCACAGGAACAGTCTTTGGTGGCCCTCTTTTAAAGTTATTCTAACGTTCCGGTCCATTGCTTTATGATTGAAAATGGTTAAATGTGGAATTCAATGCAAAATATTGAGAATTGTGCGTAATGGTTATATAAACGTTAACTTAACATAAACTTATGTGAAAATCCATTATCTTAATTTTCGGATTACTTAAGCTATGTTGTAGGCCTACATCAAGGGAAAGTTATATCCCGTTTGTTATTTTCTATCTTTGTAAAAGATGTTGGGTTGTTTTTGCAAAATAAAATTGATTCAAGTTTGCAACTAGACGACATTGTTTTAATTGTATTATTATTTGCAGACGACATTGTCATTGTTGGTAAATCACCAGAAGAAGCCGAGAACCATTTAAACTGATACTCTTATTGTAATGCATGGTAACTGAAAGTTAATCATGATAAGACAATAATAATGTGTTTTTTCGTCAAAGAGACGGATTATTGCCAAATGAAAAGTGAAATACAATGGCCATGCTATAGAAACTGTAAATGATTTTAATTATTTTAGGTGTTGTATTTAATTACACCGGTAGTATAAATATGAATAAAGAACATTTTATTGAAAAAAAAAGCTCTCAAAGCATTGAATGCTTTGATTTGTAAATGTAAAGATTTACATTTAAAGCCCAAAATGTAATCTTTTTGATGCATTGGTTTGGTCTTTTGTTAGTTATTCAGCAGACGTTTAGGGTTTCACGATATCTAAGGAAGTAGAAAGGATACATCTCAAGTTCTGTAAGAGGCTTGTACGAGTTAAAACTAATACCTGATATGCATTTGTGTATGGTGAGTAAGGAAGATATCCTCTCTTTATACAGAGATACATACGACTCGTACAATATTTGTTTAAAATAACAGCCTCTGATTATACTATGCTCAAAACTGTATATAAGATTGGAGTATCAGATTACACCAGAGGCTGTCGAAATTGATTTTATAACATCAAGAAATTATTGGATAATTACGGGTTCAGTTATATTTTTAACAGCGTTCATGATACAAATGTGTTTTTTATAACTGATTCTAAAATCCAGAATTATAGATTCATATAAACAGATTGGGTACCGTTCACTAGAAGATACATGTAGTTCAATGTAAGACATTTATAGAACATTTAAGTCAAATCTTGAATATCAGAATAACCTAGACTTAGTTTCGAAAATTAAAGATTATATTTATGCCGATTAACATTATCCGTTCAACAACTTCGAGACTGGTAGTCAATGTCTGTCTGTCTGTCTGTCTGTCTGTCTGCCTGCCTGCCTGCCTGTCTGCATGCATTCATCCATGCCAGCCTGCCTGCCTGCCTGCCTACCTGCCTGCCTGTCTGTCTGCCTGCCTGCCTGCCTGCCTGCCTGCCTGCCTGCCTGCCTGCCTGCCTGCCTGCCTGCCTGCCTGCCTGCCTGTCTGCCTGCCTGCCTGCCTGCCTGCATGCCTGCGGATTATGACCAAGTTTGATCAAATAATAATCTTGGGGCCAAAACCAACCAACCCAAGAGGTAACACGATTTGCATAGACTCGTATATATATTAAACTTGAAAAAATGTATAATAGGGTTTTGTTTAAAGATTTGTTGTGGGACATCGTACAGTGGTCATCTTCTTTGCCCAGATTAAAGCCACAAATGCAACAAAAACATTACATCTGCTCATAACAGTAAATATTATACATGTCTCTGGTGAGCGACCGATATCATTTACGCCCTTTTGTAAAACTCATCTGTGCATAACATGCTCATGGCTAGCTTTAGTGCTCGCAATTATTTCCGTCGTTCTTCGTCAACATTTACATTTATAACACTCTAGTGGCCATATTTATTTCCAATCTTCTTGAAACTTCCTTTCTTGTGCCTTTTAATTCATAATGGCATATCCGTTGATATGAACGTCTCAAAATATATGATCGAAATATTTGTCTAATGATAGTTTCATGTAAAAGTATTTGCGGTTGTTATAAAATCGACCGAGTTCATAATAATATATTCTTATATTCCAGAGAAAAAATATATTTGTTGTAGTAACACAACCTATTGACAATCATATGGCAAATTTCGGTATGTAAAGAGGTCTACGTTTGTAAACGACATTTCGGTTACATAAGGAGAGCAACAAACATGGATCTTTTTAATTGTTCGATACTTAAAGTGGCCTTTTCACAGATATTGGCATGTATTGAAGTTTTTTTTATTAAAGGCCTTAAATTGATAAATGCAAAAAATTGAAGTCTACAACCATGGGCGTTTACACATTCCATTACACAATTATTGATATTTGAACTGTTCGTAAATGTAATAAGCACACATTTTAGCATTCGCATATTCAACTCCTACTTTTTATCTTGTCTATGTCTTCTGTATTCGTATGTCTTAGAATTGGTAGGTTAAAGAGGCCAAATGGTTGAACATTTTCTTTAAATGATGGTCGAGTTAACAAAATGGTTCGGTCCGTTAAAAAACATGACCTAAATGGAGCAATGCAGATTATTTTACGTCGATAGTGACATTAACTCAACAGTTTTAAGGAGTATTTATTTCTAATAATTAATTGTAGCATTTTTTTCATCTTTTTTGTTTGTCTCAAGTTGTAAAACTTGGTAAGAATCTTTACAACATCTAAGGAAAGCTCAAATCTGGATATTGAGGGTCCATACAATTAGTTGCATATTCATTTCTTACAAACCCCTTTGTTACCAGTCACACATGTATGCGTCAATAGATATGAAACGTTATTAAGGCTCAGTATGAATTAGGATCTAATATTTCCGGAAACTAGCACATAATGTGCACACAATCCTGCTCCCGTCGTTAACATTTCTTTCAAGTTAATTGTTGCGGTATTGATAAGGTGTCGGGAGGTCACGTTTTCGATCACAAAAGACACCAAGTACCGGTTATAGGCACATGAAACGGACTCCAGAGCGTTTCTATAAGCCTGAAGCTTTTGATGCAATCGAGCTTTAATAAGTAGGTTAAAACTAACATTTCTTTCAAATATTTACTTTAAATACGCCTGATTATATATTTATATATTGGCTATATTTCTACTGGATCGACGGACCTTTACCAAAGTTTGCTATTGCAAATCAATATATGTGACTGGTCGTCTCCAAATAACTTCTGCAGATATATTGTACAAAATACAGCTGAAAATATATGCTTCAAAAGACAATCTAGTTAAATTTGAAGATTAATTGCTATTCGCCGTTTGAACTTTCAATATTAATCAATACTAGCAAACTAGAATCGCTCTCATAATAGCGTTCCTGGGTTTGTTTTTATATATTAATATTATTACTCGATGTTTTATCAAGATCCGTATGGCTTAAAAGAGTTGTGATGATATATGCGCCATAATAGATATTGAACTTATGTGAGTGACGCGGGGCAATCAGGCCATATTCATTTTGAAAGCAACGTTCATAGAAAATGCTAAATTGATTATATTTTTAAAAGGTTACGATGTAAAGTTCACGCTTGACTATGACGTTATTGTAAGTCTCTAATGTAACCTGGAACAAGCAATGTAACCGGTATATATGCTAGCATTGTCTATGATACCAAAATTGACGGACACGACACTCATGCTGTTTGCAGATGTTTTATTATTCCCTCCGCCACCATCGTACGAGGAGTGCCGTAAAGGTCACCCTCCACTCTAAGCAAACGACCCGGATCCGTCCGCATATCCGGACATTCAACCCACAGCTCCACAGCTCCACAGTGGACAACAGGATGCCAGCAAGGTTATGTTACCTTTTACCCTTGGCACCCAATTCCACATCCGTACACAGACAGACCTTACCCTCCACTCAAAGCAAACGACCCAGATCCGCCTGTATATCCGGACATTCAACCCACAGCTCCACAGTGGACAACAGGATGCCAACAATGTTCTGTTACATTTTACCCTTGTTACCCAACTCCACATCCGTACACAGACAGACCTTATCTTCATGGGTCACACAGTGCTCAGCAGCCATACGGACAGCATATTCATGGACAGCAATATACTGCAACAGAAATGAGTAATTTGTTGGTGTTATATTTATTATTTTTGTCAATTTATAATGCGACAATGTTTATAGCACTTACATATTTCTTATTTGAAATGAGTTGTCATATATGAGTGTTCACATGCTGTGAACAGTTGAGCAAAAGAGGTATTGTTTGTTATGTGGATTTAACGTTATAACATTCGCACACCATGTTAGAATGTCAAATGTCTGTGCATGCATCGTTAACTAGATACCGCGTAGTTTAATATATTTTTCAGATGGACTGTATTGTATTTATTGTAATAACATTTAAAACCGATTCCTAGATCGTTTCAATAAATTATGATTCTAACGACACTAGGACACTAAACTGTATGGTCACATGAGCTGATCATTAACAATGCAAACCAAAGTTACCAATCTGAACACAAATTGTAAAATATAATCCAACAAGGATTATTGTGCAGTTTTATATTCGCGCGTCACTTGCGGACGCTCATTTCTGCTGATACTGTCACTATCTTTCTTATCAAGAAACCGAGTATCTTCGCAAGACAGTAAAGACAAGCTAGAACAACATCCTGCATTTACCAATATAGTATGTTAAGGTTATTTGTTACGGGCGTCTTTGTAATTCAAGGTATGGAATAAGAGTTAAACAACCACACATAGTTTGGTACAAACAAAGAGTCGTCTGAACCTAGCTTTCATATCTTCTTATCAGCATGTAACAATGCGAGCAAGCGTATTGATTTTTATGCTTTAATTGTAATTATTCGTAACGTCTTAACATTTCGTGTTACATACCATATCATTTCTAACTCAATGCTACTTATGCGAGCTGTTGTTTCAGGTCGTCACACAGCCTGTTCAGCAGCCAGGAAATGAGATAACCTTCAATCGACCACGAGACTACATGCCTCTCGCCATCCTGGCAACCATTTTATGTTGTCTGATTGGGTTTACGGCCATGTTCTGCGCGTCGTTAGAAAGACCAGCGTTTATATGCTTATGCTAAAAGAAATAGTTAACATGTTGTTTACTCATGGTTTTGATGACGATTAGCGAAAAGATCATATTAAATGAACAATAATAGTTCGTTATGGCTGATTTTGTGTCATTGACATTTATTTATGTTGTAAAACACCTCTGTTAATTAATAAGACTTTTGATGACACGATAAGATTTTATTTTACCTGACCACCGAGAACTTGGCCAGGTCTGTTTTTGTTCGTCAACCCTGTGTCTGTTGGATTTTTCATGTAAACGACATGTCAGCCTAAATTAGTTTTTACGAAAATTAACAGAAATTATACAGGATTGCCCATCTTTTAGATTTGTACCAATCGTACCGGTATTGTTTATATGCATATATCCACAGCAAAAAAGAGTTTCATGTTCGGATTGTTTTCCCATTATAACTCCTATCCCAATTATGTTCCGCGGTTGACCTGGATTATATTTAAGTTTACAGTATATTGAATACCACATTTACTCAAAAGTTTATGGCCAAATTGTTTACTATTTGTTCTGGTTTTTTTTATGTGTAACATAGATAACGTACATACCTAAACTCTATGCGTGTTAGAATTTCTAAAAAAACACCCTTTAAATATTTTAATTAATAATATTCTTGGAGATACATTACTTTTCAACCCAAGGGCAAACGAGTGTGCGAAGAAAGGCGACACGAGGAATGCAAAGATATTTGCTGAGTCCGCTTAATGCTGGATCATTGGAAGTTTCGTCGCTGCCGGAATAGCCATCATAATCGGCATAGTTGTGCTCATTATTCGTGGCTAGTGGTCATTGAAACTCAATAAACGTACATAACGTCCATCTGTGTTTTCATAGCGATTTATTTCTGTTGATTTAATTCTGAACTACACATTATATGCGGCGGCCAATAGGCCCCATGACAACACCACATTGTTTGACCACAATGTCCGGCTGTTTACGTGGAATTGTCCAGTTATTAAAGTGAAAACAAAATATACACAAACAACCTGTCAACTTTAACGTGTACACATTCTGACGGGCGCATGCGAAAAATCACGTGACCAAAGGTAACGACGTAATATGAAGCATGGAACAGACCTCAGCCCGCCATTTGCATGAGATTATACAACTATCAATGGGCTGCATGCTTATCCAAGAAATTACTAATCAGCGAAACGAGCAATGCGCCATTACTTGGTGCGCTCTTTTTGTCTAGTTTGACGCTGGTGTCTGTTTGTATAGCTATATAGGTAGAGACTGTGTTGAACTTGATGCAAAACAAACATAAATAAACACTATCCTTAGTAATATATCGTAGGCACGGTGTGACATTCGGAAATTTGGACGACACTTTTCACCTAAAGTGGATTTTTTTAAGAAGAGACTTTATTTAAACTTAAAATATCATATAAGCGGAAGTGTTGTTCCTGATCATCTTGTTCGGACTGCACAGGCTAATATTGGACGACACTATGCACATGCATTTAACCCCCTTTTCACAATTCCTGAACAATGCGGCATTGTGATTGCTATGTTAACATATACATGTATTAATTTAATATTGTATACCTTTAGGATATGTGATTCAAGTTCGAATTTTTTCTCATTTCGGATAGTGAAGCTGTATCTCAGGCATGTACACATCCGGGTGATATTACTTTGGTCGCTAGCCATCATTTAATTGGCAGAAGAGTGTACAGATTTCATGGCGGGCTTTTTTAGATTAGCATGATGTGATGAGCAAAGGTCAAGTCAAAGCTGTATGCCAATCCTCCCATATCAGACAGTGTAACATAAAATTGTCAAGCATTGAGATGGTTGAAGTGATGAGCATGAAAAGATAGACTGCTTCTTGCAAGCTTCAGACCCTCAATCAAAAGCTAAGTTTAAACACCACATTTAATAAAAAGTAGTGTGCTTAAAGAAATTAGGTCGACATCATGCATGAAAAGCAACCAATAAAGCTTTGCGTTAATATAAAGTTTGACCTATCGATTTTACTGGTTCTGGTGACCTCTGCCAAGAGGCCTTGTAAGATTACGAAACTCTGATAGAAAATGCAATTAATTTCCGAATGCAATTAATTTTCGAATGTATATCAGTCTAGCTAAGTGGGCATTTTGTTATCTTAATTTGTCTATAAGTTATTACGTTCAGTGAAAGAAACAATCGTGGCAATACCATCGAGTTGGGTGTACATGAAACTATTATATCGAAACAATTTTCAAAGATTTTCATAATATGAGACTTATAACGATAGCATGCTTTGCAAATTAGGCTGGTATATTATCACAAATTATTTCTATTATTGTGTTCTGAAACAAAACGTTCATATTATGACAGTATTATGGAGTCCATGGCGAGAAACCATTCACAATCTTGACATGTGTACTTACTTGTAATCAAGCAAGGCAGAATATTTTAACTATTTTATTTGTTTTTTATTGAAATGCGGTTATAACAATTATCTGTGTAACAAACTAAAAATGTTTATTTTATTTTATTTTGTATTTCAACATCTGACAACCTTACTAATAAATTATCGCTATGTGGCTTCTAAATTTGTATAGTTCGTCATATTCGATGCGAAAGCTAAATAATACATTTAACTAACTTCGTTACAAGGAGACTAACTTCTTTCGATTCATCTAATTTGATTTGATTAAAAAACTATAATGTTATTATAGCACATATAAGACAATTATAAAAACATACCACAATAATAATATGACTACACGGTGTATTTACGTCAATGACACTGCTAAAGCAATGTGTTGTGTCGGATAAATTGCTTATACAATTTAACATGAATATACTAGCAATGTGGCAGTTACTTACTAATATGGTTACTATGCAGCAATTTGCTATCCTTTACGACACAATTGTGATGTCTTTAAACCGCAATATTAGCTTCGTGTCAGCGTATGCAAGCATAAAACAAACTGATGACTTATACATTTTAACATCGTTAAGCGTCGAAAAAATCGGATATAAAATATTTTGAAATAAAGTCATGAAAATGACCCATTGAATTCTGGTATAAGCCCCAACATCAAGTTGTATATATACCCAATACCAAATTTGGAGACTTCCGGTAACGCGATCACCATATTCGGCGACTGCTTGTACACCACATAACGATATGAAACGCATGTTTCCGTATCAAAACCCCAATAAAGATAAACGACCTTTCCTCCAAACTAATCAAGCCTGGATTCTTAACACAAAACGGTCTGGTCAAGACCCTGTCAACATCCCAAGTCCCAAAACACCGTTATTACAACATTCTGCTAGTTTGAAACAATGGTGCTAGTCTGTAACACTGCACTTACATACAAACTTAAACATATACAATCATTTAACTGCTTAAAAATGACAACATTGTCTTAACAATTCTGTGACAAAGGCGAATCAAATGAGAATATAAAAAATCGTGCGTTTACCTTTTTAACTTTCAAGTTAGCATTTGCATATTTTAAAATATAATTTACTAATATGATTAACCTGCATGTACATTGTTAGGTAAATAACTTCAAGGTTAAGTGAGAATATGTGTTATCTTTTGAGAATATATATTCGCGAGTGTAAGTTTACCAAGAGTTCGTGAATTTTACAATTCATTGTACATTTGTATTTAACGTTTAATTTGTATGTAAATAACATTTAATTGAGAACATGTATATACTATTTTGTTCCATTAAACATTAGTAAAACAATAACTTGTTATTTGTCTAAAAGTACGGCAATCACAGGCACTTGGCATAAGTCGCTACTCCCCTTCCCCCCCCCCCAACCCCCGCTCCCACAGCTACCAACCCCCTGCAAAATCCCTCAAAATTGCCCATTTGTGTTTCATAGTGTTGACCTCTATAAGTTCGCAATGACGAATATTTTTTTTGTAAAACCGAGCTGATGTTGAAATAAGTGGCTTCTTACTTGTTTTTCAGTCGAAACTGTATATTGCTATGTTTTATATTATATCCTTCTTATCTATATATCATGCTCTTACTTAAATACACTGTTGAAAAATTGCTATTGTTGTTATTAACTCTTCCCAAAATCTTGCATTTGAAAGTTTCTTGCAGCTTCAATGCAAGAAAATTAAATAATCTGTAAACCTGTATGTACTCGTCTGTTTATCTTATTTCTGTTAATGTTCATTTTAGGTGTGTTATTTATCATTTTATATTAAAAACAAATTTTTCTCAGACATTTGGCTAAGTGGGCAACATATCAGATACTTGTCTGCAAAATGACTATTTTGGCTAAAGGAAAGCTTTAATTATTTCATAGCTTTAGAATATTATAAGTTTCAATTTAAATAATAGGGATAGTTACTTTGTTAGTTCAACCATGTTACGACGATGAGCAAGTACGAAACAATTCTGTGACGAATCTGTATGCATTGAACGTTTTTATTACGATACTTCACTGCTCCTTTGAATATGATGTCGATATACATATGTCGGTAATCGGAAAGTCACGTCTAATTATTTCGAGTAATACTTCTCTCCTTCTAATTAGTCGATTGTGTGCCGGTGCGTATAGGTTAAGAGGTGAAAACTGCACAAAGGTGCTCAGTTGGGTGTTTATTTAGTTTACAATTATTTACACGGCAATCATTTGAAATATTGCTTGAATCATTAAGTCTATTAAATGGATCTTCGTATACTGGTTAACGAAGACTGTTACTGTATACAACATATGTTGCCGACCGAACTACACGGCATGCGAGATGATGCTAAGGTGACATTGGACTGTGCCTTCTCCCAAGATTTTCCTCAAAGCTACAAGACATTTAGATCAACGGACGAGATTTTAAAAACCTTAAATATATCAATTGAATGTTAGATTATGATGCGTTAATGCATATCCATGCCATTATTCGATTAAAAGCAACGTATTCAGCTATTATACAACCGATAACTATGACAAATGTTTGCTCTTCGTGATCGAGTCGACATTTTTGTTCAGACCAGAATGGACGTAGTCGAATACCACTTACTTGAGTTTAATACAAAAGAATCGATATCAACTGCTGTCATTGTAAAGTTCGACACATATATGGAAGGTTTTCTTAAACGCACACATGACAGCGTATCTTGATTGTTTAAAGTATTGAATATGATTTCATCAGACAATTATAAATGACACATATTGAAAAGATACAATGTGTACCAGAAACTGATCGATTTACGAATGCAAAACTAACCGTTCAAATTTTACACTTCAACAACGTTGTCAAAACAAATAATGTTGATTTTAATTGCATAAATCTGTAAAATTGGTTTTGAATAAATCTTACGTTAATGTCGCGTCATTTAAACCAGAAGGTCTAGAATGTTTCATTTCGTTTGATATTATTCGGACATGGTCATTGTAAAATAATAAATAAATTTTAATAATACGATTGTGTATTAATGGTAAAGTGATCTCGTTGTTGTCGCCATTCACCTTTAAGTGAAAGTTATCTCATTTTTGTTCTTTTATACATCAATAAGTTGTCTTAACAATAAGCCGTGATTTCATATAAATATGACGAAATTGAATTGTTCTAAACTCTCCACACGCGAGGTGAATTTATATCATTAAGGACAAATACCATGTCAAAATTTATTTATTTTGCATTTTATTTAATATCTAGTATATACTCTCACAATTACTGATAATCCGCTTGTTTTATAACTGTCTATGCCGGATGAAAGTGATAACAGTAGATCACTGATAACATGACTTCAGAAACAAACAGGACCGACTATGTTATGACAACAGCTTGATTTATGGCAGCTGTAAGGTTGTGATACACAAACATCTGCCAACTTGGTGCAACTTTCGTGTTTTGTTGGCATGGGGATTTGCACCAGTACAGGCACTTTAGTGACCTACTTATTTTGTAAAGAAACCACCGAATTGAATGAACTTTATAAATTAAATGTAAACATAATAAACTGAAATTGGCTTATTTAATGTTTCATTCGTTATAACGCTGTCATGGAATGACAGTTAACATCCATGTATTGTCTACTTTTATAAGAATTGCAACACAAACTTGTATGATAAATATAACTTCGCAGTCATCATAGCAATAAAACATGTTTTTCTTTTTATCTACTTTAGAAATTTATCAAGCTATACACCTTTAGTACATTCACTTATATAATGATATATCGAAATGGCTAACGCCCATACTAACCAAAATGTGTTTATTACACCGAAAACTGTTTCCAATTTAGTTAATGTATATAGCAATATTTGTTTTTAAAAATATATTGCACCTCTTGACTCCAAGTCGCCTAAATAGGTATCCGGACAAACGGCATCCGGACAATCTGCACCCTGTTTTTTTCCTTAATAGCCATTGGCAACAAGAATCAGTATAATTGATAACTAATATTGAAAAATAGCTACTTCATTTATGAAACATAATGGAATAGTATAAGATCAAGATACATTTACACTACATGAGGAATAATTTGTAAATGACACGTGTTTGCTACAAATTCATATTTATTGAATCAAGCTCGTGGACCTTGGCGAACTATTTTGGGAGCATTTACTAGTGAACTTTTAAATTTTAGCTGAATTATTCTGTTAACAGTGAAAGAGTACTTTTGTTTGGTTCAAAAATTTTGATTGGCTAATCACACATCTATCATATAAAAGAAAATCCACAACATAAAGAAAACAGTAAAATTGGAAATCATCTGAATGGATTTGGTAAAAAGATACTGTTTTCGGTTCTTAATATGAACTTGGTTTCAGTAAGGCAATATCACCAATAGCAGCATAATTAACAGTATAGAGCCCTTTTTCACATTTAACAAAATAAAAAGGTAAGCAACACATTATTAATGGAAGTTTTATTTTAGAAAATTTGTTATAAAATAAGGCTTGTTATGTAACATGTTTTATGCAAATCTTATTTGCTGGGCGGAAAGTCCACCACCTTCCAGTCGATTAGCCGTCGTAAATTCACGATTAGAATCCATTTGCGCTTGATACTATCGTCTTTTGGGAAGCCGAAGAATCCTTTCTTCCTCTTTTCAGGACGAGCATTGCTTCCAAATGCTGCACACTGCTCCATCGTATAATCTGTAGATCCGCAATGCCACGTAACAATTCAAATCGTTATCAACTCAACGTAGATTGAACATTCATAAAATGCAAGTAGATGATCAACACATTCCTGTATACAGTGACGTTTTTTGCGAAATGTGCGTAACTGTACATAACAATGTAGGTCGTTCTGGGTCATGCGCATTGGTGTTCGACAACGTCAAAGGGGGAAAATAGCGACGGAAATTTCCGAACGCATTACGAAAATCACCGATCATCAAAATCATCGTTTTTTAGCTCTTAAAATTTGTTTTTACTTTTTTGTTTTAATTTCAATGTTATCATCTGGTATTCCTTAACAAAATACTTTTTTAAGTCACAGTTCTTTTGTTGATCTTAAAATCAAAGGTTCTTAGATGCAGAGAAAAGTCAATTATTTCTGACGTCAGGAAACACGTAATCAGACATTAAAGCCGTGTATGCTCGCATGTGAATGAACTATGCCTTCTCCCAGGATCTCCTCAAAGCTATGATATATTTAAATCAAAGATTGTTAGTAGATAGTCTAAATAATTATTTCAGACGTCAATAAATACTTCATCAGACATGCAAAGCTTTGTATGTACTATCATCGGGGTCTTGTTGACGATGTTACAGACGTCGACCACGTGTGATCGTTCGTTAAGTGGAACGAAACGGTTAAAAACTATATGCGTTAAACAATGACTGGCACATGTTGCTGGCGCTGGTCCATGAATAAACGGACATAGAAATCGACGTGGATGAGTTGATTAATGTTAAAGCCTTAGAGATCTATCGGAAACTGAACTGCTTTCGATTTCTTTGGAAAGAGACGCTGTCAAGAGAGGCTATGCTTAGTGGACATTGAATTTACTCTTACACTACAATGCGTCTGTCGATGATTTGTTTGTGTATGGTTAATACGTGATACTAAGGTTTTACATGTTATGTATGGCAGGTGTGTTTGCGACGTATAACAAGTGTCAAAATATAACGGTTTTAATGTTAAATTTTGACGGCGATTAAAAATTAAAACGTTTGAGGTCCCCTAAGAATGTACAAAAATTCAGTTTACACATTCATTTAGCCAAACTAACATCGTGACAGTTCATCATAGATACAAATAAACCGTCGGTCACATTTCGCCAGTGTTATACCCTTGGGGCTAAGTTGACGCAGTATGAAGTAATTATTTATTCAGTCTACACTTTTATCAAGTCAAGCTTACGTCGTAACATACAATCATAGTTGCAAAGAAACCGTCGGTCACATTTCGCCAGTTTTATATCCTCAGGGATTTGTTGACGCAGTATGAAGTAATCAGTATTTATTTGTATCGTATTACTGCTCCATATCGTTGTTAGCATATGGTTGACAATATGGCGCAACTTTGTTATGGATTAATTTATTAAAATTTATCAATTATTTTACAACAAGTTGTATAAGACAAGACGTCAGCAGGTATAATTACAAAGGCATTATAAAACTGAATACCAACTGACATAAGCGCTTTAAAAGATGCTGAAATCCATGATTATATTTGACTATCATCAACACATGTTATAATGTTCAATGAGTACATGTTATGACCACCATGGTAATACCAAAATGTAAAAATGTGATGTCTGAATCCATGGTTAACCCATGTTTATAATGTGTAATAATATCCAAACTCGTTGCTGAATATACTCCTAATTTTGTCCTTACTTTATGCATATGTTTTCAACGCTATGGCATTCACTGGTCTTTCCTTCAATGTGACCAATTACTTAATCAAATCATCTGGAATATATCTATACAAAGTTAAATAGAGCCGCGTTCTGAGAAAATTGGGCTAAAAGCATGTGCGTAAAGTGTTGTCCCAGATTTGCCTGCGCCGTCTGCACAGGCTAATCGGGGACGACACTTTCCGCTTTTAAGACATGTTTCTTTTAAATGAAGTCTTTTCTTAGCAAATATCCAATTTAGGCGGAAAGTGTCGTATCTGATTAGCCTGTGCGGACTGAACAGGCTAATTTGTGACGACACTTTACACACATGCATTATGCCCAGTTTTCACAGAACGCGACTCAAGTGAATACAATTCAGACAGCGGTTCGTTACGTTAAGCACCGGATTTCTGTCATCTGAAACGATTTCCTCTTGATCTGCAGTAACAGTATAATGGCTGATTTCATTATGATGTTAACGGCCTATAAGCTTGTTTGAAACTGGTTGCTTTCTTGGCGATGTAACCGGGATTTCTTTCAGCATAGTACTTTCCTGTCAACGATTCAGGAATACTGTGTGGTGCTTAAACTGACGATGAAATAGTACTTGTTTAAAAGTGCTTGCTTTCGCAGACTATATTTTGGTAAGCTCTCTATGACTCAAATAGTTTGATTTTCATTTGCAAAATAAGAAAAAGATAATCGTTGCGGGAAACAGCTGAATACACTCATGTATACAGCGATATGATTTCATTGTATTGACTCTGCCATAATATTCATGTAAGACAGTCCATTTTGCAATAGTTAAGCAACAATATGAACTTCTCTAAACTATTTCTTTTCACCGGTAAATAAATTAGATGAAAATGATATGATATCACATTTATTAACCAATATTTTGATAGATTTATTTCTAAATAAAAACACTAATTCAAGACATGTAGACGTTAGCTTGAAGGAAGTAGTTGTTTTAACGTTTTAACACATAGAGGCATGAAAAAAAGATGAAAGCTGTATAAATAATTAATCGCATTTCATAAGAGAGAAAAAGTGCATGCGACTTACTGCGCTTCAGAGTGCTTATGACTGTCTGGTTTGTTACTGAATGATCTGAATATATGTCATTGGAAAAGAAAGATATCTGTGAAGGGTGGTCGAAATCTGAATTCATTGCTTGAGGCAACTTCAAAAGGTCAGTTAATGCCTTAAATGTCTTGATTTTAAGCACGAAAATCCAGAGTCCTATAATATGGACAAGAATACAGTTTGAGAAAGAACGAAACAATACGTTTGTACCTGAACCCCTCACCAGCCGCTCGGTGAGTACTTTGAAGTTTCAAAGGCACTTCCGTATCTCAAGTTGCATTATGTGCTGGCACGAATCGTACCATATAAACTTCACTCGACTATCAAAAGTTGGGACGAATTTTGAATTATATATGCAATTAACTGTAGTTTGGTTTTAACTGAAATATATTTGGTGTGGTATTGTGCTGAGCGGGGAACATGCGGGTATCGAAGCCGATCGCCTATGAGAAAAGCGCATGAAGCAAACACTGTGCTAAGCGGAGAGCCACCGTCAGCTCTATTACGAGTTAGAAAATGTATACTTGGTATATTTAAGAAATGATACGCCGGCTTATCAAATTGCAAATTGACTTGCAATCGGACTTTGAGTTAATTGTTGTAATGGTAAGCCATCTTTTCAGAGTGATTGTCTTGTTTGTGTGTATGGTACATAAGAAATGCTACGCTGGCTTATCAAATTTACTTACAATGTGACTTTTAGTTACTTGTAATGGTAACCCATCTAATCGAAGTGATTTTTCTTTTTGTTTATATGGTACATAAGAAATGATACGCCGGCTTATCAAATTGATTTTCCTTTTTGTTGATATGGTACATAAGAAATGATACGCCGGGTTATCAAATTGATTTGCTTTTTAATGTTTAAATGGTACATAAGAAATGATACGCTGGATTATCCATTGACATAAAATGTGACTTTAAGTTACTTGTCCAAATGATACGCCGGCTTATCAAGTGATTTTCCTTTTGTGCAAATGGTACATAAGAAATGATACGCCGGCTTATGAAATTGACTTGCAATATGATTTAGATTTACTTGTTGTAATGATACGCCAGCTAATCAAATACATTTTATTTTTGTGTTAATAGTCCAAAAGAAATGATACGCCGACTTAACAAATGCATTTTCTTTATGTGTAAATGGTACGCTGAAAAAGAAATGATACGCTGGCTTATCAAATTGATTTTTCAATTTATTTTTAATATTTTCTGTTATGCCGGCTTATAAACTTTATTCTGAATTTTCATTGTGCTTTATTTAAAGTTGATACGCCGGCTTATCAAAATTGATATTTCAATTTGTAAGTATTATTTTCTTTTATGTCGGCTTATCAACTTGATTTTGAAACAAAAGGCCCGAATCATCAGAAAAACGACTTTGTTTTACTTTGGTTTAATTTACATCCAAAAATGTAAACAGATCACATACAAATAGCCTTGAAAAAGTCTATTGTCCTGTAGGTATTTTGGGAATGATTGTTCTTTCCTTTTTTAAAATAGAAGCTATTTTATTAATTGAGTTGACGTACCACGTATGTCGGAGTGTAATCGTAATATACAGAGCCGGGTATTACCGCATTTGAGCAACAATTAACGGGCAAGAGATAACAAGACATCTAGTCAATGTACTTAAGTTATTATTATCAAAACACAATTTTCATCATCGTAATTTAATATTGCGTTTGTTTTAATGTTCGCAATTTAACTAACAGCAAGTGACACTTGATATATAAGTCTGTTTTGGCACTCATACATTTAAGATCTCGAATAAGTATTTTCCGATTAATATATCTTGATTAACGTTGTCAACAATCGCGGGTTATGTTTGTACAATATAATATGTGTTAAAAGTAAAGAATTGTGAATATAACAAAACATACATACGTGTATTACTTTCAGTGAAACTTTTAACGATAAGTTAATAAACAGTGTGTGTGTTTTTATTGAACTTTAAAGTAACTAACCATTGTATTGCCTCTAAAGAGGAGACAGTCAGCAATATTACAGGCGAATATATCACATATACACACATTATTCGATTAAATAGCATATGAAAACATGTAAGTATTTGTTTTAAATTTGTGTAGAATGTTTTAATGGTATTCGGTGTAGTTTAATATTTTGAATGTAGGTACGCGTGTAACTGACACAAAATGGTTTACCACTGATAACTCAACAATAGGATATTCTTTAATAAAAACACAAACAACTTTGACACACTTTATCATAATCAACACATATTAAATAGGCCAATTTCAAAAACTGACGTGATATCTAAAAATAGCCACAAACTTGTTAAAATTGTCGCTTTAAATTTAAATCTAGCAAAAGCATGACTTTACTGTTTCATATTAATTAACTTTGGTTCTGTGTTTATTTTCGAAATTATAGGTATTGAGTATTTAAGGATTTGAAGTTGAATTGTTTGAGAATGTGTGCTCGCAAAATCGCAAAACTGAATTCCGCTATATATTCAGAGTTTTTTGTTTTATTAAGTGCATCTCAATCATACAAAATACAACTATTTTGCGTTCGCGCATTCAGAACTCAATCCGCTTTTGCTATTGTTCATTGAACACGAAATTCATGATTTCGCGTTTTCAATTAGCGATTCAAAACTATCTATACCTACTTATCAATACTTTTGCCGCCCAAGATGTCGCGAGGATGCACGTGTCATTAAACTTGAGTAATTTAGCGATAATACCCGTCTAAAATTGAGCGAATGTTCGTCAAACCATTAAGAGCATGTGTAATTCATTAACGTTGGAATAATCACTCATCTTTGGTAAGTTTACTTTAAGTTCAAAATATTACGGCAAATGGTCACTGAAATCAAAATGCCACTCTGAAGTTGTTAACGCGAGACAAATCCTTGTCGGTAAAAACCAAGCAATATATTGCAGTATATGTAGATATGCGAAGCAAAGCAAATTAATAAAAAAAAAGCGTTATCTACCGAGACCCGGTCATTGGCAATATCTTTATATGACATTCAAAATCGATGTCACTATGGAAAACACCTAATGGAGAATTACTATAAACATTACCAGTTCTAGAATTCTAATCCCCCACATAAAGTTATTTAACATACTGTTTGTCATAAAATACTTTATTTTGATAAACCGGCATATAACGCGCTTTAGACAATATTAGCTATGGATGAATCGTCTGACCATACATAAATCTCAAATAAGTTAACATCGTTATTTATTTTAAACCTTTTTATTTTAGCTCGATTGCATGAAAGCCTCATGCTAATTGAAACACTCTCGAGTCCGTTACCTGTGCCTAGAACCAGTACTTGGTGTCTTTGGGGGATATTACGATTACACTCCGACATACGTGATACGTCAACTCAATTAATAAAATAGCTTCTATTTTAAAAAAGGAAGGAAAAATCATTCCCAAAATACCTACAGGGCAATAGACTTTTTCAAGGCTATTTGTATGTGATCTGTTTACTTTTTTGGATGTAAATTAAACCAAAGTAAAACATAGTCGTTTTTCTGATGATTCGGGCCTTTTTTTCAAAATCAAGTTGATAAGCCGATATTACAGAAAATAATACTTACAAATTGAAATATCAATTTTGATAAGCCGGCGTATCAACTTTAAATAAATCACAATGAAAATTCAGAATAAATTTTATAAGCCGGCATAACAGAAAATATTAAAAATAAATTGAAAAATCAATTTGATAAGCCAGCGTATCATTTCTTTTGGACCATTTAAACATAAAGAAAATGCATTTGTTAAGTCGGCGTATCATTTCTTTTGGACTATTAACACAACAATAAAATGTATTTGATTAGCTGGCGTATCATTACAACAAGTAAATCTAAAGCATATTGCAAGTCGATTTGATAAGCCGGCGTATCATTTCTTATGTACCATTTGCACAAAAGGAAAATCACTTGATAAGCCGGCGTATCATTAGTACAAGTAACTTAAAGTCACATTTTATGTCAATTGATAATCCAGCATATCATTTCTTATGTACCATTTAAACATTAAAAAGCAGATCAATTTGATAACCCGGCGTATCATTTCTTATGTACCATATCAACAAAAAGGAAAATCAATTTGATAAGCCGGCGCATCTTTTTTTAAGTTCCATATAAACAAAAAGAAAAATCACTTTGATAAAAAGGCTCACCATTACAAGCAACTATAAGTCAGATTGTAAGTAAATTTGATAAGCCGGCGTATCATTTCTTATGTACCATATACACAACAAAGAAAATCACTTTGATTAGATGGGTTACCATTACTAGTAACTAAAAGTCACATTGTAAGTAAATTTGATAAGCCAGCGTATCATTTCTTATGTACCATATTCACAAACAAGACAATCACTCTGAAAAGATGGCTTACCATTACAACAATTAACTCAAAGTCCGATTGCAAGTCAATTTGCAATTTGATAAGCCGGCGTATCATTTCTTAAATATACCAAGTATACATTTTCTAACTCGTAATAGAGCTGACGGTGGCTCTCCGCTTAGCACAGTAATTGCTTCATGCGCTTTTCTCATAGGCGATCGGTTTCGATACCCGCATGTTCCCCGCTCAGCACAATACCACACCAAATATATTTCAGTTAAAACCAAACTACAGTTAATTGCATATATAATTCAAAATTCGTCCCAACTTATGATAGGCGTGTGAAGTTAATATGGTACGATTCGTGCCAGCACATAATGCAGCTTGAGAGTCCGAAGTGCCTTTGAAACTCCAAAGTACTCGCAGAGCGGCTGGTGACTGGTTCAGGTACAAACGTATTGTTTCGTTCTTTCTCAAACTGTATTCTTGTCCATATTATAGGACTCTGGATTTTCGTGCTTAAGACATTTAAGGCATTAACTGACCTTTTGAAGTTGCCTCAAGCTATGCATTCAGATTTCGACCACCCTTCACAGATATCTATCTTTTCCAATAAAATATATTCAGATCATTCCGTAACATACCAGACAGTCATAAGCACTCTGTAGCGCAGTAAATTGCATGCACTTTTTCTCTCTTATGAAATGCGATTAATTATTTATACAGCTTTCATCATTTTTTCATGCCTCTATGTGTTAAAACATTAAAACAACTACTTCCTTCAAGCTTAAGTCTACATGTCTTGAATTAGTGTTTTTTATTTAGAAATAAATCTATCAAAATATTGGTTAATAAATGTTATATCATATCATTTTCATCTAATTTATTTACCGGTGAAAAGAAATAATTTAGAGAAGTTCATATTGTTGCTTAACTATTGCAAAATGGACTGTCTTACATGAATATTATGGCAGAGTCAATACAATGAAATCATATCGCTGTATACATGGGTGTATTCAGCTGTATCCCTCAATGAGTATCTTTTTCTTATTTTGCAAATGAAAATCAAACTATTTGAGTCATAGAGAGCTTACCAAAATATAGTCTGCGAAAGCAAGCACTATTAAACAAGTACTGTTTCATCGTCAGTTTAAGCACCACACAGTATTCCTGAATCGTTGACAGGAAAGAAGTATGCTGAAAGAAATCCCGGTGACATCGCAAAGAAAGCAACCAGTTTCCAACAAGCTTATAGGCCGTTAACATCATAATGAAATCAGCCATTATACTGTTACTGCAGATCAAGAGGAAATCGTTTCAGATGACGGAAATCCAGTGGCAAACGTAACGAACCGCTGACTGAATTGTATTCACTTGAGTAGCGTTCTGTGAAAACTGGGCATAATGCATGTGCGTAAAGTGTCGTCACAAATTTGCCTGTTCAGTCCGCACAGGCTAATCAGGGACGACACTTCTCGCCTAAATTGGATATTTGCTAAGAAAAGACTTCATTTTAAAGAAACATGTTTTAAAATCGGAAAGTGTCGTCCCTGATTTGCCTGTGCTGACGGCGCAGGCAAATCTGGGACAACACTTTACGCACATGCTTTTAGCCCAATTTTCTCAGAACGCGGCTCTATTTAACTTTGTATTCAATATTCCAGTAGATTTGATTAAATAATTGGTCGCATTGAAGGAGAGAACAGTGAATGCCATAGCGTTAAAAACATATGCATAAGGTAAGGACAAAATTAGGAGTATATTCAGCAACGAAATTTGGATATTATTACACATTACAAACATGGGTAATCCATGGATTCAGACATCACATTTTTATATTTTGTAATTACCACGGTGGTCATAACATGTACTCACTGAACATCATTACATGTGTATACGATAGTCAAATATAATCATGGATGTAAGCATCTTTAAAAGCGCTTATGTCAGTTGATATTCAGTGTTATAATGCCTTTTTAAGTAATTAAAACTGCTGACGTCTTGTCTTATACAACTTGCTTGTAAAATAATTCATACATTTTAATAATATAAACCATAACAAAGTTGCGCCATATTGTCAACCATATGCTAACAACGATATGGAGCAGTAATACGATACATATAAATAATGATTACTTCATACTGCGTCAATAAATCCCTAAGGGTATAAAACTGGCGAAATGTGACCGACGGTTTCTTTGCATCTATGATGGTATGTTACGAAGTTAGCTTGACTTGAAGAAAGTGTAGACTGAATGAATAATTGCTTCATACTGCGCCAACTTATCCCTAAGGGCATAACACTGGCGAAATGTGACCGACGGTTTATTTGCATCTATGATGGTCTGTCACGATATTAGTTTGGCTTAATGAATGTGTAAACTGAATTCTTGTACATTCTTAGGGGACCAAAAAAGTGTTTATTTTAAATCGCCGTCAAAATGTAACATTAAAACCGTTATATTTTGACACTTGTTAGACGTCGCAGACACACCTGCCATACATAACATGTAAAACCTTAGTATCACATGTTAACCATACACAAACAAATCATCTACAGACTCATTGTATTGAAAGAGTAACACTAGCGAAGACTTAATTCAATTTCCACTAAGCATAGCCTCTCTAGACAGCGTCTCTTAATACAGAAATCGAAAGCAGTTCAGTTTTCGGTATATCTCTAAGGCTTTAACATAATCAACTCCTCCACGTTAATTTCTTTGTCCGTGTATTCATGGACCAGTGCCAGCAACATATGCCAGTTATTGTTTTACGCATACAGTTTTTAACCGTTTCGTTCCAGTAAACAAACGACCACACGTGGTCGACGTCTGTGGCATCGTCAACAAGCCCCGATGATAGTTCATACAATGCTTGCAAGTCTGACGAAGTATTTCTTGATGTCCGAAATAATTAACTTGACTATCCACCTAACAATCTTTTATTTTAATATCTCGTAGCTTTGAGGAGATCCTGAGAGAAGGCACAGTACATTCACATGCGAGCATACACGGCTTTAATTCCTGAGTACGTGTTTCCTGACGTCAGAAATAATTGACTTTACTCTCCATCTTACAACCTTTGACTTAAAGATCAACAGAAGAACTCTGACTTAAAAAAATATTTTGTTATGGAATACCACATAATGACATTGAACTTAAAACAAAAAAGTAAAAATATTAAGAGCTAAAAAACGATGATTTTGATGATCGGTGATTTCCGTAATGCGTTCTGCAATTTCCACCGCTATTTTCCCCCGTTGACGTAGTCGAACACCACTGCGCATGACCCAGAACGACCTCCATTGTTATTTACAGTTACACAAATTTCGCGAGAAACGTCACTGCATACAGGATTGTGTATATCAGTTACGTGCATTTGATGGAAAGGACTCTTCGGCTTCCCAAAGGATGATAGTATAAGGCGAAAATGGATTCTAGCCGTGAATTTAAGACGGCTAATCGACTGAAAGGTGGTGGACTTTACGCCCAGCAAATATTCAAAGATTTGCATAAAACATTTGAAATAACAAGCCTTATTTTATAAAAAAGAATAAAATAAAACTTCCATTCATAATTTGTTGCTTACCTTTTTATTTTTTTAAATGTGAAAAATGGCTCTTTACTGTTAATTATGCTGCTATTGCTGATATTGCCTTACTGAAAACAAGTTCATATTAAGAACAGCAAAAAAGTATCTTTTCACCAAATCAATTCAGATGATCTCCAATAGCTTGTTAAGAAACATAGATGATAAGCTAGAAATAGTGTGTCATTTTACTGATTTCTTTATGTAGTGGATTTTCTTTTATATGATATATGTGTGATATATTCCATTAAAAATGTATGAAACAAACACAAGTACTATTTCACTGTTAACAGAATCATTCAGCAAAAATTTAAATTTTCACTAGTAAATGCTATGTTCCCAAAATAGTTCGCCAAAGTCCATGAGCTAGATTCAATAAATATGATTAAGTTGCCAACATGTGTCATTTATCAATTATTCCTCATGTAGTGTAAATGTATCTTGATTTTATAATATTCCATTATTTTTCATAAATGAAGTAGCTATTGTTCAATATGAGTTATCAGTTATACTGATTCTTGTTGCCAATGGCTATTAAGGAAAAAACAAAGGGTGCCGATTGTCCGGATGCCGTTTGTCCTGATACCTATAAGGCTACTGGTAGTCAAGAGTGAATTATATTTTTAAATACAAATATTGTTATATGCATTAACTAAATTGGAAACAGTTTTCGGTGTAATAAACACATTTTGGTTAGTATGGGCGTTGGCCATTTCGATATTTCATTATATAATTGAATGTGCTAAAGGCGTATTGCTTGATAAATTTCTAAAGTGGATCCAAAGAAAAACATGTTTTATTGCTATGATGACTGCGAAGTTATATTTATTATACAAGTTTGTGTTGCAATTCTTATAAAAGTAGACAATAGATGGATGTTTACTGTCATCTTATGACAGCTTTATAACGAGTGAAAAATCAAATAAGCCAATTTCAGTTTATTATGTTTACATTTCATTTATAAAGTTCATTCAATTCGGTGGTTTCTTGACAAAATAAGGTCACTAAAGTGCCTGTACTGGTGCAAATCACCATGCCGACAAAGCATAGAAGTTGCACTAAGTTGGCAGCATTTGGTGAATCACCACCTTACAGCTGCCATAAATCAAGCTGTTGTCATATAATACATGTAGTCGATCCTGTTTGTTTCTGAAGTCATGTTATCAGTGATGAACTGTTATCAATTTCAAATGGTACAGACAGTAACAAAACAAGCGGATTATCTGTCTGCAGTTATTGTAGCATAATATACAACATACTGCACTATCAGGAGTGTATTTACTAGATATTAAATAAAATGCAAAATAAATAAATTTTGACATGGTATTTGTCCTGTATCATATAAATTCACCTCGCTCGTGGAGAGTTTAGAACAATTCAATTTCGTCATATTTATATGAAATCACGGCTTATTGTTTAGACAAATTATTTATGTATAAAAGAACAAAAATGAGATAATTTTCACTTTAAGGTGAATTGCGACAACAACGAGATCAGTTTAAAATAAATATACAATCGTATTATTAAAATTGATTTATCATTTTACAATGACCATGACCGGATAATAGCAAAAGAAACGAAACAAATATTCTAGACCATTATGGTTTAAATGATGCGACATTTACGTTAGATTCATTCAAAACCAAGTTTACAGATTTATTCAATTCAAATCCACATTATTTGTTTTGACAACGCTGTTGAAGTGTTAAATTTGAACGGTTAGTTTGGCATTCGTACATCGATCAGTTTTTGGTACAAATTGTATCTGTTCAATATGTGACATTTTTATATGTCTGATCAAATCATAATTCAATACTTAAAACAATCAAGTTACGCTGTCATGTGTGCGTTTAAGAAAACCTTTGATATATATGTCGAACTTTACAATGACAACAGTTGATATCGATTGTTACAAACTCAAGCACGTGGTATTCGACTACGTCACTTCCGGTCTGAACAAAATGTCGACTCGATCACGATTGCGAAAATTTGGCATAGTTATCGGTTGTATACTAGCTGAATACGTTGTTTTTAATCGATTAATGGCATGGATATGCATTTTAAGGTTTTAAAAACCTCGTCCGTTGATCTTTTAATGTCTTGTAGCTTTGAGGGAAATCTTGGGAGAAGGCACAGTCCAATGTCACCTTAGCATCATCTCGCATTCCGTGTTGTTCGGTCGGCAACATATTTTGTATACAGTAAAAGTCTTCGTTAACCAGTATACAAGAGTCCATTTTATAGACTTCATGATTCAAGAAATATTTTAAATTATTGCCGTGTATATAAGTGTAAACTAAATAAACACCCAACTGAGCACCTTTGTGCAGTTTTCACCTCTAAACCTATATGCACCGGCACAAAATCGACTAATTAGAAGGAGTGAAGTATTACTCGAAATAATTAGACGTGACTTTCCGATTACCGACATATGTATATCGACCAAATATTCAAAGAAGCAGTGAAGTATCCTAATAGAAACGTTCTAAACATACAGATTCGTCACATAATTGGTTCGTACTTACTCATCGTCGTAACATGGTTGAACTAACAAAGTAACTTTTCCTATTATTTAAATTGAAATTTAGAATATTCTAAAGCTATTAAATAATTAAAGCTATCGTTTAGCCCAAATAGTCATTTATGGTGAGTTTTTGCAGACAAGTATCTGATATGTTGGCCACTTAGCCAAATGGCTCAGACAAATTTGTTTTTAATATATAATTATAAATAACACACCTAAATGAACATAAACAGAAATTAGGTAAACAGACGAGTACATACAGGTTTAACAATTATTTTATTTTCTTGCATTGACGCTGCCAGAAACTTTCCAATGCAATATTTTGGGAATAATTAATAACAACACTAGCAAATCTCAACAGTGTATTTAAGTTAGAGCATGATATAAAGATTAGAAGGATTTAATATAAAACTAATCAATATACAGTTTTGACTGAAAAACAAGTAAGAAGCAACTTATCTCAACATCAGCTCGGTTTTACAAAAAAACAGTATTCGTCATTGCGAACTTATAGAAGTCAACACTATGAAACCAGTGTTACAGTGATCGTTATTTTTTCAGATAAGTACAGAAAGACCATCTGACAAATGGTCGTATTGTTTTGTTTTACTAACTTTTGTTTTGTTTTGTTATGTGTATAGCAAATGGGCAATGTTGAGGGATTTTGCAGGTGGTTGGTAGCTGTGGGAGCGGGGGGGGGGAGGGGGGGGGGGGTAGCGGATAATGTCAAGTGCCTGTAATTACAGTACATTTAGACCAATAACACGTTATTGTTTTACTAATGTTAAATGGAACAAAATATTATTTACATGTGCTAAATTAAATGTAATTTACATACAAATTTTACGTTAAATACAAATGTACAATGAATTGTAAAATTCACGAACTCGTTGTAAATTAACGCTCGCGAATATATATTCTCAAAATATAACCCATATTCTCACTTAACCTTGAAGTTACTTACCTAACAATGTACATGCATGTTAATCATATAAGTAAATTATATTTTAATACATGCAAATGCAAAAAGTTAAAAAAAATAAACGCATGATTTTTTTAAATTCTCATTTGATTCGCCTTTGTCACAGAATTGTAAAGACAATGCTGTCATTTTTACGAAGTTAAATGATTGTTTATGTTCCAGTTTTTATGTAAGTGTAGTGTTACAGACTAGCACCACTGTTTCAAACTAGCATAATGTTGTTATAACGATGTTTTAGGACTTGGGATGTTGACAGTGTCTCGACCAGACCGTTTTGTGTTAAAAATCCAGGCTTGAGTTAGTTTGGAGGGAAGCTCGTATATCTTTATTGGGGTTTCGATACGGAAACATGTGTTTCATATCGTTCTGTGGTGTACAAGCTGTCGCCGAATAAGGTGATCGCATTACCGGAAGTCTCCAAATTTGGTATGGGGTATATATACAACTTGATGCTGGGGCTTATACCAGAATTCAATGGGTCATTTTCATGACTTTATTTCGAAAATTTTTTACATCCGATTTTTTTTCGACGCTTAACGATGTTTAAATGTTTAAGTCATCAATTTGTGTTATGCTTGCATACGCTGACACAGAGCTAATATTGCGGTTTAAAGACATCACACTTGTGTCGTAACGGATAGCAAATTGCTGCGTAGTAACCATATAAGCAAGTAACTATATGACACATTGCTGGTATATTTAGGTTAAATTGTATAAGCAATTTATCCGACACAACGCATTGCTTTAGCAGTGTCATTGACGTAAATACACCGTGTAGTCATATTATTATTGGGGTATGTTTTTATAATTGTCTTATATGTGTTATAATAACATTATACTTCTTTTAATCAAATCAAAATGAATAAATCGAAAGAACTTAGTCTCCTTGTAACGAAGTAAGTAAAATGTATTACTTAGCTTTCTCATCGAATATGACGAACTATACAAATTAAGAAGCATCATAGCGAGAATTTGCTAGTTAGGTTGTCAGGTGTTGCAATACAAAAACAACAATATTGTTTTTCAGTTTGTTACACAGTTAATTGTAACAACCGCATTTCAATAAGAAAAAATAAATAGTTAAAATATTCTGACTTGCTTAATTACAAGTAAGTACACATGTCAAGATTGCTAATGGTTACCCGCCATGGACTCCATAATACTGTCATAATATGAACGTGTTGTTTCAGAACACAATAATAGAAATAATTTGTGATAATATGCAAGCCTAATTTGCAAAGCATGCTATCGTTATAAGTCTCATTATTATGAATTTCTTTGAAAATTGTTTTGATATAATAGTTTCTTGTACACCCAACTCGATGGTATTGGTACGATTATTTCTTTCACTGAACGTTATAACTACAAGACTCATCAAGATAACAAAATGCCCGCTTAGCTAGACTGATATGCATTGGGAATTTAATTGCATTCGGAAATTAATTGCATGTTCTATCAGAATTTCGTAATCTTATAAGGCCTCTTGGCAGAGGTCATCAGAACCAGTAAAATCGATAAGTCAATATATTAACGCAAAAGCTTTATTGGTTGCATGATGTCGACAGAATTTCTTTCAGCACACTACATTTTATTAAATGTGATGTTTAATCTTAGCTTTTGATTGAGGGTCTGAAGTTTGCAAGAAACAGTCTATTTTTTCATGCTCATCACTTCAACCATCTCAACGTTATGCTACAATGTCTGATATGGGAGGATTGGCTTATAGCTTTGACTTGAGCTTTGCTCATCACATCATGATTATCTTAAAAAGGCCGTAATGAAATCTGTATACGCTACTCCCAATTAAATAATGGTTAGCGACCAAAGTAATATCACCCGGATGTTTACATGCCTGAGATACAACTCAACTATCCGAAATGAGAAAAAATACGAATTTGAATCACATATCCTAAATGTAAACAATATAACATTTATTAATTTATATGTTAACAAAGCAACCATACTGCCACATAGTTCAGGAATTCAAATGTGTCGTGCTCTGTGAAAAGGGGGTTTAAGGCATGTGCATATAGTGTCGTCCCATATTCGCCTGTGCAGTCCGCACAGGATAATCAGGGAAACACGTCCGCTTATATTGTATTTTTAGTTTAATTAAAGTTTCTTCTTAGAAAAAATCCACTTTAGGCGGAACATGTCGTCCAAATGTTTGTTTTTTCAGTAAAACGCGCCTTTGCGAATGTCACACCGTGCCTACGATATACAACTGAGGATAGTATTAATGTATGTTTGTTTTGCATTAAGTTCAACACAGTCTCTACCTATATAGCTATACAAACAGACACCAGCGTCAAACTAGACGAGAAGAGCGCATCAAGTAATGGCCCATTGCTCGTTTCGCTGATTAGTAACGGCCACCGGTAAAACTTTGCGAAACCGAAATTTCGCAAACTTAAGTACCCTTTTTCTTAAAGATTTGCTACTTTGAGACATAGTATGCGATAAAAGTCTTATCGTTGATTAATAATTGGTTATTTTCACTCAAAAAACGCGTTTTCTTCACTATGAAATTTATAAGCAAAGTTGGGGTTCCCATGGGGGCCATTTTCCCATGGGATTTTTTTTTCCCATGGGATTTTTTTTCTCCCATAATTTGCAAATGGGAGTAAAATCCCATGGGATTTTGAACATTTTAAAAAACGTGTTTTATTTGCGTTTGCAAGTATTTTAACGTTATTTAAGGACTGTATATTGGTTTTATGCCAATTATATATAAAAATATTTAGTAATAAAAAAATCCCATTTTAAAATGGGAGAAAAAAATCCCATGGGATTTTTTTCTTATTTTGAGAGATTTATTCATGAAACTTTCAGAAACATCATATTTTATGAAATGATGAACAACTACGATATTTTAATGCGTTTAGTCGTGTTTAAAAAAAAAAAAAAATCCCATGGGATTTTTTCTCCCATGAGATTTTTTTCTCCCATGGGATTTTTTCCAATGGGATTTTTCAGTTTCGTAAGCCGAATAAGTTTCTTAATGCGAAAAACAACAATAAAGGAAATAATAATTATAATTTTGAATAATAAATTGAATAATATAAATAACATGAATATTTTTAAAATGAGTTACAATTAAAGGTTTATGCTAGTAGAACTTATCATTTCTTGTTCGAGCAGATGGTTGAGTCCAATTGGTGAGTATGCCAGCTTAGAACCAGTATAAATGCATCGCAGACAGACAACGCTGTCATACTGTACACACCACTGAGTAACAATCTTTATTGCATTTCATTTTGCAACAGAAAATGAACTCCGTAGTATAATTGATCTTATATATGCCCTCTGCTTTTGAAAGCGTGCAACACATTAACATAACAATAAGTCCATGCCAAAAACTATGTGCAAATTCCATTCAAAGCTATATACACATTATAAAGGTCAGATGACCCGCGTCATGCGAAAATGGGTCTAATGTCATATGCGGCCGAAGTTGGTCCATCCTAGCTTGTCCAACCGCGCAGTCTGGTCAGGTACTACGCTGACTGATATATAAAGTCAAGCCATGATTCGTGGTCTCATATCCAAACTCGGTAGCTCCTGTGCGAAACTTTCACCGGAAACGACCGCACCGAGACGGGCGCTCGAACTTTGCGGATGCGCGTTATATGTTATATATAATAGCGCGATGTGTTTTTTCTTGCCTCAAATTAGTAAGCCCAATCAGCGTTTTATTGTGTTCTTTGCTTCTACTATTAACAAGAACTTCAACTGATACGAACATGAATTTTATTTTAATATGTTTATTTTATGCTCGGAAAACTCATTGTATATTTAGACTACTACTTATAAAACAAAGTCGGGTTTTCAACATCTGTTTTCGGCATACAAATTGTTATTCCAAACCAGATTTTACGCACTTTACTGTACAAAATACCGTTAGGGCCACCGTGGTTACTCATTAAAATCCAGAGGGCGAGAATGCGAGAACGCGAAAGTACGATGACGACAGTGCGACAATACGATGGCGACAATGCGTTCGTACGATTGCGAAAACGCGCTAGTACGATGACGACAATGCGACAGTGCGACAATACAATGGCGGCAGTGCGATAGTACGGGGGCGACAGTCGATAGTCATATCGTACTGTCGCCGTGGTATCATCGCAATGTCGCCATCGTTCTATCGCATTGTCGCCATCGTATTGTCGCACTGTCGCCATCGCATTTTCGAATTGCCGCCATCATACTATCGCGTTATCGCATTGGCACCATCGTACTATCGCACTATCGGCTATCGCCATCGTATTGTCGCACTGTCGTCATCGTATTATCGCACTGTCGTCATCGTATTATCGCACTATCGAACTGTAGTATTGTCGCCATCGTACTATCTCACTGTCGCCATCGTATTGTCGCACTGTCGTCATCGCACTGTCTGATTGTCGTCATCGTATTATCGCGTTCTCGCATTGTCGCCATCGTACTATCGCATTGTCGCCATCGTATTGTCACCCTGTCATCATCGTATTGTCACATTGTCGCCATCGTACTATCGCGTTCTCGCGTTCTCGCCCTCTGGATTTTAATGTGTAACCACGATGGCACTAACGGTATTCCGTAATACTGCTAAAGCACAGTATGATTAGGTCACTCCCAATGCTCAAATCTCTATGTCTATTTTAGTAACAACACATGTCTATGGAAGGATATTTAGGTAAAAGTTACATCATTCGTGGTGAATATTTACATTATGACTGATGCTTATTCTAATTTGCTTTATGACAATTCCAACATGCTTGTTGTCTATTCGTTTATACTTGATGATTGCTGCAACATTACATCATTCATGAATAATATTTACATTATGCGTGATGTTTATTCTAACATGCTTCATGACAGTTCCAACATGCTTGTTCTCTATCGGTTATACTTGATGATTGTTTCAACATGCTTGGCGACTATCCAATGTTTGTGTGTTCATTATTCCTGAAACCAGTCATAATCGGTTTTGCCACTAAGCGTCATTAACAACGGCAGTTAGCAACAGGCAGTAAGCAGAATGCAAGTTACTAAATTATGACATCAGGTGGCGCGCGTTTATTTTCCGTATGTTGAATAAATTACTTTTCGGAAAAAAAAGCGAAAACATCCGAATCATTTTGACTAGTAAACTGAATAAGCTGAATTAGTTCCCTTCGTTATATAATCTCCATTAAACTAAATACGTTCATTATTGCCATGAAGACCAGTAAGTTTACACAATGAATTGACTGCCGTGAATGTTTTTGATATTTGTAAGATGCAATTGGCACTCAAGAAATTATACATGTATTTTATTCAGAACATAACGGGGCTGATGTGTTGGAATTGTGGCCCTTCCCTAGTCCAAATAATAACAGTAGACGTAATCTACCGATGTGCATTGCATATCGACCTCATATTTATAAAGTAGCCCAAACCCCCATTGCCACAGACCTGTGCGTGAAACTTTCAGATTTCTCTAGTCTGTTTACCATGCTATAATTACAATTTCTATAAACACATATTTATCATTTTATGACTATATAATGTCTGTGGTATACAGAGAAATCTGAAAGTTACAAGTACTCGTGTCTAGTACTGTACAACTATTGTACTCCTCGTTGAGAAAACAACTACTTCATCTACATGTATTAAAATATCATAAAACATAATTTTCAATCAAGTTGGAAAAAATCAATAAATAAATGTCATATAAACAGGTTTGTCATGAACGTTGACGTCGCTCTTGGTTACCAGAAAAATTCCCACGCACGGATTTCAACCGTCATTGTTTACAATCAATTAAGTGCATAAGTACTTGAATTTGTATAGTGTTTTTTAAAAGTGTCCAGCTACAGGTGGTTAGCGTGTGGCTATAATACTAGTTAGTGAAAACATATTTTGGAATGATAAGTAATCATATTATAACGAAAAATCAACTTTTCTTAAAAAAAATAAGTTAAATATATATTCAACAAGGTATCCAACTCGAAATCATCCGAAAACGGGATGCATCGTTTTAAACAGCCATTACTTCATCAATTTTGCAGCGATTTTCACGATCTTGGTCTTATTCAACGCAGAAATAAATTTCCTTTCTGGAAATGTATATGTCTTGCAATATTTTTACAAATACTGGGTCAACTTTTAAAAAATAACACGATACACAACTCGCGTGACCCAGCTGTGATCGATCAGACAGTATTCATGACTGAAATCTTCACGGGGAAATGGGCATTTTCCCTGCAAAGTTCACGAACCTCGATACCATAATTCAATAAAACGTATGAAAAAAACATTCTTACCGTGCTTGCCGTAGAATTATGCATCAAAACTAACTGTCCAGCGCATTTTCAAACCTTTGTTTACATACATTTCAACCAACTGACATTTTAAACACAAGAGTGATTTCATTGCTCCAATGCGGAGTTGTGTCTTTACAACTGGAGATTTCATTCATAAATACGGTCTGATCGATAACAACTGGGTCAAGCGAATTATGTATAGCTTTATTTCTTAAAATTTGACCCAGCATGTGTAGAAATATAACAATATATATACATTTCCTAAAAGGAAATTCATTTCTGCGTTGAATAAGACCGGGTCATGAAAATCGCTGCAAAATTAATTTAGTAATGGCTGCTCAAAACGATGCACCCCGTTTTCGGATGATTTCGAGTTGGATACCTTGTTATATATAAAACGGTAGTGATTTTTTTTTTATATAGAAAATTTGATTTTTCGTTTTAATATGATTATTTATCATTCAAAAAGATGTTTTCACTAATTATTATCATAGCCACACGCTAACCACCTGTGTGTCCAGCACGTGTGCCGGGAGAACAGGGCTTAATGTATTTTTTTTAAGCTCTATAATATTTATATCCAATCTGTATGAAAAAATGTCGGTGAACATTATTCCGGTGTTAATTTTGGAAAATATTGAGGCATTCGTTAATTATGGATCTAAAACGGAACATTAATCCGCAAAAAAACACTGGGCATATTGCATATTAGATCGGACACATGAAATTATTTCGAAAGAAAGCAATAAGAGTTTCAATTCTACATGAGTAAGTCTCGCTGTGCACGATTACGCTCTTACTGCTCGTATATATTTGACTCTTGGCAAATACCTAGTGTTTTATTTTGCTTAATCTAAATTGTGTCATGCATCTATATGTACTTAAAGCAGCATGGCCAACAGCTCTTTCATATGTGAAAGAGATTGACACGAAATACCTACCCATCTATAATAAAGTTTATATGTGCACTTCAATATTATAGTTTTAAAGCATTTTTTGTGGTGCAATATAAAAGAACTCTAGTACTCTAGTAAATTTGAAATTATGTAATCGATTTCCTCTCAACATACATGCAAAGTTCCAGATAACTTTTTCAGCAAAATCTTGGTTTACACTCTATAATAATCCAGCCTTAAAGTCTATTATTAATTCTTTTTTTTCAGGTAAATATAATTTTTGGCACATCCGCATTTAGGTGTATAGTCTAAGAAGAGCTAATGACAATTGCCGGGTTACAGCAGACTTTTTGCGATAAAAGGACCAGATAATGGAAAACGTTCGGCTTTTCGACTGTTGTAAAGATGGTCTGTTATTCATAATAACGTTAAAGTGCTGTTGATTTCATAATAGTAATGAGGGCCTAGACGAGTGGGAACTCATTGATAAAATGTTTACATTATATGCATTGATATTGAGTTTTACGCATGATCACACATTTTGAATTCTTATTTTATTTTTCCAATGTGTAACCGTACGCACAGAATTTAAGTCTACTTTTTTACTAAATTTAATTCAATTTTTTACTACTTTAAGCGTCTTATCTGGAGCTCTGCATACATGCATTAGTAGCATATATTGAAATATATCCATAGACTTTCTTTGGTTATTGAAGATAAATTACTGTACAAAAATTATGGTTAGTCATTAACCAAAAAAAAGTTAAGTCTACACACACCCGGTTAATTTCGGTTCAGTAGCAAATATCTTACACAGGTGCGCAACTTCTCCTATAACATAAAATTTCCGTTATACGCCGTAAATTTCCGTAGTCCTCCGTAGCATTTCGGAATGACTGTCAATTGACATCATTGTATCATGCATGATAGTATGTTGCTTTGTGCTTGGGTGAAACTCACATCTTACCATCGCGTTAATTTATTAAACGCATTAATATTTGATTTCATTATGCACTGCGCCTATTGCACAAGTCTCTCTGCACAAACCAACATACACATATGCAGCATGCAATTAACGAACAAGAATGTTGCATCTGTACACATGCATGATACCATTAAGCAGAATGTAAATAGACATTGGACATCAGGCAAGATGTAAGTGTCATCAAGCATGAAAAGGTGTCTACATACTAATTGAAAGTACCATCAAGAATCATGACACAGTCACAAAGAAGGATGTAATTTTTACCTAAATACCCTTCCATATTTGTCGGCACTGTGTGTTTGCTTAATTTCACTGAAGAACGTCTACTGGTAAATCTTACAAAAAAGTGATAAATAAGACTGAGTAGCATTTTTTTCGGCGTTGCTGTTTAACGTCAAATTTGGCCTTTCAACGAACTTCTTAAAAGCCCATTGAATTTTAATGAAGAAGTTTCCCGCTTGTAGGTCCGAATGAATTAAATCAAATTTTGCAATTGGCAATTTGATAGAAATCGCCATAAAACATTGCACATAGCTTTCTGAAATAAACAGGCCACATTGAACGCATTCACGATATCCAACAGCTCTCTTTGCAAAGACCTATCTAGTGTTTCTTGGCCGTGTAAGATCTATAATTAGAACATCGTCACCTAAACATCTACTAATAGAAGAGCATATTTTGGGGAAACAAATTCAATAAGAGTATAAAACGTCCACGATCAATAATGTGTAGTTTGTTAAAGATATCACGGCAGTAAAAACATAGCACTTTAAAGAGACCACAATCTGGTACATTTGGTCAATTGTTGCGTCCGTGGCGGACAATACATTTTTAAAAAGAAAGCGTACAAAAAAGCAAACACAAAGTTCTTCGTAAGCTTGTTTTAATCTTAAAAACACATAATCGACAGTCATTCCAGTCAAATACAATACTAACAGTCAGCACTCTAGAGATCAAAATTGCGGATATAAATTTTTAATTCAGGGATATCAAGTGTATCAAGTTCGAATTCCGGAAAAAATATCCGGTAGTCTGGGGCATTAGGTCCCTTACAGGGATTAAAGGTAAATCCCCGCCCGAGCCGTAGCTAACTGATTTATTGTAGTCTTTCTAGTTGCAATTTCTGGTGAGTACAATGCGGAATATTACGGATATTTGCAACATGTCGAAGATTTTCGGAAAGTAGCGAAGAGGTTTTCGTCAGTTAATATTCCTGTCCGTGCCGGCCGCTAACTTATCAGAATCAATAAAAAAGAACCAGGAAAAATCGGTACCGATCGCAAATTTCCGGAATTCCGATAAAGCTTCAACATAATTTGTTCTCAAATGATCGCGTACTCGAACGAATCTGTCCCTACGCCTCCAACTCCCTTTAAATCTCATCGGACGTACATTGATCTCAAAATCTATCCTTGACGACTCAAATCATATTTCCTGAATAGTTTGGCCTATTGACGTCCCTGTAATTATAACAATGTTCTTTTGGATAAACACCGCTAAGTTGTTGCAATATAATAACCGTTTAAAATAGTTACCGGTTTTCATTTAATAAAATGATTAAGTCATATTCGAGATTTCAGCGATTGCCAATATTTTGCTTTTGTTTCTCATAAGCATATGGTGCTTGGTATCTGCTATTGACTCCTATGTAGATTGCAAATATTACATAACCCTTTCAGCGGCCGAGCGCAGATATCTGCATTTGGCCGCTAAAAAGAAAAATCTGTGCGCATTAATTTAATTCAAATCTCATTATCATAATCAAAATCATCATCATCGTCGTCGTCGTCACTACTACCACCACCACCATCATCATCATCATCATCATCATCATCATCTTCTTCTTCTTCTTCTTCTTCTTCTTCTTCTTCTTCCTCCTCCTCCTCCTCATCATCATTAACAACAACAGCAACACCAACTTAACATCATCATCAAACAACAATAAACATCGGTAGCATACAATGTGCTTCATCAACCATACATAATTATATGCGTTAAAACACCATAATAGAACAGCATGAATGAAGCTGTCTATTACTCTTTTATATTTCCTATACCAATATTTTTTTTTTCGTTAATTGAAGGACTAGTTGAAATCTTCTATAAAAGCCCTCCCAGCCCCCCCAAAATAAAAAAAAAACAACATAATAATAATAACCCTAGCAAACAACAATAAACATAGGTTAGTTAGTATACACTGTGCTTTAGCAACCATGCATAATGAATGTTAATGACTTCGGACCGTTGTGATCAAATTTAAAAAAGCAAGATGGTATGTATGCGGCACACAACACATAGATAATTATAGTTTTATACCTTAAACGTAGTTCATCAAAATAAAGATAAGTTAGTATCTATGTAATACTTATTATGTTTATAACGTATGCATATTTGTCTAAAACTTGTGAAATGTGATTCGTAAGCCGACGACAACATTATCATTCGGACCCTTCTCCCCACCTAACAATCGAGATTAAACACCTGTGGAGATCCCGATCTTATCAATGAATAAACCGGTTCAATGATGTCAAGTCAAATAAAACATACTATTACTATCCAAATAAATATCTATCAAAAAATGTAAATTGATATACCTATTTAACTAAAACTAAACTTAAGCGATTAGCAAGAAAAATATATAAAGAAGAAGCAGGCAAAGTAGACAAATTAATTGTAACATATGTTTTCTCAGTCTCCCACTGTTGAAAAATATAAATAGTATTTATCGCCACCCCAAAAGGGATCTTTATCACACGTTTGGCTCAACTAATATATAATTGTGACAGGACAAACTGTCAACAAATACCTTGTTAATGTTTTATACATAACTCCAATCAAAGGTCAACTTCCAAGGAAACTGCGGCATGTTAAAACTATTGATTATGACAAAATGTTGTTTAGTACAAATCAGTACAATAGCGTCTGTTATGTGGCCTATACTAATCCAGTTAAATAAAACTTTAATCGCAGAAAAGTTTAGATTCTTTACACCTTTAAAGGGGCCTTTTCACAGATTTTGGCATTTTTTTTAACTTATTCATTAAATGCTTTATATTGATAAATGTAAACATTGGATCATAAAAGCTCCAGTAAAAAATCAAGAAAAAAAATAAAAAAAAGGAAATGTACATTGCCCGGAGCAGGGTTCGAACCAGTGACCCCTGGAGTCCTGGCAGAGTCCTGTAGTATAAACGCTTATGCCTACTGAGCTATTCCGCCGAGTACACATTCTCGACGTATTTTATACCTTATATAAGCAATCTTCGTAGTTTCACAAAATTTAACGACAAAAACAGAACTCTCCAAATTATTCAATCGTTTCGCGTTGCAACGCTTTATAATTTTTAGGTTTTAAAATCGTCAAAAGATGCATATAATGGCTATATTAGAGCATGGTTAAAGTTCAGTATTACTGTTTCCTCACAAATATCATAATTAAAACGAAAACTTACGAATCTGAAACAACTTTTTTCAATTTTGTCAATTTACCAAAGCGTGAAAAGATCCCTTTAAGAAAATATATATAACAGTTCTTTCCTGTTTTAACAAAATGATACATTTAAAAATAAATTATGAAGCATTGCTAGCAATATTAGAAAGAGAAGTAGAAGGAGAATTATTATCAATAGTAGCAGTAGCAGCAGCAGCAGCAGTAGCAGCAGCAGCAGTAGCAGTAGCAGAATCAGTAGCAGTAGCAGTAGCAGTAGCACTAGCAGTAGCAGTAGAAGTAGCAGTATCAGTAGCCGTATCAGTAGCAGTAACAGTAGCAGCAGCAACAGCAGCAGAAGCAGCAGCAGCAGCAGTAGCAGTAGCACTATCAGAAGCAACAGCAGCAGCGGCAGTGGCAGTGGCAGTGGCAGTGGCAGTGGCAGTAGCAGTGGCAGTAGCAGTGGCAGTAGCAGTGGCAGTAGCAGTGGCAGTAGCAGTGGCAGTAGCAGTAGCACTATCAGTAGCAGCAGCAGCAGCACTGGCAGCGGCAGTGGCAGCGGCAGTGGCAGTGGCAGCGGCAGTGGCAGCGGCAGTGGCAGTGGCAGCGGCAGTGGCAGTGGCAGCGGCAGCGGCAGCAGTAGCAGTAGCAGTAGCAGTAAGAGTAGCCGAAGCAGTAGCAGTAGCGGCTTTTTGCTTTTTTGTTTTAGAAGTGTTTGTCGTATAAGAAGAACGCAAGGAAGACAAATTAATTGTAACATGTGTTATCTTAGTCTCCGTTGTAGTAGTATTTGTTGTATCTACACAGCCATTTTTCTGTCACCTGAGAGACATGTTTTTATAAGAGATTTAATTGTGGACCAATACATCGTGTATTAATATCAGTGTACCCACTGGGACACCACATGGGGCGAGGATTAACAGATAAACTAGGCCTTCAATTAATTATGCGCCTAGAGGCAAACAATACTATAACTTACTGATAATTTTAGGATTGGGATGTGTTTGTAATCTTATTTGAAATTAGCTAGCTTAATTCAAAAACTAATTATAGCCTCAATATTATCACAAGAACATCATCACATATTCATTGTGCAATATATAATCATATCACCATCACAATATGCCAGAGCGTTAGTATTTATTGTGCATACATATCCTACAGCAACATTTACACAACTTATTACAAACCAACCGCTCAAGCTTTAATTAAGATTGATTTCAATTTATATTATGACATACATTAAGGATCACTGTCAATTAATTAAAAAATAGCTTGATGCTTCGTACTCAGCGATTTAAATAAAAGAAACGTTGCGTACACAATAATTGGGGTTAATAAAAAAAGTCTGCAATTAAAATATTCAAATTTAAATAATACTAGATTTAGTTTCAAATTGTCGCTCAAAAATGTATCAGTTATATCAGTTACTAGGGAATCGATTTGTTTAATCTCCGCAATCCAATAATAATTATGGTGTTTGTATGACAAATTAATAGCTATTCGTCATTGAATGTATGATACTCATAAAAATATTGAAACAATAACCACAACAACAACAACATATGTGATTATGTATATATCTTCTTCAGATACTCTGTGTCATACTTTCAAAATTATCCTCATAAGATTCATAATAATAAAATAAACACTATTGCAATCTTAGTAAAAACCAACTTAGCCGTTATGCTAATGATTTTATGTTCAGTATGCGTGTACATTTCAATATTATATAACAACAAGTGTTCACAAATACCTATGTTTAATAAATATTAAAAACATGAGAACCAATGAAGGTATTTCATTTTAATAGACTAGTTTTACCGTGTGTGTACATTCATTTAAAATCTTTTGAAAATCACACTTGAGATAATGTCTTTAGGTTTTGCTATTTCTAATCGATTTAAACACCATAAAACCACCGTATTTTCTCTTACATTCTAAATTTTCTTACATTTCCTTTTTAAGCCAAAATATTTATGTTTTCATGATTCTAAATTTTCGGACATACGGATTTTCGTACAGTCAGTTAAACAGCGCTATTTTATCAGATTTTGACCCTGTTTTTGCTTATCTGATGACCCTTCGGTCATGCATTTTTACAACCGGATTAAAGTAATAAAACAGAATCATGCCTAAGGGCAATCGACCATTACATTTGCGTACTTGGGTAAATTACCTTGTAAACCTCTAATAAGCAATGGTTCCTTCCAACAGCGTTTGAAATGATATCGTATTAAGAAAGCCAAACGTTTATTGTTTTTACTTTTTATATATTATTTCAGTTGATTGCAAAGCTGTTAAGTTGCATTTTTAAAGTAAAGAACGAAGGGAACAACACAATAAAATTATGTACACTGATGTATTATTTCTACTTCAATTAAATAATTGACAAACAAACATAACACACTTGTCTCTAAATATTTTTCGTATTTAAATTTTCCAACACGAAAAACAATATCTTTAAGTGAACGGAAACTTATAATTATTACGGCATATAGTAAAAGCAGAGTTGTCTGAACCATAAGTAAAATAAAAAATGAAAAATGACACAGCTTATTTTTCCCTCAAGTGTTAATGATAATATGGATAAACAATTAAAAATACATAAAGTCAATTGTGTTGATTACTCGTTATTGAAATATTGCAATGCCAATTATAAGACATCTGATTAAAAACAAAATGTATGGTGGAATACCTAATCTGGAAATACAAACTAATGATACTATTAATGCAACAACAACAATCACATCTTTTCAAGCGCAATCAGAAAACTGCTACAGCTTTGTATTAACAAACATAAATATGTTTGTGCTTATAGATTTAGATAAACTTCAAATCTTTAAGCGTGCTATGAATTGAATATAATTTATATTTAAAAGTTTTGCTACTCTGTTGATAACTAGCAAAAGCAAAAAGGAAGATACCATTTTTTATCATCTAATTTTATTTATATTTCATTGTTTATTTGTTTATGATCACAAGGATTGTTTGGATAACAGAGTGTGTCTAGATATACCGGTACCCTGTCGAGAAATGATATGACTTATTATCAAGATTATTTTATAGTACGGTAGCGTTCTCTTCACAAGTGAGATTTATTTGTACTGGTAAATTGCTCTTATACTCACCATTCGGACTCGACGATCGGCTCGAATAAAAATGTTAGTCGCTTAAAAGTAAAAATTCATCATATTGAGCACGATTATTATTATTATTATTATTATTATTATTATTATTATTATTATTATTATTATTATTATATAGCTTTTAGAAACTTATACCTTAAAAAAAATCCCATTGGAAAAAAAAAATCCCATGGGAAAAAAATTCCATGGGACAAAAAAATCCCATGGGAAAAAAAATCCCATGGGATTTTTTTATTATTTTAAAACACGATATAACGCGTTGAAATCGCGAGAAATGGTCATCATTTGTTAAAAGGTAGTGTTTCTGAAGGTTACATGAATAAATCTCTAAAAATCAGAAAAAAATCCCATGGGATTTTTTTTTTCCCATTAAAAAATGGGATTTTTTTTCTATCAAAGTAAATTGAACGAAAATAAGCACAAATGCTTTAACAATGCTTAAAATCGATAACTAAGCACAAACGAACGTGTTTTATGTTTTTGAAAAAACCCATGGGATTTTTTCTCCCATAAAAAAAGCTGGAGAAAAATCCCATGGGAGAAACCAAAATTCCCATGGGAGAAACCAAAATTCCCATGGGATAATGAAAAATCCCATGGGATATTACAAAAATCCCATGGGAACCCCAACTTTGCAAATAAAGTTCATAGTGAAGAAAACGCATTTAACAAGCAAAAATAACCAATTATTAATCACAAGTTAGACTTTTATCTTATACTTTATCACAAATAAGCAAACCTTCAAGAAAAAGGGTACTTAAGTTTGCGAAATTTCGGTTTCGCAAAGTTTTTCCGGTGGCCGTTTAGTAATGTCTTGGATAAGCATGCGACCCATTGATTGCTGTATAATCTCATGCTAATGGCGGGCTGAGGTCTATTCCATGCTTCATAGTACGTCGTTACCTTTGGCCACGTGAGTTTTTCACACGCTCCCGTCAGAATGTGCACACGTTAATGTTCACTGGTATTTTGTGTATATTTTGTTAACACTTTAATAACTGGACAATTCCACGTAAACAGCTGGACATTGTGGTCACACAATTTGTTGTTGTCACAGGGCCGATAGGCCGCCGCATATAATGTGTAGTTCAGAATATTGTAGGGACAATGGACAACGTTTTGTCATAATTAAATCAACAGAAATAAATCGCTATGAAAACACAGATGGACGTTTATTGAGTTTCAATGACCACTTGCGAAGAATAATGAGCACAACTATGCCGATTATGATGGCTATTCCGGCAGCGACGAAACTTTCAATGATCCAGCATTTAGCGGACTCTGCAAATATCTTTGCATTCCTCATGTCGCCTTTCTTCGAACACTCGTTTGCCTGTGGGTTGAAAAGTAATATATCTCCAAGAATATTATTAATTAAAATATTTAAAGGATGGTATTTCAGAAATTATAACACGCATATAGTTCAGGTATGTACGTTATCGATGTTACTCACTAAATATCAAGAACAAATAGTAAACCAATTGGCCATACCGTTTCTGAGGAAATATTTTTATTCAATGTACTGTATACATAAATATAAACCATTTCAACTGCGGAACATAATTGGGATAGGAGTTATAATGGGAAAAAAATGCGAACATGAAACTCTTTTTTTGCTGTGGATATATGCACATAAACCATACCGGTAGTATTGGCACAAATCTAAAAGATGGGCAACCATGTATAATATCTGTTAATTTTCGTAAAACTAATTTAGGCTGACAAGTCGTTTAAATGAAAAATCCAACAGACACAGGGATGTCGAACAAAAACTGACCTGGCCAAGTTCTTAGTGGTCAGGTGAGAGAAAATCTTATCTTGTCATCAAACGTTTTATTAATTAACAGAGGTATTTTTCAACATAAATAAATGCCATTGACACAAAATCAGCCATAAAGAACTATTCTTTTTCATTTAATATGATCTTTTCGCTAATCGTCGTCAAAACCATGAGTAAACAACATGTTAACAGTTTCTGTTAGCATAAGCATATAAACGCTGGTCTTACGGACGACGCGTAGAACATGGCCGTAAACCCAATCAGACAACAGAAAATGGTTGCTAGGATGGCGAGAGGCATGTAGTCTCGTGGTCGGTTGATGGTTACCTCATTCCCTGGTTGCTGAACAGGCTGTGTGACGACCTTAAACAACAGCTCGCATGCGTAGCATTCAGTTATAAATGATATGGTATGTAACACGAAATGTTAAGACGTTACGAATAATTACAATTTAAGCATAAAAATCGATACGCTGGCTCGCATTGCTACATGCTGCAAAGAAGATATGAAAGCTAGGTTCAGACGAGTCTTTGTTTTTACCAAACAATGTGGGATTGTTTAACTCTTATTCCATACCTTGAAATACAAAGCCATCCGTAACAAATAAACTCAACATACTATATATGTTCATGCAGGATTTTGTTCTAGCTTGTCTTTAATATCTTGCGAAGATAATCGGTTTCTTGATAAGAAAGATAGTGACAGTATCAGCAGAAATGAGCGTTCGCGCGTATATAAAACTGCACATAAAGTTTAGTGCCCTAGTGTCGTTAGAATCATAATCTAGGGATCGGTTTTAAATGTTATTACTAAAAATACAATATAGTCCATCTGAAATACATATTAAACTACCCTGTATCTAGTTAGCGATGCATGCACATAACTTTGACATTTAAACATGGTGTGCGATTGTTATTACGTTAAATCCACATAACAAACAATAACTCTTCTGCTCAACTGTTTACATCATATGAACACTGATATATGACAACTCATTTCAAATAAGAAATCTGTAAGTGCTATAAACATTGTCGCATTATAAATTGACAAAAATCATAAATACAACACCAACCAATTACTCACAACTTCTGTTGTAGTATATTGCTTTCCAGGAATATGCTTTCCGTAAGGCTGCTGAACACTGTGTGACCCCTGAAGATAAGGTCTGTCTGTGTACGGATGTGGAGTTGGGTAACAAGGGTATAGGTAACAGAACCTTGTTGGCATCCTGTTGTCCATTGTGGAGCTGTGGGTTGAGTTTCCGGATATACAGACGGATCTGGGTCGTTTGCTTGGAGTGGAGGGTAAGGTCTGTCTGTGTACGGATGTGGAGTTGGGTAACAAGGGTAAAAGGTAACAGAACCTTGCTGGCATCCTGTTGCCCACTGTGGAGCTGTGGGTTGAATGCCCGGATATACAGTCGGATCTGGGTCGTATGCTTGGAGTGGAGGGTAACCTTTACGGCACTCTTCGTTCGATGGTGGCGGAGGGAATAATACAACATCTGGAAACAGCATGAGTGTCGTGTCAGTCAATTTTGGTATCATAGACAATGCTAGCATATATACCGGTTTCATTGCTTGTTCCAGGTTACATTAGATACTTACAATAACGTCATAGTCATGCGTGAACTATACATCGTAACCTTTTAAAAATATAATCAATTTAGCATTTTCTATGAACGTTGCTTTCAAAACGAATATGGCCTGATTGCCCCTCGTCACTTAAATGAATTCAATATATGTTATGGCGCATATATCATCACAACTCTTTTAAGCCATACGGATCTTGATAAAACATCGATAATAATATTAATACATGTATATTAAAACAAGCCCAGGAACGCTATCATGAGAGCGATTCTAGTTTGCTAGTATTGATTATTGGAGAAAGTTCAAACGGCGAATAGCAATGAATCTTCAAATTTAACTAGATTGTCTTTTGAAGCATATATTTTCAGCTGTATTCTGTACAATATATCTGCAGAAGTTATCTGGAGACGACCAGTCACATATATTGATTTGCAATAGCGAACTTTGGTAGAGGTCCGTCGATCCAGTAGTAATATAGCCAATATATATATATATATATATATATATATATATATATATATATATATATATATATATATATATATATATATATTTAATCAGGCGTTTTCAAAGTAAATATTTGAGAGAAATGTTAGTTTAAACCTACTTATTTTAGCTCGATTGCATCAAAAGCTTCAGGCTTATAGAAATGCTTTGGAGTCCGTTTCTTGTGCCTATAACCGGTACTTGGTGTCTTTTATGATCACCCGATCGCAAAGCGGACACCATATCAATAACGCAACAATTTACTTGAAAGCAATGTTAACGACGGGAGCACAATTATGTGCACACAAAGAAAGCTTTCTGAGTAACTATCGCAAGGAAGAAGCATTTTCCTGAGTCGCGGAAAACCGATTGTCAGAATTTGACTTGTTGACCTAGTTTCCGGAAATATTAGATCCTAATTCATACTGAGCCTTAATAACGTATCATATCTATTGACGCATACATGTGTGACTGGTAACACAGGGGTTTCTAAGAAATGAATATGCAACTGATTTTATGGACCCTCATAATCCAGATTGGAGCTTTCCCAAGATGTTGTGAAGATTCTTACCAAGTTTCTTACGAACAGTTCAAAATCAATAATTTTCTAATGGAATGTGTAAACGCCCATGGCTGTAGAATCCAATGTTTTACATTTATCAATATAAGGCATTTAATGAAAAACTTCAATACATGCCAATATCTGTGAAAAGGCCCCTTTAAGAATAAAACAATTGCAAAGATCCATGTTTGTTGCTCTCCTTATGTAACCGTCGTTTACAAACGTAGACCTCTTTACATACAGAAATTTTCCATATGATTGTCAATAGGTTGTGTAACTACAACAAATATATTTTGCTCTGGAATATAAGAATATTTTATTATGAACTTGGTCGATTTTATAGTAACCGCAAATACTGTTACATGAAACTATCAATAGATAAATATTTGGATCATACATTTTGAGACGTTCATATCAACGGATATGCCATTATGAATTAAAAGGCACAAGATAGAAGTTTCAAGAAGATTTGAAATAAATATGGCCACTAGAGTGTTAACAATGTAAATGTGGAAGAAGAACGACGGAAATAATTGCGATCACGAAAGCTAGCCATGAGCATGTTTTGCAGAGATGAGTTTAACAAAAGAGCGTAAATGATATAGGTCGCTCACCAGAGATATGTATAATATTTACTGTTATGAGCAGATGTAATTTTTTTGTTGCAACTATGGCTTTTATCTAGGCGAAGAAGATGGCCACTATACAATGCCCCACAACAATTCTTTAAACACAACCCTATTATACATTTTTTTCAAGTTATATATACGAGTCTATGCAAATCATGTTACTCCTTGGTCTGATTAGTTTTGGCCCCAAGATAATTCTTTGATCAAACTTGGTAATAGTCCTCCATAAAATGTTAACGACCGAATATTTAACCCCTGACACACGTGGTTCCAGAGAAGACTTAAGTTATTTACTTTTTAAATCTGTGTAAATCGTGAGCCCCTCAACGAGGTTAGTTTAGACACTGGGTGCTTTATTCGTTAAAACTTAGTTGATTACCAACAAACAATGTTGAAAGCAAAATACAAAACTTCTCAGCTTTTCAGTTTAAAATAACAAGATTATTTGCTTAAGCTCTCACTATATACTCGTACATAAAACAAGTAACCCACAGGACAGAGCCATTGTGACCCCGTGGCATTCTTTGAACATTGTAGTAGACAAGGAAACGATGTAACACACTCAATATTGAACCCCTGACCCAAGCGGTTTCATGGAAGATTTAAAACTTTGTCAACTATGTAAGTCTACATAAATCATGTGTCCACTGAAGCAGGTCAGATTTGACTTCAGGGGAATTATTTGAGCAAAAGTGAATGAGACCTCTCGGCGATATTACCTCTCAAATAGTAAAGCTCTGCCTGTGAGAGTTTTAGAGAAGATGTTACAAAATTAATTCGAAAATATGTTTTTATTTTTAATCGCCAGGGACCTACATATAACAGTCAGACAGACGAACGGACGGGCGGGCGGGCGGGCAGGCAGACAGGCAGGCCGACAGACAAAAACAGACAGACAGACAGACAAAACAGACAGAGAGACATTTAACAAATACATACAAAATACATACTCAATGAAATTCGTCTTCCATATCCGTGGCATTACAAAAAAGAGAAAATATTCTTGTCCAGCCATACAGAGGGGGTAATCACGTTATAGGCAAGATGGCGACGTTAATGCCGAGTCAGGTATTTTTCGCCGTTTTATACCCTTTATTAGTTGTATTTATCGTTTAGATGCCTCTCACTTTCCAGCCATATCAGCAAGAAAGCTACTAGGGTTTATGTCGTGTTGATATTCACTCTTTATATCGACTTTACTCGGTGCAAAATTTCTCATCGGGATTACATAATTAAAGCTCCACTAAGAAAATTCGCGTGGAGTAAAGTCGAGATATAAAGCGAATTATAATATGAACTAAACGCTAATCACATGTAAACTGATATAGCTGGAAAATGGGCGTCATTTAAAAATTAAACACAAATAATAAAGGGTATAAACCGGCGAAAAACAAGTGTCACGGCATGGACGTCGCCATCTTGACTATCACGTGATTAGCCCCTCTGCATATCGTTTCCATTATATCTACCAGTCTCGAAGTTGTTGAACGGATAATGTTAATCGGTACAAATAAAATCTTTATTTTTTCGAAACTAACTCTAGGTTATTCTTACATTCAAGATTTGACTTAAATGTTCTATAAATGTCTTACATTGAACTACATGTATCTTCTAGTGTACGGTACCCATTTTGTTTATATGAATCTATAATTCTGGATTAAAGAATCAGTAATAAAAACATTTGTATCATGAACGCTGTTAAAAATATAACTGAACCCATAATTATCCAATAATTTCTTGATGTTTTAAAATCAATTTCGACAGCCTCTGGAGTAATCTGATACTCCAATGTTATATACAGTTTTGAGAATCATGTAATCAGAAGCTGCTATTTTAAACAAATACAAGTCATATGTATCTCTGTATAAAGAGATGATATCTTCCTAACTCACCATAAACAAATGCATTACATGTATTTGTTTAAACTCGTAAAAGCCTTTTACAGAACTTGAGATGTATCCTTTCTACTTCCATAGATTTAGTGAAACCCCAACCTTCTGCTGAATAACTAACAAAGACCAAACCAATGCATCAAACAGTTTTCACAAAATTTTTAAATCAAAATCTTAACATTTACAAATCAAAGTATTTAATGCTTTGAGAGCTTTGCCAATGAAATGTTCTTGGCTCAAATTAAAACTACCGGTGTAATTAAATACAACACCTAAAATAATTAAAATCATTTACAGTTTCTATAGCATGGCCATTGTATTCCATGTTTCATTTGGCAATAATCCGCCTCTTTTTCGAAAAACAAAACCCACCTTATTTTTGTTTGATCATGATTAACTTTCAGTTCCCATGCATTACAATAAGAGAATCAGTTTAAATGGTTTTGGACTTCTTCTGGTGATTTACCAACAATGACAATGTCGTCTACAAATATTAATACAATAAAAACAATGTCGTCTAGTTGCAAACATGAATCAATATTGGTTTGCAAAAACAACCCAAGATCTTCTACAAAGATAGAAAATACAAACGAGATATAACTTTCCCTTGATGTAAGCCAATAACATAGCTTAAGTAATCTGAAAATGAAGATAATGGAATTTCACGTAAGTTAACTTTTATATAAACATCACGCACAATTCTTAATATTTTGACTTGAATTCCACATAATTATAAACATTTTCAACCATAAAGAAATGGACCGGAACGTTACAACAACTTTAAAAGAGGGTCACCAAAGACTGTCCTTGTGAAGTTTCTTTAAAATAAATATCAAGGGGGTACGGGGGAAAAGTCGCTAGAAGAAAAATTTCGTTCCACACGCGCGCACTAGATGACCACGTGCATCACTGTATCCTACAGCTTCAAATAATCGCTATGTGATCAGATGAGATATACCAATGAAAAGAATGCCATTTCGTCATTTAGTTAGAAATAACATTTCTTAAGCACACTCTTCGTTTATAACCCCCCCCTCCACCTCCCACAAGTTTAAACTAAAAGACAAGAAGCTTACATATACTATTTAGAGGGACCTTTGCACAGATTTTGGCATGTAGTTTGTCAATATATAAATGCTTTGTATTGATAAATGTAAACAATGGATCTAAAAGTATCCAGTTAAAGAAAACAAGAATAAAATTAAAGAAAGAAAAAATAGTAACCCTCTTCTGAGATCGAACCACTGACCCCTTGAGTAAATGTCTAACGCTTTGACCACTCGGTCATCTGTGCTTATACAATGAGTGTTGTTTTTTTATACTCTGTATAAGCAATCCTCATAATGCCACAAAATGCAACGACAACAACAGAACTCTCCAAACTATTCAATCGTTTCGCGTTGCAACGCTTTATAATTTTTAGGTTTTAAAATCGTCAAAAGATGCATATAATGGCTATATTAGACCATGGTAAATGTTCAGTATTACTGTTTCCTCACAAATATCATAACTAAAACGAAAATTTGCGAATCTGAAACAACTTTTTTCAATTTTGTCAATTTACCAAAGCGTGAAAAGATCCCTTTAATGGAATAACCATTGTATACGTTTGATTCTTAAATATTTGATTACCTAAGCTGGTTTTATTAGTAATTCAATTTTACAGTACCGCCCCTTTAATATTTTTAGTTTTATGATACAGCACTGCCCATGGATTTTGTTCACGTCATCGTGTCTTCGCTTGTCAATTACGTCATACGATATTCTTTCTCTGTTCCTGGCTACATAGATTTTTGTGACGTCATCGCTTCATACTTATTGTTTAATCTACATGCATAGGTCATTGGGTTTAAAGCGTTCAATTTTTATTGTGTTTTCTCTCTGACAGGCGTTTCTTGTTTGTTTTATTTTTAAGCAGTCACACAAACAACCAAGCTATGTAATATGGATCTTTTACACCCATTACTGCTGCTTCTTCCTGTAATTGCGCGATGATGATCTGAAATATTAACTTCATGACGCTATAGTCTTTAATCTTTTTCTATAAAGAAGGAATGTAGTTGACACTTGTTCGTAGTTTCATTTCATCGTTCCTCAAAAAGTTGTAACTCTCTTGCTCTGGTATCTTTCCTACCATTAAAGCGGGTATATACGATTTAGTCAAATATTTATTAATTTATATAAACTGTGTAAAAAACTGATTATATATATATTTCAATATAAATTAAAATAAAAGTTAAGAAGAACATGTGTCGAAAAATGCGAAATAAGCCAGATATTTAATTCTGAAATTGAAAACGGCTGTACAGCCGAATTCGCCAGCATGTATACCATACATGTACGATGTGCATCTAAACTTAGTTTAACGGTTTATTTGAAATTCTGCAACGATATCTATTCATACGACACACGAACACTATCTCCGATCCTAATACAAAGACGAATGCTTCGGTTATTGTAGGAAAATATGTACGTCACTATCGGCTCGGGGCGCTAATTTGTCTTTGCTGCATTTTATGAAATTCGGCTTTAATGTATAATTTTTCTGGCCTATTTTGTGTTATTGTAACATATTTTATCAATATATTACAATTAAACACATATAAAAAATCGTATATACCCGCTTTAAGTAATTAAATGGTAATTAAATTGAATACGTTTTAATTCCCTTTTATTATTGTTTTATTTGATTTACTATGGTATGAGGTTAAACTTTATTCACACTTAAATGTATCATGAATATTGCTGGGCCAAGTGTGAGGTTGAGCGCTCTAAAACCGGTTTAAACCCCCAATGCTTTGCAATGGCCGTTTCAAGGCGATGACCCCAGCTTTATTCTTATATGTGTTTATGTTGTTTTGTATTGTGCTGGTTTGTGCTGTTTTGTGCTGTTTTGTACTGTTTAGGCAATCGGTCACTTGCCTTAAATAAAGGACCAACTAATTGTATATAATAAGAATTCAATACTGCTCCAGCAGCTGGAGTTTCACTTCATGATATTGCAATGTGATTTTAAGTTTCTTTTTTAATGATACGCCAGCTTATCAAATACATTTTCTATTTGTGTAAAAAGTCAAAATGAAATGATACGTCGGCTTAACAAATGCATGTTCTTTATTTGTAAATGGTCCAAAAGAAATGATACGCTTGCTTATCAAATTGATTTTTCAATTTATTTTTAATATTTTCTGTTATGCCGGCTTATCCAATTGATTCTAAATTTTCATAGTGTTTTTTGTAAAAGTTAATACGCCGGCTTATCAAATTGATTTTTCATATAGTTTCGTATGTCGGCTTTTAAACTTGATTTTGAAAAAAGACCTGAATCATCAGAAACAAACGACTTCGTTTTACTTTTGTTTAATTAACATCCAATAAATGTGAACAAATTACCTGCAAATAGCCTTGACAAAGTATATTTTCCTGTAGGTATTTTGGGAATGATTGGACTTTCCTTTTTTGAAATAGAAGCTTTTATAAGTAAACACATTTTAAAAGTTGGTTTGCCCCAATCTCTCACAAATGGACTATGACATACCTCTAAAATTTACTGATAAAGCATCTACCCGTTTACATGAGATATCGTCTATTGGATTAACGTTTACTTATATCATTCCGCGTTTACTAACGTTTATATGCTAATATTAATATTTTGCATTCGTAATATTTATCAAGAAATGGACTAACTATTGATTTATAGATAATAAGTAAATTGGATGTGTATGACTTGTGTACGAATGCAATCTACATCTTAATTATGCGAATGCGTTATGTCGGTACCCGAAAAACATGACGTATATTGTGTTTATACGTATATGCATATATATTATTCTCACTTGCGCCTCGATGAAGTTGAACTGCGTTTATGAGTATCGAACTACCAGTTTTGGCTTCTAGTGTGATATAATTGGAAAAGCATGATTTTGCCTGCAAATGTGAACATATATTGTCATAAAAAAGTTTGTTGTTGATGCTGTGCTCCATAGAGTAATCCAGACGTCATGAAAGCATTTGATCTTTCCCACTCGGTCTCTGAACAGATGCTCTTAAATATCTACTTTTGACACCATGACATCCTTGACAAACTTAACCTGGTTGAAATACACATTTACGCATATAATTGTAATAAACCAACATCATATACTCACAAACAAAATGATAAACATCATCACTGCATGCAATAAAATAGATGTTTGATGAAAAACTGACTATGCACTTTTCAACAGAAATATCTATGGACATCTATCCATAACATCTATCGAATAACCTTGCCGATACTTTTCGTCTTTTGATCCGATGATATAAGTAGGGCCATATAACCTGTTACACAAATGAATAATAGAAACGATACGACAGTTATAACAAAAAATCACACATATCTCAAATCGACGTAAAAATTGTATTTATTGTTTTGTGACATAACAATTTTAGGATTTGATGTCTGTCAATAAGATAGTATTATTTTACGTGTCAACAATTACATATTGTATTTGAAAATTGTGTTTGCTTCATAACTATATTGCAAGTGTTATATTAAGAATGTATTCATTTATTGGCATTATCAGCCCCGAAAGATGCTTGATTATACTTAATGCAAAAACAAACATACACAAACAATCATGATATAATGTTATACATAGGTTAAGATTTTAACTTACTTAGTTTTTAAGCGATACTTTACACGTTCAGGCTGGGATCCTTTGTATTAAACAAGTTTCATCGGGAACGGTGGGGCATTTAAGTACACAATTTGCAAAACCCGCTAGACCATTTGACGGCATGACGGTGATCCGCGCGCTGTTAGTCACAGCCATAACGATATAGGCTAGTAAGGTTGCTTGTAAAACTCGACAACACTGGACATACAAAATCTTGCAAACATCGTATTAGATGAGTAATTAAAAGGGAGAGGGTTGAACAATGTAGACTTGTGTAAACCGACCTGCTCGGATTTGCGACACGCTCGAGGGCTGTGGATTTTTTGGAGGGGTCTAAGTGTAACAGTAGACATGGTAGAATGGGTAATGCCACAGCATTTCAGAAATAAGGGGTTTTGCGTTCCTAAAAAAAATAGCCTTTAAGTTGAATAAGTTTAGAATTTAACGGATACACATCATTAATTACATGTAAAAGGTATTCAAATAAGATTAATGAATTTATTTTGTTTTAAGGAAATAGTTTTCAGTGCATTTAACGCCATGTATTTATTTGTTACTAATAACGTGTGCTTTGTAGATGTGCCTTATTCTTGGGATAGTAGTTTACTGCCATAAATAAATGCTCGTGTAGGCTTGTGCGACAGCTTTTAATTTGTACATCCACATTTCTTACTTGAAACCCTTTTGAAATTTAAGTGAAGATTAACCTACTAAAGGATGATGAAAAACGGGCAACGGCTTTCTTGGTTTTGATGCATATAATATAACATATTTTAAACACTTATTACATTAAAGTAGAGCGTTATACATCTCATCGGGATTACACTGTCAAAATACTAACCCAGTCAAAGAACTATGAACTGCGGTTTAGCAAACGTATGCCTCTTTTGTGACATAGCATTCTCGTTAGCATGTACGTTCAACAACTCCACACCTACTACAAATATTAAAATAAACATGTACATATGTGTGTGGTTAAGGTCTGTGCACACATGAACTGAGTAGAACGTATGCCATTTACCAATATTTAACCGGATTGCCTCTTCTTCTGTTCTGAGGAGAATCTGGATAGATTTTGCGTGCGAGATCTAATTAGGATAAAGGTAGGCAGGCAACACGGATATAGCTCGGTTAATTCCATTAAAAGTTAAATTAACCTCCAGGCATGTCACTGAAAAATGATGACTACACTGCAGCAAACAACTGCCCACTTTATCATAATTATGATTGACTGAACTTACACATTTTGCAGCAAATTTTTTGTAAATATGTACAGTGCAGGTATAACACTTTAAAATATGCGTCCATAGTCTTAATTATAATTCAGTGACCATGACCTATGACTGTGACAGCCCTTTTAACATACTATGCCTTTTTTCCTTGTATCAAACTTAAACTTATGTTTCCTTGCCATTTACGATACAAGTCACGGTCGGCATGCGGTAAGGACATATATATGTAAGTACTTTATACCTGAAAAGAATTGTAAGATCATTTGCCAGGACCCATAACTCTGTTATGTTTGTGAACATTTGTCTAGTAAGAATATTAAGTAAACATTTTCTTTGAACAACATCACACTGTTGAATGCACTACAGTTTTTAAAATAATAATCAATATAGTTATATATGGTCACTGACCCAATGTACTCTTACCTGCAGTCTAGTAGTAGAATACCAAGATCATGCAAGTATTTGTTTGCCTTATAGGTGTTATGACTGAAAAATGCATTTACCAACCTTGATGAAATTAAAAATATATCAAACTTGCATTTGGAGAATCGGACCAAACTTAAAGGTCACCAGACTTCACGCATCTACTCACGGCTACTGGCGATAACCACTGCCGTCACAAGAAAATCATTCCAGATCTGGAAAGATTTTGTTTTGTTTAAATATTATTCCAAAATTAAAATGTTAGTAAAACTAACAATCGATCAATATTTGTTCCAGGTTGCTCGGCTATTTTGCGAGCAATAACGGTGCTTTTTACATGAGTTGTTAATTGCCTTCAATTTCTGTTGAGGAATATTTATGATATATGTGAGAAAAAAAACACATTTCGATTCATATCAAATTACATTGACATTTAGAAGTCATGAAAGCGAAAAGTATATAAGGTGTATTTTCCAAAATATTTCTTTGAACATGTTATATCATTTTGATACACGAGATTTATTAAAGCATACACCAACATATGTACAAATCTGTTCGAAAACTTCTGTATCTATAAAAATAATATAACGTGTAAACAAATTCCTTTGGAAAATACACCCTAACTACTTTTGTAGAAGAGAAGCAAAATCACAAATTTAACGATCATAACATATGTATGATTGTCTACCCTTACTTTGCGTCAGAAGTTGTTCGTTGTGCTTTATATATATATATATATATATACTGTTTATGTGTAAAATATGTTAATATTAAAATCATTAAAATGCAAACTGTGTTTTTGGAGAATCTCTAAATGCATTCAATAAAGAAATGGACTGTTTTCACACTAAATATGATTATTAATACTGAATCTCGAATCATTTTGGCTCAGTGTCACACGTGCCTTGGGGGTTTTGATGTTTAAATGTTGGACGTGTTTTTATGATATGATGATTCGATATAATTTGAAAAAAACACCTTTTGCCTGGGAATTTAATAAGAAGGAACACTTTAAATCCATAACAAATCAAAGTAAAAAAACACTACAATACGCGTGTAACAGCTTGCTAACAACACAATTTTATTTTCTCTATATTAATATTGAAAAAAGTAATCAATACGAAACAAGACTTTTGTTCAATAAATCTTGTTGTGATATTTTAAATATTGATGATGCAATATGGATATATAATTATGATTGGAAATTTGTAACTGTATTAAGTTCGTGCATGTTGTTACATGGCTGACTTAATTGATTTAGTCCCCAAAACACTAAGAGATATGCGTTAAAGATTTACGGACAATACAAATTCTTCATATTAACGCATTCTCCATTTAAACTTCAAAATGAGCCGTGCCCTGTGGAAAGAGGGTTAGCATTTTCCATTTTTAAGATATATTCTGTTTAGACAAGTCTATTCTTAGAAAACATAAAGTTTCTGTGGAAAGTGTTGTCCCTGATTAGCATGTGCACACTGCACAGGCTAATCTAGAACTACACTTTACGCACATGCATTAAACCCCCTTTTCACAGAGCATGGCCGATATGTACCATGAAGTCCAGGTATGTTTGTGAGCAGATTTGCATTGAACATGGTTTGTGATTTTGTGCAACAAAATTTATGCGAACATAATACATTCAAAGAATACTGGGCCCGTATTCACCAACCGATTCTTAGACTTAAGAATACAGAATAGACTTAGAACCAAGAAAAATGTGTTCAGTGTTTGAATATATACATGCCGCCGCTGGTGATTATGTCATTAACACAATGTTCTGTATGAAGAATAATATAGATAGAGATGTTTACTGCAGAGTTTGACTCAAAATTAAAGAAATTCTTGAATATTCTTATTTAAAGAATTTTCTTTATTCTTAGACTTAAGTCTAAGAATTTTTTGGTGAATACGGGCTCTGCTTGTTGGGGCATTTGGTGAACAAGTCTTATTACTTCCATGATAAATTGGGAGCGGTTTATGCAGTCTAAATGGATAGATATGTATTAATGTCAATTGTATTATAAGTGGTCAGCACCTTCAGTTTAAACCTATTTATTTTAGCTCGATTGCATAGAAAGTCTTAGGCTTATTTGAAACGCGCTCGATTCAGTTTCCTGAGACTAGAACCAGTACTTGGTGTCTATGGGGGGAAATCTAAAGAACGCTCCCTATGTTGGGATCGAACCCGCTAACTCCCGATCGCTAGGCGGACACCATATCCACTACACCAATGCAACTTTCTTTGTATTTCTATTCGCATGAATATTCACATTGCAAGAGTCTTAACAATGTGTTCACAAACGGCTTTCGCCCTGACTTGGCCGAATACCGTTTAGGAAGCAATCAATCGTTAGCTACGGGAAGCTTTAACCTTGAGATTTAGACAAAAAGTATTATACGTGTATGTTTTGTCTCTCAAAATGCTATTTCAACGTCGTAAGTATGCAATGTTCAACACAGTACATTTTACGATGTAAAAAGACCAAGTAAACCAATATTGTCCGGTTATCGCCTTCAAACAATATTCTGCCACATAGGTCGAAAGGTTGAGGTCGTCGTTTGATGTACGATACATATGATTAAAATCTGAATAACATATTAATAATTATGTTCATGTTAATTATATGCACTTTATATCAATATATACATTTTGAAAATAATAGCGCATCGAACAAATTTGTGAATTCGAATTTGTGTAGACAAATGCGACTCTTTATAATTGTACACGACGAAATAAACAAATTCAAAACCACAATGGTTTTCTTATCACGCATTTGGCACGTTTTTTTCGATAACGCAAGGTTAAAAGTTACTAGCTTTTTTCATATAAATAAGTCGCCCTCTTCTTCTACTAAAATTCAATGTTCATTTCTACTCCCAAAACGCGTTAGTTGGGTTCAGGGTTAGGTTACAGATAGTGACACATCTTGTTATCTGGTCGTAAAATCATCAGTTCGAATAAGGTTCATCTTCTTTAAATCAAAGCTTAACAACAATATGAAGCACATGTTTAGCCGGGCTCCAATCGATGGCACACCGTTGTATAGTTAGAGCAATTGAAACGTACCATGTACGTTATTAAAGAGCATATTAATACATTTTTGCAAATCGTTACACAAATAAGGAGATTTTAAAACGCGCGATAAAAAATTGCAATGTTTCAATTTAGGGTCTATTAAGGTCATATTCCTGTTGCTGATTCGACCGCTTATCCATGATTTAAATAAGTGCATAAGTCATAACTGTTTAGCAATCAATATTTGTTACCTATGTTGACAAACTTATGCTGCTTCTAATTTTAAAGTTATCATACAAAATCCAAAACTAGTTTTAAATGGTGATCTATTTTTTTTGGTTATTACGTTAAGACTTTCCAAAAAAGCTTCAAATCAAAGACCTATAATTGGCATACAAATACGAAATAATATTAGGTATAGCACAAGTTGCCGACTTCTCAATAAATATCGTGTGTTGCTGTTTTGTTATTGGTGTGTTAAAATAAGTCCGTAGAAGTTTAAATGAAAAAATTTCGCTGAAATAAATAAATAAATGCATCAACATTCAAACAGTTTGCTACTATTTTAGACTGACAAAAAAAAACTGAATAAACGTGACTTTCGTTTTCAAATAATACTTATTAGAAGAAATCTTGATTGTTTCCGCACCATCTGGGATGTTTTAATTAGACAGTGAAATGTACATCTAAATAAAATGTATGACTATCAGTCTCTGCAGCTGTCATTCAAAAGTTGAAGCACCGATATCTTTCCAGTTGACATGGCAATACATTAATTGGCATCAAACGTTTACGGAAATATGACAACAGAGTTTGATTGACTGTATAGCGGTGTGCGTGACCAGTAATTGCATTTTACTATAGACTATTGTATTGTATTGTGTTGATTTTACAAAAATAATTTTTGTTTCGACACTCGACACATTACCTCCGCTTTCTATGCAGAATGAGAATGCAACTTGTGAGTATTTTATAGATTAATACATTTATTCATTAGATATGGTGTTTGATGGTTTATTTGCATTTGTTTTACAAATACTAGGTTTTACAACACAAACTATATATATATATATATATATATATATATATATATATATATATATATATATGTTTCTATTCATATTTATTTATAGTAATTTATTCTAAATTCGGGTTCTATTATATATCAATAACAGAACAAGGACTTCTCTTGGTTAAATAATTGGACGTCTTTTGTTATAATGTTTATTATACAATTTAACCCCACCCACATTTATAAAAGGCACGCTCCTTTGTCATGATTGAGCTTGTTTTGTTCCGCACACTTCTTAAAAGTATTGTTGTAGGAAAGTTTGAATAAATAGATGAACTCAATCTGAATGTGAGATTTTAAAATCATTTTTTAATGAGGCATGATTTAAACAGTTGAACAATATGAACATAAGACTTACATATTATATGTACACGCTGTGCGTGGGGAAGTTCAGCATTTTGATATAACCAATGGTAGTAAAGCCTAAAACCTAAACGCATTGTTCCGAGTGAATAAAATACCAAACCTTGCCATGTACAAAATTGTATGTCTTTAGAAACTATACTTATATTGAACATATTTAAAAAAAATCAGAATGCGTTATCTTAGAAATTAAACGATTTATGCATGACTTGACAAAGTGTAATGCTTTTATCAAACAAACGGAATCTGTTAAATAACACACATGATGCAAGCGTTTTAGTATGCAATTGCCGATTAAAATTGTTAATATAGTATATTATAATTTGTTTCTATTTCAAGTGATTTTGAAAGGGTGTGTTACATCAAAACAAACACATATATCGAGTTTATTATCTCAGACGCTCGGTGCAGGCCTATGTTTGCTCGTGTATGTGGAGTTTATCCACACCAAACCTGCCTCTAAAGTAAAAGACGCTGTTTCCGAATGTGCTCGAAAGAAATTGTATAAGAGTTGTTTTGTAAAGTATATTTTCTTTATGTAATAACATGTTTATCTGAATGCTTCATATTATTTACAGGCTTGGGCCTATTAATATGTCTCTGTTATGTTAATACATTTTTGAGGTTAACATTAATTTAGTAAACACTATCATTGTCGTAATCACTGCGTAACTCAACATTCAATAAACCGTATTCGCTTCTTTCAATTTTGTCTACGTGTTTCAATACTTAAACTGTGACACAAAAAAATTGTTTAACTGAATGTTTACCAGGCAATCGCATTTAAGGTTGTGGCTGTGATACAAACCACACGACTAACACAAGTGTTACATATTCTCAGAACATCTATTCCATATTTATATTTTGCTGTAATATGTAAGCTTTGATGAGCTGCAGAGTGAGAAGTACATTGAAGTTGACCAAGGCCATCACTCGTCGCAATTATTCGAGCAGAAATTTCTTTTACTGATTTTGCATGCCCTCATATATCTTTAATGACTTCATATGAGATAAACTTTGATTTGAGATTGCCAATATACTTTTAAGGACATAACATCACACATAGTACATATTTTCCATCAGGGAATCTCGGAAGCAAATAATGAATGATCAACTTAAATGTACCATTGTGAAAATATCTTGTAGTAAGAAAATTGACAATTTAAAGATCAGGTCATAGTTTGGCTGTCATAAGGTGACAGTTTTAGCGAGATTAAGTAATCACTATCTACTACATAATGTGAAACTGTACAAATGACCTGTTACGGAAGCGTATATGGTACACCCCAATGGTCATGCCTGATTAATTTATATCGACTTATTGTGAAATAACATGGTATGTCGACATAGTTTTGTAGCTTTTTACCACTTAATTGTACTCGCTATAACGACATTAAGTTAAAGTCTTGACGTAAATGTTTCCGGCTTTTCTTGAAAAAATATTTTGGTCGATATGATCTAAGTCGACAAATCAACATAATCTTTGGCATCATGCTCTTGTGAAAATGACTTGCCATCATAGTTTAAGTCAACACGATGAGTTATTTTTTAGGCCATGACACCTTTTCATATCATGCCGTCATAGAATATGGTACACCCCAATAACATGACCATGCCGGAACAATTTATATCGACTTACTGTGAAATAACATGGTATGTCGTCATAGTTTTGTAGGTTTTTCCCTCTAAATTTTACTCGCCATAACGACATTAAGTTTAAGTCTCGACGTAAATGTTTTCCGATAAAATAGTTGGTCGACATACTCTAAGTCGACAATCAACATAAGTTTTGGCGTCATGCTCTTGTGAAAATGACTTACCATCATAGTTTAAGTCGACACGATGAGTTATATTTTACGCCATGACACCCTTTTCATATCATGCCGTCATAGAATGTTGACGTCATCACAGCATCAGGGTGAACCATATACGCTCCCATAGAAACTGTACAAATGACCTGTATTACCTAAGTATCCGTATTTATTAGTTTTACAATAACAAGTATTCAGCGATTTTTAATTACAATACAAAATAAAAGACAAAATATAACATGAATGTGATGGATATATTAAAAAAATATATAAATGTAGCTGGATTATTGCAACAGTGGATGATTCCATTTACAAGGCTTTGCAATTTATCAGTTAAAATAATACGTACTATCGATGTCTTTTCTACAACTGAGCATCTTAACGAATATATTTTATGATCATATGTTATTACCGGTATATTCATTTACACATAGTTTATTAAGCCTGGAAAATGTCACTTGATTATAGTTATTGCAATGCTCCAATTCACAGCCTGGGAGTGGGTTGTTTCGTTATGTCCGTTGTGTTTTCACCAGTTTTATTGAACTGTGTACACCGTTCTCAATATCACGGAGTCATTAAACGGAATGTTACAATGTATCAATTATAAACAACATGATGTATATTCCATATGTGAAATGTACTCCTTATATGAGTAAAATAACGAAAAAGTACTTACGACACATATAGATCGATTTATATATTTATATTATATGATCCTTCTAGGTTAAAATCAATAATAAACAAATACAGTTATCCCTATCACTTGAAATTGGTTTTAATAATGTATGTTTCGTTGTCGTCTTTCCCCGAGGACCTCTTCCTGTCGCACTCATAATGCTGCAAAACTGGGGTTGGTACAGTTGCGTACTACAGATAGGAATAATATGCCGTTATGTCACCAACTTTTTACATAATGCGTGATGTCTGTCCGTTACTAGGTTGTTTTGGTTTATTGCAAAAAGGATGAAGTGTAAGTAGTAAAATATTGCAATAGAAAGTGTTACAACATTATTCGAAAACTGCAACAATGTTTGCAGTGCGCTTAAAACACCATTTAAAACAAATAATAAAACAGGGATGAATTTAATGCATAATAAAATAGATAGGAACATGACATACATTTTTAACTGCCCTTAATTGGAGATCAATAAATGATATTTGGCACTGTGTTCATTAACATGCTTACATAGGAAATCAGTTAACAACTTGTGAATATAAATGCAGAAATGGACAGATGTATGCGTTGCAATGTTTATGTACTGTATCCGTATCTTAAACAAGTAAAGTAACGACAACTTTTTACCTAAACAGCAGAGTTGAAAAATGGAAGTGTGTGGTTTAATATAAGATATACATTTTATAAGTCACTACTGGTCAGCGAGTATTTGTCGGACAGCAGTAATTATCGGACGTTCTATTTATTTCGTGTATTTTAACCCTTTAGCACAATTTTCTACGTCACATCCTTACGCGCGATTGTTTTCTCAATGTTGACACCAGAAATTCGTTGAAAAGCAAGTATTGTAGTTATATTGTCGGCAATTTTTCCAATACAACTGGCACCAATAGGCTACCGTACATATCTTGATGTTGTCCTATTAGTTTTTCATATTATGAACATATGCGTTCTTTTAAGATGACAACTCGGCCCAGACATGTTAAGAATGTGGACGTTTCACGGTTAACCCTCTGGTCAAGGCCGGTCTAGTGCCTGAGTCACTTGCTGACATTTTAGTACCACCAGCGTCAAAACCTGCAGCTCAACGAAATAAAAGAAGAATAGTTACCGAGGGACGAGTAATAAGTGGTGACGAAATACTGAAGGGGTTAATGGTAAGGCGTAGGTATTTAATCACCATAATACAACACTATCCAACATTCAGAAGCAGTGCACATTTTGTATGTATCACTTTACATTAACACTTATTTCGTTATAACTGTCTCGTGTCATATCAAATCGTATTACATGCATTTTACAATGGTTTTCCTTCGATAGGAACGAGAGAAAGCTTCCGCCGAGAAAGACCGTCGAGATGCGCAGCGAGCTTTGGAAGCCGACGAAAGGAAAATGATGAAAGATCAGGAAGAAATTGAAAAGATGAAGAGAAAAGAGGAACGTGTTGAAAAGCGATTGGCCAGGGAACAGGAACAGAAGAAAAAAGCGGACGAGAAAATGGATAGAGGGAAACTTGCTAACAAGAAGTTTACGTATGGAGTCTGTTGTATGAGAGGGAGGGTGTTGGATGAGAGCAAGGGCATTGTGTGGTTCGGGTGTGATGAGAAAGTGTGTGGCAAATGGTATCATTTTGAATGTTTGCATCGTAGCGAGCAAGAATACTTGCGAGAGAGTATGGAAGAGGGAGAAAGCTGGTATTGTAAGGCATGTAAGCCATGGCTGTATTGTGAAGAGTGAATGGCTGTGTCCCTTGTGTTTCTCGTGCACGAGATTCATGTAAGCTGCTTTTGACGTTTGTGATGTTTTGATTATTATAAAACCTTATGTATTGAATGAAACACGTTTTTGGTATTAAATAATCATCATATTATAAATAATACCAATGCAATGATAATTTATAGCCTTGTTTCTCTACCAATATGAAATTAGCTCACGTTTATTTATTAATGCGATGACCGTACAACATTTTTAAAGAGACATCAAAAACGGATATTCTTGTATGCACTGATATTGGGTTCCAATTGTAACTCTATTAATACACACTGAAGAATACATTTTGCACCATTAAATTAATACATTCACGTGTTTCTATCGTTTCAGTTCAGAAAAATACCATTTTAAACATAATTTGTTGCGATTTACTCAAATCATATAAATGTCCGGAAAATACTCCTGTATAGTGTAAAATTACCTCCCTTTGATGACCCCATATGCGGGCCTCGTACATACGCATGCGCACATCAAAATCCGACTTTGCTTACATGCACTTGTACATGACGAACCCAAGATATATCGGTAAACTTTTCATGCCGTGTTTTGCATTATTAAGGAAGTAATCCAAGAAAAACCGTGAATTTCGTCCGACAAATACTCGCTGACCAGTATCTGTTTTACAACTCATAATAAATAAGCACTAACTTAAATATATATAATATACAATACATATTTAATATCATTTTTTGTATTATTATAACCATTAACACATGACTTGAGTTCACACATTTCAAAATTGTATGTTTTTTAATTGAACACATAAATACAAAAGAGCCATAAAACTGCCATATGCGTTTGGTATTGCAGTCAATAAAATGACATTTTATAGCGTATAATTTCATTTTATGGCAACAGAAGAGCATAACAATATATAATATATCATTAAGGTAAAACATTTATTGATGTATCGCTTCAGCAAATACAGAAACAATCTCCACTTCTATTTGGTCTGAATCATTTAATGTTTGAAATAAATTGCAACTAAAAGGCTGTTATGAACACTTATCGCATCTAAAGTGTTGGACCTTGACATGAAGTATCTTTTGAAATCCGCTTTAAATAAATAAAAAACGTGGTAGTAAAATGGTTCACGTTATACGTATAATTGATATACATCTTTAGTGATTCGTAAATCCTGTTACAGTGAGTATACATCATCGTTTTTTTTTGAAAACGTAATTAGTATGATTAAAAATATGAAAAAGATATTAATACAAATAAGAAAATACTTAGTTCATATTAAGAGTGGTGCAACTTATTTCTAGTTATTTAATCACAGTGTCACTTAACTCAAGATTTAATTCCCGAGGCTATAATTTTGAATTTGGTCTTTCATATTTTGTTTGAATATTTGTATTAATTGCACTTATACAAATCATCAAACGAAATGTCCATTACTTAATCTAAAGTGTTGTATTTATAAAACTCTATTGCTGGATATGTGTATTGTGATATCATTATTTAAATTTAGTATTTTAGTTTCAGTCATGTTGTAAAAATGTTTAAATAAAACACAAACTACTATCACATTTATTCTCACAGACGCTCTATGCAGCCATATTTTTGCTGATGTGTGTGGTGTATGTCCCGAGGGTTCGAACCGACCCTGTCTCTAAAGTAAAGGACGCTGTTAAAGGATGTGCTAAAGAAAAATGGGGTAACTTTATTTGTACATGTATATTATATTTTATATAATGTTAATTTGTAAGATTACATTCTTCAGTGTTGTTCACTGTTTTTGTCTTATAAACGTACTGCTTACTTAATAAATGTATTAAATTTTGTGTGACAGGTTAATTGTCAATAGTCTTTAAATACTATAAAACATTCAGCGTATATTAAACATGCAATATTAATAGCGTGTTCTTTTTTTTATTTCATAACATTTAACTGTTCAAATTAACTGTCGGTTTGCTAAAATCACAATACACCGCAAACAGCTGAATGTACAGTACTTAGTTTGATGTTTCAATTTATAAATTCTCAAAACTTAATACTATATTAATGTTTATACATTAAATGTTTTTCCCTGACATGTTTATTTGCGAGCTGGCCGCTCCTTTACAATTGAAAAAAATGTTCACAAGATGACGCCGCCTATCGTGCCCAAAATCTTTACCCCTGGCACATGATCGATTTGAAAAGTTAATTAAAATAATTTAACATGAGAACCATACTGAATATACAGACTCTTACTTTAGTATTGATTGGACAATTTTAAAACGCCTTGCACACGGTAAATAGTCCCCATTTGGTAGCATCCCGTAAGCACAAACGTAAAGGTTTTATTTACACATAAAATATGTGAATGATAAGGTTTTTTATAGACTATAAATTAATTCTTAAGGAAATCATACATTTCAGTATGTAATGACTCAATCGTTTAATATTGCATGCTGCATAATTTGTCAGTGTCGCTAGATGAGAGGGGACACACTCACTATAACAACACATGTAATTAATTTCATTCTTGACGTCGGGTTATGCATACTGACCTTAGTTATCCAGACTGCCACTACTAAGTTATTGTATCTGGTTTGTCAGCCGGTCCCGCTAACGGATTTGGTTGCCCTTTACGGAAGATCCACCTACGAGCTCAACCCACCGCTTCAGATGCTGCCGCTGACAGGGACCTGTCAACCATGATGGCCTCTGTGCGCAACATGCGTAAACAGTACGTTGTATTGACTTCTTATATGAATCTTAACGTCCTGGTGCACATAATAGGTAACTTTGTTTTTAAATAACTGGTTAAAATAGACTCTTATATCATTGGTATGATGCAAGTCATTTCACAGAGTGTCTAAATTTACTCTTAAGACGGTTAAGAGGATAACCCATATTATTATCCCTACGCTTTTCAGAGAAAAAGTGGGGATTATGTGGTTATCTCCACCGTCTGTCCGTCCGTCCGTCCGTCCGTCCTGGCCACTATCTTCTCCTACACTATTAGCACTAGAACCTTGAAACCTACACACATGGTAGCTATGTGCATATGTGAGACGGTTACGGCGACGGAATTTTGATCTGACCCCTGGGTTAAAAGTTATGGGGGTTGGGGTGGGGCCGTGTCAGAGATTTTCCTGCGACTGCGATTCGAAAAAGGCTCATAGCTACTTTGTCCCTTCAGATATTGCTTTCATATTTGGTATGCATGTGTATCTAGACAACACCTTTACATGCGCATGCAATTTTTTACCCCTGTGACCTTGACCTTGAACTTGAGGTCAGCGTTCATGTTTCGAAATCTGCGACCGCGATTCGAAAAAGATTCATAACTACCGTTTCCCTTCAGATATTGTTTTCATATTTGGTATGAATGTGTATCTGGACAACACCTTTCCATGCGCATAAAATTTTTGACCCCTGTGACCTTGACCTTGAACTGGAGGTCAGCGTTTAGGTTTCGAAATCTGCGACCGCGATTCAAAAAAGGCTCATACCTCCTGTGTCCCTTCAGATATTGCTTGCATATTTGGTATGCATGTGTATCTGGACAACACCTTTCCATGCGCATAAAATTGTTGACCCCTGTGACCTTGACCTTGAACTTGAGGTCAGCGTTCAGGTTTCGAAATCTGCGACCGCGATTCGAAAAAGGCTCAGACCTACTGTGACCCTTCAGATATTGCTTTTATATTTGATATGCATTTGTATCTGGACAACACCTTTCCATGCGAATACACTTTTTGAACTTTGGGTCCTCGTTCAGGTTTTGAAATCTGCGAACGCGATTAAAAAAAATCTCATACCTACTGTGTCCCTACATATATTGCTTGCATATTTGGTACGCATGTGTATCTGGACAACACCTTTCCATGCGCATACAATTTTTGAACTTGGGGACCGCGTTCAGGTTTCGAAATCTGCGACCGCGATTCAAAAAAAGCTCAAAACGTCTTTGTCCCGTCATATATTGCTTTCATATTTGGTATGCATGTGTATCTGGACAAGACCTTTCCATGCGCATAAAATGTTTGACCCCCGTGACCTTGACCTTGAATTAGGGTCTGCGTTTAGATTTTGAAATCTATTATGTGGTTATCTCCGCCGTCTGTCCGTCCGTCCGTCCGGCACTATCTCCTCCTACACTATTAGCACTAGAACCTCGAAACTTGCACACTTGGTAGCTATGAGCATATGTGGGACAGTGCATTATTTGAAATTTTTATATGACCCCTGGGTCAAAAGTTATGGGGGCAGGGGTGTCGCCGGGTCAGAGATTTTCACTCATTTGTTAGGTTATTTTACATTAACTTCTCCATTTATACACCGGTTTACTTCAAATTGATACTAAACATCTTTTATGACAATACTGTCAATCTCAACTATGCATGGCTCCATTACCAACCCTGGGGCGCCCCTGGGTCAAACTTGCGGCGTGGGGATACGCGTCGGCCTCTGCCGCGCCATTTCTTGTTTATTGTAGCATATCACGTATGTTATTACCCTTAGTTGCAATATTATGTTCTAATGCAGATAACCACGCATGTAAATAGCAACACACTAATATAGTGAGACGCGCTAGTATTTCAATAACCTACATCGTAACACAAAATATCTTAGCACATCATCTTTCAATACGGAAATATGATTACTGCTGTTTAACACTTAAATGTTTAAAATCGTTTTCACTTTGTTCGGACTTGTCCAAGTAGCCTACCATTTTCGTACTCGTTTTATGCTATCATGGTCGCTTTTCGGTGCAGATCAAGTCGCCAATATTATTGCGCTCATGGAGCATTGTAGCTGTTCAAACCATTTAAGCTTATGTTTATTTTTGGTTTTCCCTACCCAATACTCCAACCAACACCCGATTGCATAAACGCTGGTAAAAGTTACCGCTCGGTAACATTCAAACCTTGGTAAGTTTGCGGTTATTCAGGTAAAGTAACCTTCAAGGTAACTCGATTGTATAAACACGATATACCGCAAAGTAACCTAACCGCGCATAGTGGAATTTAACCACCGGTAACTTTAACCAAAACATTCCCACAATGCATTTTCTAATGACGTAATTTTCGCGCGAAGTGTCACGCTTATAAACAGCGACATGTATTTTTTTTTTATCAAATTCATTAACAAATGAATTCACAATAAAATAAAGTGTAAATTTTAACTATGAGTTCATCAAAATGACCAGGGACAAATTGATAATGATTTGCATCATTTAGCGGAATCCCTGGTGCTTCCAAACTGCAAGAGAGTGCTTACAAAGACGTCTATTCTTCTAGTTGTTCTGGATGTAACATAAACATTATACATGGTCGTCGTAACATGCTAGACTATTCTTCTAATTTGGCTTATGTTTACAATAAACTTGCTTACTTTCTTGTGCAATAAGGGAATTTACCATAGACAAATACAACATTGTTCAAGTTTAAATATATCTTTGTATGCAGAAATCTGCAAACGCAACCGAGTTCACCAACGGCTATTATTTGTGTCGTGTTCTGAGAAAACTGGGCATAATGCATGTGCGTAAAGTGTCGTCCCAGATTAGCTTGTTAAGGTCGCACAGGCTAATCAGGGACGACACTTTTCGCCAAAAATTGATTTTTGCTAAGAAGGAACTTCATTTTAACAAAAAAATGTCATAAAAACGGAAAGTGTCGTCCCTGATTAGCCTGTACAAACTGCACAGGCTAATATGGGACGACACTTTAAGCACATGCATTATGCCCTTTTTTCTCAGAACACGACACATTTGATAAACTGCTCCGGTTCATTTTAACAGCAGTAATGTACATAGAGTACATGACGTAGCGTGTGACGAGGAAGAAAGTTTATTGAGTTCTCATTTGAATATAATGATATGATGGCATAAGGGTCTTTATTCAACTATGCTAAAATAATTATCAAAGACCCTAGATGCAAACTCGTCAATTATTGAATTAAATGGATTAATTATGGATTTTAAAGGATTATTAAAGGTAAGATACTAGTTCGAACGTGTTTTGTTTTTTGTTTGTACTTTTGTTGTTTCCTGTTCTCGGAGAAATGATTTTAACATGGGCGCCAGTGATGCATCGGATCACACACGGCATACCCATAACATAATATAAGAAACACGTTCTGTGCGCCCCAAATTCGTCGTCCGAAGTCGGAAATCGTATTGCCCTGTAAATTAAGTCAAATAAAGTGTCAGTCGCTGCAATTTTGTTGTTTACTCGTCGAAATTGTGAAGGTCGTCGATGGTTAGCTTTTATGATGCCATTTTGTGTAAGTTACCTCTCGGTAACTTGTACTTACCCACATGGGGAAGCAGGGTATGTTTTAACTGGGTTTTAACCGATCTGTATAACTAACCAAATTTTATACAAACGCTTACCGACCAGTAACCAACATGTTACCGACTTTTAACCGCCGGTATGTGGTTAACCGCCGGTTTAACTGTTTATACAATCGGGTGCTGATGACAAATACTCTGAAGTTGGTTTCGTTAACTGTACACCCGGGCAAACAATGCTACTTTTGTTTGTTTACCAATGATGCTTTTACACAATACGTTGAGTCAAATGCTATGTGAAAAGGCATGAATATCATGTTAATAGGTGTTTCAGGTCACCTTTAATAAACACAGTCTACATGTTTGTTCAACCGTCACAGTTGTGCAAACAGACGGTGATCTCAATTAACTCAGACTTTTAAACCCAGCACAGGGGAAATCCAATGACCATGGCATTTACTTTAACGTGTAAAAATAAGCGTGCTATATGTGATAGAAGTTATGTACACTGTATGTTTTACTGATTTTTTTTCGACTATTTGAAAGTATGACAAAAGCGTGTTACACTTTCTTAAATAGTAATTTTAATTAACATGTTAACGGCTTGCTTTTTTAAATTTGACTTTAAAAGAGGATTCAGTGTAGCTGAGCTTGAACAGGACACTGTGGTGGCGGAATTCCAGCGTCATTTGAAAGACCTTCCTTTATGTTCAAAAACGACTGTCCAATGCGATGCTAAACAAAGGTTCCGGTTTATTAATGGCACATGCAACAATCTGAAGAATCCCACGTGGGGAATGTCTAGAGCAGCTCAGCGTCGTCTACTTCCTGCAGCATACGGTGTGTTAAAATGTAAATCATTTCATCATGGGGCTCTTGTAGACATATGAGAGATTAGTTTAGATTAAATGTAGATGTAACACATGTTCACCTATGATTGCCTTTCAATTGGGTAGTGTGTATGAACACATTCATATAGGTTTATATTAAAATGTTAAACGTTAAATATAAGTTTATATTCAAAAAACGTTAAATATAATTTGTTATTCAAAAAAGCTACAAAATCACACAACTTATCGAACATTTGTTGTAAATATTTTTATGAAGCTGCTTGTCCGTTTTTACAAAATCACGACCAGAATGTATTTGCGAGTTTCCATTGAACGTGTAAAAACTCTTTTAAACATTATATAATATTTATGCACAAACATGTAAAATTTTGTTAATGGCGTCATTTATTCCGCTACAATCAGAGGACGGTTTGAACCTCCCTCGGTCGCTGGGTGTTGATGGAAAACCACTGCCGTTCCCACGCAAGATCAGCAACGCAGTCCATAGGGGTCCTCAGCAGCTTAAGTCATCCAAACTGACCTTGCAGGCCTCTCCATTTGGTCAGTTCCTTGACCACGACATAATATTAACGCCACTGAGCACTGGTAGGTGTTTTTAACGCGACGATCTCTATTTCTTGTTAGTATTTTCTTGTATGTCTGTGTAACATCTGATTTATAATATGTTTAATTTGTATACAAAAATACTGTTGTTATATATATATTTTTTTATTCAGCTGGGGACGATTGCTGTGCAAATAATGACGAGTAAGTTATGCTCCGAAATGAAATCAATAAAATACAACGACATGAATATATAATGTTTTATGCACAAAAACGAAATGTCTTTTTTATAGTATATGCAAAATTAGTTCAGTACATGGACTCTTTTTCCGTTGCAATAACTGATACAAACGCATGTCACAATTAAAAGGCGCTTTTCTTGATTAAATTTAAACCCAGTTACATCTTCTTTTGACCCACTAATAGTCGAGACAATTGTTTTAACATCAACTTCGCTGAAGATGATCCTTGTGTACCACGGTTCAAGGCCGGATACTGCATGGAGGTTCCGAGGTCAGCAGGGATCCTCTGCAAGTCATCAGGTTTGTTCAGGACGCGTTATGTATTACGTTAATACTGTTACGTATGTGTTATACTCATAGTTCAAAGCCCAGCACATACCGATCACACGTGGATTGTATTTAGAGTCACATACCACTAACTGATAGCACGCATTCACTCTAAAAACTTTTTAAAATTAGGTCAATAACCGATGGAACTAGTGCACCTGTCTAGCGATCTATTGTGTGCATCCTGGATCCATGTTGTGTCTGATGTCGTTTAAAGTAAATTAAAGGATGGATAGGGAAAAGGGAAAAGGTTGAAGATTTAGGAAAAGGTCAATATGTAAAATGAAACAAAAATGAACACAGTAGTATTCCAGTCAAAGAATTATAAAGCATATGAATGGACATAATAACTATATATTAATAATTACCATCTCACTAACATGCAGTCTTCTAGGCAAGTATTGTCTGACTTTTAGATCCTCATTTCATAATATTTCCTGGTAATAATTGTATGTGTCAAGTCTGGAATTGATATCGTTCGTTCTGTAAGTGAAATTACGACCGATCTACCTTATAGAGAGTTTAATTGGTGAGCTTCTTAAATCGGAAATTTCAAATTTCCATGAGTCTCTTTTAAATATGTTACATCTATATTAAAACCAATTGAATGTCCCACTTGTCAACAACAATACCGTTACAAAAAACAATAATACAAACATGCAACAAAGAGCAATTCGTTGATTGCCCCTGCTTGTTTGACATTTTAACTTTTTCAAGAACAAACGTTAACATTGTGTTGCACTTGTCGTTGTTCTCTACTATTTATTTAATTGTTTTAGCCGGTGGAATATTGCAACGTCAGCAGAAAAACGATCTAACGTCATTCGTCGACGCTTCAAACGTCTACGGCTCTTCGGACGAGCGTCTGGCGTTATTGCGAGAGGGAAAAACACGTAAGTATGTTATCATACAAATTAAACTAATTTCCAGTGGTAGGAGCGCCGATTTGAAAACTGACCCCTTACATGCGTATAGTTGGAAATTCATACATTTAGGGTAGAAGTTATTTGAAAAGCAAACACACAATATGGTCCCTGTAAGTTTAAGTGCTAAAGACAATTATAACTGTAATTATACTATCTTTACTTTAATGTATGGTTATGAAATAAACATGTGTGCAACAGAAGAAGGAACTTCGAATTAAAAGTCTTAAATCCATACGGAAACCATGCACACACATAGTCATAGTAGGTATACTTATATTTAAATTGTGTTTATAGCGTTTATGAAGGTAGCACATGGTGCAGATGGGCCCCGCCTACCTGACGGTCCTGATAACAAGTGCCGTTCAGACGCGGCCAATGGTATACGCTGCAGTATTGCTGGTAAGAATCACTGGTTTGCCAAATAATGAAAGATACTTGTAAAAATATTTGTTTCAGAAAATGTTCTGTAACAACAAAAGTTATTAGAAACTCATAAGTCTTGATTATCTTTACATAGCAAAATATTTTTTTATTAATGATAATCTTAATCTTAAGAAGCGTGTCAGTTTAGTGACTGTTTAAATAAATGTGCAATCATAATATGCCGATTAAATAACTCATAGAAGACAACATATCCTTTGTCAGTACCATTCGATTAGTTGTTGCAAGTAAATTCCGGTACGTCGACAAGTTAACTTTACATTTCAAATTGAGAGTTGCAACAAAACCGCATTCTTAATGTTCGCTGTATGTAAACAATTCGATGAACTTGTGAGATATGATTGCATGTGCCATATTCATATTTAGATGGCGTTGGTTTTAGGTGAACCACGAGTCAACGAAATTCCATCTCTGACGTCATACCACAATGTGTTTGTGCTCGAACACAATCGTCTGGCGAATAAACTTAAGGACTATTATCCGGACAACGAAGAAGCGTTTCAGCAGACAAGAAAACTCTTGATCGGAATAATGCAGAAGATTGTTTACGACGAATTTCTCCCTGCTTTTCTTTCACCGACTGCGATGAAGAAGAATAAACTTGCCAGCTCAAATAAATACAAATACGAATCAAAGCTTGATCCCACCGCTGCCAACGTTTTTGGAATAGCGTTTCGGTATGTTTAAATAGATCCTAATCATATACTTCATATTCAGATTTGTGAAAAAACATATCTGAATAGTTTAAAAAGAAAAGTATTATGAAGAACATACCTTTAACTGTAGAATTGTTTGTATTTTACTTTAAATATATTTATTAGTGCAAATAATAACTATTGTCATTAGTATTCATGTATGTATATATACAAACATACAAACAATTAATTTAATATTTCCTCTCTCTGACGTTATCTTACGTACATCATGAATACGTGTTCGTTTAACTTAGCAAATATTACTCCACAATCTGACAGTATGGGCCACACTTGGATTCCCACGTTTGAGTCGGTGTTCACTAAGAACTTCCAACCGTTTCGCGAAACACTTCTCAACCTGACCTTCGGTGATCCCAACATGACCTATATACAGTCTTTTAAAGGAGGTCCATCTGGGATGCAGGGGCTTGCCTACGCGCTCTCTGCCCTCGAGGCACAGAAAACTGACAGGTACTGGAAGTCCAGAAATAAAACAAGCATAGGGCTCTTACTATTGTGTTTGTAATCGTTTAAAACTTAAAGCGTAACTTTCCCATCCGCCTGTATGAACGTTTCAAATTTGTCATTCAATATCGGTATGTCGTTTAACAAAAACACCAACTAAATCTGTGTGCTAATTCATTTTAAAGAAAGTATTTCATACAAAATTAGAAAACGCTATCCTATGATGCACGGTAAGCTTTACCTCTTGTATGTGTTGTATATTTGAACGGTTATGCACCGTTTCCACATAAATAACATTATTCCGTAAACAAAACACATCTACACATTTTTAAAATGTATTTATTTGTTTACGTTCTGTCTTGTAGAGTTATTTTTCTGTTTGCAGAGTTTTGCAGATTAAAACGTCTCTTTTGATTTCGTTTTAATATTGCTCCTTCAATTAAAGCTTTACAATAGTCATCATGCACTGCTTAAAGATAACCCTAGCTTGCATGTTTACAAAGTGTGCGTAAACTTATACACTTATAAACTTATACTTGTTTTATTTATTCGATTTCAAACGTATTAATATAATCCATCAGAGTCTCCCTTTGTGATTAATATTATGTTTATTCGTTTCAAAAATACAGTTTACCATAAAGTCCATTTTTTTTTAATTTTCAAATGACGAAACCAATCTGCATGGACACATGTCCTTCTTTTACGTTAACCAATTTGCATCGGAACCTGATATGGAGTGGCACATGCTAACAACAATGTAAGCTTATGCAAACATGCAACTTGAGGTTGCGAACTGATTTGCGCATTATTCATGAAAAGCAATGCTTTGTCAGTATTGATATTTCTCGCAAAAAACACTATATTTTTAGAATTATCGAAGAAACTGTCCGCAGCTTCTTATTTGTAAACACGTCGGCCGATACTTCCTTCGATCTGGCATCCCTGAACATCCAGAGAGGTCGCGACCACGGTCTACCCTCCTACAACGAGTTTCGTAAATGGTGCGGACTGTCGTCAGTGAGTTTTTGGAAAACCTCATCACCAGGAGGCCTTGTTGATCACAACCTTGAGGCAATCACTCTTTTGAAGGCTGCTGGTTACAGGTACTGTCTCAGTAGGAGGCTTTTTTGATCACACCATTGAGACAATCACTCTTGTGAAGGCTTCTGGATACCGGTACTGTTAAGTTTGTCGATTTTTATTATTTGCCAAGCTCTTACACTAAAGAATTTCTGCGGACAATCTGCTTGTTTCCCCCTTCATCAAGCCTGTAGCACATGGCATTTTATTAACTCTTAGCATCTTCATGCTACTGAGCAGTTTGTGCAAATAGTTAACATGTATTGTAAATATATGTACATAACTAAAATTCAGTGTATGTGTTGTATTTTTTTGTTAAATATGTTTGTGTAATATATGTAAATTAACGAAAAATAACTGTGTATGTCAATGTATTACAAGTATTCAAAGCGAGCATGACGTGTCAATGTTAATTATAAAATATTATTGTTTACAATTATTCACACTTATTCTGAAGATTTCGTTTATACTCAAGTTATGTAAACGGCAGAAAGATACTAATACACAAGGTTCTACGTTGTTTGTCACCTGCCCTGACATATATACATAATAGTACTTAAAGTTTTAGGATTTCGTTTCGATTCAAAACATTTACTGATACGGCTGATATTTAATTTAAAGATTGTTTGTTTTTCAATCCCGTGATTAAATTAAGTTTGCCCCAAACCATCGTTCGGTAGAGGGCCCCCAAAATGTGTGTTTGTTTCCTCGCAATCAGTACCTTTACGTATCGCTTCAGTTCGCCCCAAGACATAGACTTTTTCCCCGGAGCCCTGAGCGAAAAGCCGTTCTCTGGTGGAACCCTTGGTCCGACCATGGAGTGTATTATAGGAGACCAATTCCGGAGACTCAAGTTCGGAGACAGATTCTTCTATCAGAACAAGGGCACTGGATTTAATAAAGGTATGTTCATCGATCTTCTAGGCCCACCATCGTTTAAATAGACTAGGTTTCCATCGCTTCATGTGCAATTACAACATAATACATACCTTATTATGACGACCATAGTCAGTACATAAGAATGTAACACTGTGTGTAATTTGTACATTCAAGCAGCTAACGAATGAACGAAAATGAAAGGATATTGAATTTAATATTTTAAAAGGTATTGTCGAAAGGAAAAATATGGTGTAAGCGATTGCACAGTCAAATTGAAACACATATGTGCATATTCTCTTTTTAGAAAACAAATAAACCGGTGAAAACTCCGAATATAAAGACAGCGTGTTGTCATGAATGCTTCTTAACAATTATGATAGCCAAACCTTATTTTGGAGAACCGTCGTAGTTATGTGACTTAAATTTAGTTATACATAATACACGCTTGCGAGTTAGTGTAATATTAAGTGTATTTGCTTTTGTATTTAACATCTTCTAATATAACATAATGTTTTGCTTTATTAGCACAACAGGCCGCCATTCAAAATTACAGCCTGGCCTCCCTGCTGTGTCAGAACTACAAATTCAACAAGATCAACTTTCCGAACGTCTTCAAACAAGCGTGAGTCTGATGTTACATGTTGCTTTAAACTTGTTTAATTTTTTAAATCGCGTTGAACGGCTTCAGAAATTGTTTGTGAACAACTAAGTGTTGACTTTATATACTGTCTTCGAATACAAGCTATGCAGTTTCATTTATCGACATAAACATTGTAATAAAATGATACACACTTGGGATTGATTAGAAAAAAAAGTCAATTACATCTGTCATTGAAAACCGCATTTTACTATTGCATTCCGTTGAATCCCGCTCAAATTTACTTGTGAATGAAATGATACCGAATGTATTCGAATTCGTAGACAGACACACTATAAACTAATTTTGTTGGTGTAACGGTCACATATTTTGACCACGCAATGGCATCTGGAATACGTAACCCTTTGTTTCAAGGATCTCATTATTATACTATACATTCTTTATTATTTTCAGTGACCCACTCAGGCGCTGCCAGCAAATCGCCGATATTGACGTGAATCCGTTCTGTGTCTCGTCCGCAGACGGGGCGTGTATATAAAATCGGATCGTTGGATGATATAAATAAGCGGCTTCTTTCTGCACGTGCCATCAGAGCTTATAACATTCATCTATATTGTAACTGCTTAAATAATTGATACAAAAATAGTTGTTTGGTTGGAAGTTCCGTTATTTGCAAACATCATCATAGCAATATGGAGAAAAAAATATCAGAATTGCGCATTAAGGCACAAACACACAAAGCGCCTTTTCAGACTCTTATTCACAAATACAGTTGCGTAACCAATGTATGAGTTTTATATTCGTGGATTTTTTAGCAAATGCTTATTGGCTATTTTGATATCTTCATCAAATTTAAACACACTGGTTAATTGGTTCTTTCCGAAGTCAAAGTTTGTATCTTGGTTAGTAAGGTTTGAGGTTAGCAACTGACTCAGTTGTATAATTTATGAAAATCAATCACGGTGTTAACAACAAGTTCTCCGTTTCAAAAAAAATTGTTTGGAGTCATAAAAACCTCAGAGACCTGACAGTTTAGCAGATTTACAGATTTATTATCTGTAAACATCCTGTTTGTATATTTGCCAAATGATGTTTAAAATATTTCTTTCAAAATAACAATGAGATGTAGTTATCTCGGTTCAGAAAACCTTGAGTGTATTAGGCAAGCATAGTAAAACAGTATCGTACACAGGTTATGCGTTAATTGTATTTACTTAAATTTGTTGTATCACTGTTAATGTGCTTCGTGACTAGTAATAATAATGCATATTTAAACTTCTCTTTACATAAAAGTCAATACATGTTATAAAGCCAAATAACAATATTATTCCCAGCTTTTCCGACGTTTATTGGCTCCAATTTAATTTATTTACAACGTGTGTGAACTATGAAGTAAAATGATGTCGAAGTGTACTTTTAACACAGAGTAATGGGTGAATTGTGTCAAAATATCTTATGTTTCATTTCGAGAAACAGCAGTGCAATGCAGGAAAAATAAGTATAATGTTTAATTAATTATGATGTGTTAATCATAGGATTTTACCTCATTTATATAGGAAATATTTCAGTGCAAAGTATACGAACGTTCACATTGTTTTAAAACATGATATGGCGTCAAAACGTTTCAATAACAACACACACTTTGACTGGGAAACTATCTAGATACATATCTTTGAAGAATACAAAACGTTTAGACAACAATATTTACGAATGTTGATATATAAACATGCAGAATAAGAATTGAAAAATAACTGATGATATATTAAGCTGAATTCAAAACAATAAAATGTATTGATACATAGCAAATATATGGGCCTCTCATTGTCAATTCATTTGCTTTTTTATGTAAACTGAACCTTTTAAATATAATATGCTTATACATCTAAACATTTTCATTCAATGTATTATAAGACACTGGCACATGTTTCATTAGAATCTAAGTAGCATTAGCTTTACGATACACTATAATTTCGGCTAACGTGTAACCGAATTCAACTATAATAGCATGGATTCATATAACAACTACAGCAAATTAATTTTGTGGAAAAAGCATCTCTTTATTTTTTTCGCCCAATGCATCTTGAAGCGTAGGCGATGGATTAAAAAAGATCAATTTCTAAAACAAAAATTATGTTTCTCAAACGCTACAACACAATATTGATAAAAACAATTTGTAATACAGTACATAGAACTGATTTTGTTCATACATAAACCGTTAAATTCTGTATTAAAAACCATAATCAAACGAATCATAGCTTAAGCAATAAAGTACATGAGCAATTTTACTTTTAACTTCTCTTCTGAATAATTGTGCCTTCTTCACTTAAGAATTATGATCTATACTTTAACCCATATTATACACTTGGTACTTAAAGTATGTAGGTTGTCGATTAATATTTCAAAACAGTTATTCAATTAAGGTATGATCTTCTTTAAGGTATTCTACAAATTTGCTTTGCCGCATCACACTTTACCATTGTGTTTAGCAAGTTATTTTCCTCCGCACTTTTCCCTCACACTTTCAAAACTTCGGCAAGAAACTGTTCAAATGAGTTCTCTTCTTTTATGTGTATATCTAAACCACTTAACTTGTTTTGTAACGTCGTATCGTCATCCGTTAGATGTAAAAAAAATCATAATTGTGCACATTGGGGCTAACCGTTTGACATCAATTGCCCGCAGTTAATCGTTTATAAGACTGGTAGGATCTTCTGATTTATTAGTTGGTAAATTTGCAAGATTTGTCACGCAAACGAATATAAAAAGTATATTTTTATCCGAGCACAAGTGTTCGATGTTAAGTTTTGCGTATCGAAAGTATTGCGTCTGAACATTGCGATGAAAAGAAAACCGCGTAAGAATATCAGCCTCCATGGTTAAAACTGTACTTAAAAGATTTGCATTGTCCCGTGTAAACTGATCATACGGAAAGGGTAGCAGTACTATATATGCACTATGTAATCTTAGGATTTGTAACAAGGCTTACGTTACACTCCTCTGAAACGTTCGACCATAAACGGGTTTATCATATCGTAGTCCTTTTGGAACAGAGTTATTGCCCTCTGATGTACTCTGTGTGCGCACACGCGTCCCTTTGCTTTGATTTTCAGGCGTATCGTTGTTGGCAATAGGTTTGAGTTAATATATTTCGTCAATTTTACGTAACGCAGTTTCCATAATAACATGTTCTAAAATAAAGATGCTACTTTCATCACAAATGTATCGTTGTGTGGGTTTATTAACTTTTATTTCATTTCTGATAAACATGTTAACTTTGCTTATAGAAAACATTCAAGTATAAACTATCCCTAATATGTGTAATGATATTATTTGTTGAATATAATAATGTTTATGTAACAGCATGTAAGCGAGACTCTAACTCTTATGCATACACATTATTCATAAAGCGTACCTGTGTTTATCGACAGCAGTGCAAACCTATGCTGATGGTGGTCTCGCTTGGCTTTATCTTGACGGAATGGAACCCAAGTAAAATGGTTGGTTTATAACATATTGCACACTCATTAAAAACATATATAATTGAACAAGCACAACTATATTAAAAAAAACCATGACACACTTCATTTGTCTGATATTGCACGTTAAACTATTTTATAACGTCATTGACAGTAAATTTTACATATGCCAACACGTTGTTTTGTTTCTAAAGGTTTTCTTGTTTAGTATAACACAAGCAAGATAATTGATATTTAGATGTAAAATTAGACATACTTGTGAAAAATAAAAAGAAATACATTTTGCTATAATTATAACTTTAATGTTTAAAAAGCCTGTGCTATTTTGGTCCCATCGGTAATGTTATTTTTGCAAGAGTGGTATTTTGTATGTGCGTGTTAATTTCTATTTATTTTATTGTGTGCGTTAAACATTATTTGCGATTAACATCTGCTCAGTTACACGAAAGTCTGTTATGATTATTAAGCCCATACTACTTATTAGACAAAACAATTTGGTATGTGTTTTGCGCTATGCTATCGGACTACCATTTAGCATTGTTGCTGAATGTGGCAGATGGGATTAACAATGATGGTATTGTTTATATTTTAGTTCATTTGATATGTATGATATGTGTATGTCAATTACGAAACGTGAACAACATTAAGTTGTGTTAAATACAGTGGTATTACACGCACATTTAAAAACATAAATTCAAGCAATTAATTTTTTAACAAAAGTTTAACATATAAAAATATCCCTACACTCAATACACGCATATTATCATTGATAATAAAGATGCAACATCACAGATGGTAAGAAAAACATACGTGAACATGTGTTTGAATTGCGACACTTCTTTATTATAGTCAAAACTGCATTATAAAATGTATAGCAATTATGAAACCTGTTACGGACTTAACGACTTTAAAACTATGAATATGAATATTACCCTTTAATATTCTAGGACCTGTTGATATTTGATTACTTTATGTTCACTTAAGCCAGTCTTGATACTGAACTCGTTTCAAAAATCTTCTTATTACATGGACGGTTTTATTTATTAATTTTATATATGAACGTATATTAATAAATGTGCAACAACCTTAAATATTTGAAATCTGAATAAAATTGAATATCAAATATTAAAACAATTTAAACATTAAAATGGGATTAAAATTACTTTGATGTTTGAGAGCCAAATACTCGAACCGAAACGTTGAAGTCATACATAGTTGCGAGCATTAGTAATAGGTGATCATTTATGAGGATAACGAAGAGGATGCTGCTTATGAATGATGCTGATGATGATAATGATGTCGTTGTTGTTGTTGATGATGATGATGACAACGACGACGACGGTGAATATGATGATGATGATGATAATGATGATGATGATGATGATAATGATGATGATGATGATGATGCTGATGATGCTGCTGCTGCTGCTGATGATGATGATGATGATGTTGACGATGACGATGATGATGATGATGATGATGATGATGATGATGATGATGATGATGATGATGATGATGATGATGATGATGATGATGATGATGATGATGATGATGATTATGATGATGATGATGATGATGATGATGATGATGATGATGATGATGATGATGATGATGATGATGATGATGATGATGATGATGATGATGATGATGATGATGATGATGATGATGATCATGATGATGATTATGATGATGATCATGAACATTCGGATTTACTCCTTTTTCATTAATGTGTTTTTTCAACTGAACATTTTGCTCTAACAGCTGACGAGTACTTCATGAACACAATTTTACTGATCATTTTAATTTTCTAACAGCGTGTATTTAGCATTCAAAATTTAAAACCTTGCAGAAAACATGACATGTGGCTATATCTTTTAATTTCACTTAAAGGAAACATCTGTCAAGTATAAAATAAACACAATTTACTGAAATAGTGATGTTTGTGTACAAATAGTGTTTGCTATTTGATATGTGTTTGAAATTTAAAATGCTATTCAGTTCCTTTGTCTACGTATAATTATTGTGTATTCATTTTAAAATTGTGTTCCTTTCTATTTGGTTTGTTCAATTGTATCATATACATCAAATGTGCATGATTTGCTAACATAAAAACGCGTACAATGACGGTAATGTAATTGTACAAATAAGAGACGCTTTTTACAGCAAAATACAAATATGCCGTTTGATTAAGATATTTTTTTTGGTAAATTTGGTGTCATTCATGACGGCATATCGTGTTTTAGAAATACTTAATTATAAAGGAAATGAAGCACTTTAATAAAAAATGAAAACGTAATAATAACGAATAATATCGAAAAGAGGTGTGTTTGTTTGCGTCTAATATAACTTGTTTAGGATTTAGGACATTATACTATCCCTATTTTGAAAGGTTTCATCGCTAGCGATTGCATACGCCGCACATTTAACTGGTGATTGCGGTGTAGTCGTCAAAGCCAGGTCACAGACTACTTTCTGAACGCTGCAGAAAAACTCTGAATACTTGTACGTTATCTGAAAAACATATCAATCTTCACAAATAACATGAATTCACCTATATAAATGATTGTCAGTCTACTTCTGATTATAAAGATGGTTACACGGCGAAATACACCCCCACCTGAAACCCACACACACAAACCCAAGATTGCAATATTTATCATACATCTTTTTTATTTCATACAGATATTGACATGCAATTTATAAATCGTTCCTCCATTATGTTAGCGTTGCAGTTTTGCTATTGCTATAAGGAAAATAGATTTTTTAATCTGTTAACTTTACTTTTTCGAAATACTGTACGATATATTCGTTGATTAAAAGTATTTATTTTACTTTAAATATATCTCGTATATTCGAACACAAACGTTAATATTTATATTTAATTCAGTTGAAATCATAAACAATCTGCACCCAGAAGCACTATCTTTGTATTGACATAAACAATTGTAATGGGTTAAACGGAGTTAAATCCGACATAATTTATGGCGATGACTTTATTTTGCATACTCAGTGGTGTGTATTTATGTTTGAGTGATAAAATGTTCATACCAAGGGAAGATACACCCGAAATATTAATTGTAAACATATAAATCAATTAATTCGCCTGGTCTGTTAAGTAAAAAAAGGCCACTGAGAGTAAAATCGTTCTTTGTGTACTTGTTTAAACCAAAAACATTGAAATTTCAATCAGATTAAAGTCATCCCAACGAACTTACAATTATCCTGTGTAAATTGCTGTGTCAGTGCTACGCGCATATACATGTACGTGTACCAGTATAGCCGAGGGAATTCCGAATCCAACGCATAAATCCTAAAAGCCTCAAATATACTCAAAATCAACAATATTTCGTAAAATATTTCGTCAAAATAAATTTAACGCATACAAGTGGCTTCAGGTAGCTCATGATAACTACGTCGTGCTTCCGACGCTGCCCGAAGCCAATCTCGCGTATGTTCATAAATGTTCGGATATTGTCGCGGGAAATTCGCACATAATATAGTGTGACACTATACATAACAACGAGCATTTTGTATCCCGTTCAATCTATGTTACTATACCGCATATTGCGTTGAAATTGTGGCTATTGCTATAAGGAGCACTGATTTGTAATGAGTTAACTTTATGTTACGAAATATTGTACGAAATATTCGTTAATTTCGGCATTTATGTGGCTTTGATAACCCCAGCATTTATGTGTGCGTTAGATAAAGCTCAAATTTAAATAATGAATCTAAACTCAGAATATTGTTCATACTAAATGTAATAATATATCGCTGTCGTAGTTGAATGTTCTTCATTCGGTTTGTGTTATAAGGTACTTTTCCCGATGAAATTATGGAAATAAAACTGCGTCAAGGTAGTATCCAATATAATACTAAAATATTTGAGAAATCAATCGATTTACCTTGGCTCAATATGAGCTATGTCAAGGCCATATACGTATATTTGTTTTAAAGTGAGATTACCCTCGACATTCACATTCAGGAAAATCGCCACACAACATACATTATGTACGTTTAAATGAAAGAGGTAAGCCGTGTGTATTGATTATTATGTCGTGTAATTCTACAAATATCATCAAACATTTGATTCTATGAGAAGTGCCGGTAGACATGGTTATCCCTAAACTAGTTTTAATATTAATAGAGTTTACCAGAACCCACACATTGACAAGTCATAAAATCCCCAAGAGCAATCGTGAAATCAACACCAATATCACTATTCAAAAAAGAACATAACATTTGGACAGATAGCTTGTAGGTTTTCGTTAGGCATCTGAATCATACATATACCGCACAGTCACCCAAATACAATATTAAAACAGCGTGATAAGAAAACGTTACACATGATATAGTGTCTAGTATACCGACGATAACAGCTCCGCGATTTTCGTTTTTAAACTAACACAAACAGAATAATTCCTTTTGGACGGATTCAATTGCAAATACCAGCGACTATAACAAGGGGTCACTCAAATTTAAAACCATTCAAAGTATAAACAAAACAACGATAGTGTCTTATGTGTATAAGCTGGCTGCATATACAACAACGCCACTGCTATGCCATGACACCAAACTCGACAATAAACTTTTAGTCGCTCTTCAATGGCGTCACTCAACAGTGTTTCGTCTGAAAACCGACATAGCGTTTGGTATATGTTTAACAATTGAAAAAAAAGCGAAAAAAATACTGTGTAGTGATATGTAAACGAGACAAACATAAAATATACACTTTTGATATTCAGAAAGAAATGACCTAATATGTTCCGAGCACTTAGAATTCATAGTTTATAAATATTACAAAATATAACAAAATGAAACGTACATTTTGAACAACAAATTAGTATGTTTACATACATAAATATTACCACATAACTGCTGTTTACGTTCCTAAAACACACGCAGGTTTAACAGATAATGGTTATGTAATGCAAATGCATGGACCAACTCACTTTTTTTAAGTGGCTCATGCATTATAATTGGAACGTTTACTACAATTATGAAATAAAGCCTTTAACATATGACGTAAACTGTACATTTCAATTGCATTCAATAAATATAGCCTCTGCAAAATATCTTGTGTTTAATACATATAAGTCAATCACTACCTCAAACTATGCGTAAAACTACGTACAGCGTACTATCTTAAACACACAAAATGCCTTATTGAAAATAACGTTAGTTGTACAAGAGTTTGTTTCTTTTTAGTACATTAAGACATTTTTTATCAAAGGTCACAGTAAGAAATCAATATAGACCATAACATGCATTCTTTTTAAACATGCAACTGTGAAATACGTCATCAATACAAAAAATAAATTCTTCAACATCTTCGTTGCTAAACAAATGCTGCACATTAATGTTAGTTTATTATATAATTCATTTCTGGTTGAGCTACATATTATTTGTCCTTAATCATAGAATGTATAACACGTATCCACGGGTATCGTCTTAACGTGGGAACGTATAATGCATACTAATGCATTGGAATCAATTTATACAATCTTAAGCAAAGACTTTTAAGTGTCGCATGTTGGGAAATATGTCTTTTGAAAATTATAGTCAACAGTTCAGGGCCATATGATGACAGTTCTTACCCCGCTGAGTAAACATACACTTTCTTCTAGAGGGAAATTCTAGTGCAAAGCTTTACATTATAAAATAGCCTTCAATACTATAAATTTTAGATAAACATTATATGTGAACTAGTTTAACACGAAACTATTTTCTTAGTAACATTTGTGTAAATCCACTAAGTCTTTGATACAAATAGTCGACCGGTTGTAGCATGTCTATTAGTGTATTCAGCAGATATGGTTCTTACCTTGCCTGAAAAAGAAATGTTTTATTTAGAAGCTGATCTATTATTGTATTCAGCAGATAAAACATATTATGAATCATGAAAATCTAGATGCCAGAAATGTAATTGTAATTATCAATGTACCGGCTGTGTGGCTGTAAGTTATTTTTCACGAATAGTTGTAAGAGGTGTATTGGATCAATTATAAAGCAATGCCCTATAAGAAGCTAAGTACATATTAGTATTTAAATGTGATCTTAACTTTATTTCACATTCAATCATAAAAATCATTAATTTTAACGTACAAATGAAATTATGTAAAACACGGATACTAGTACTTTGATGTTTAACAAGATAAGTTTGGTTCAGGTGCACAAACCGACCTACTCAATGTGTTGACCAAAAACAGTTTCTTTTGTAGGATGTGTATTGTTCAAAAGATTTGGAATTACATGTTTTATGATATTTAGCGAAAATATTCATATTCATAATTGCATGAAATAAGTATTGGCCTTTTTTAGTGTTTTATCAGTTCTAACACAGGCAGGACGGTATCCTACAGTTCACGGATCTGTGACTTTGCTTGAGTGATTTTACTTTCTAATATGATGGTTTACACCGAAGTATCACTCGATTTACAAGTACATGTGTATCTATTAGTACAGCAATGACCCAATGGGTCGTTAGTGTCGTTTGACAGCCTTAACGTAAGTCAAGATAAGCTACAAATAAACAAGATACTTATACTTCAATAAGTTGATTTCATTATCCATATAAACCCAGACCAAACATACTGATTGATGAGTCCATTTACACAAGGATCTACATCTTTACCTAATAGGTTATTTTTCATCACTTATAGCTTCTATTCAGAGTGTTCAAGGGTGTACAATCGTTTGCACTTTACTGTACTTTATGTATTTGTCTTTAAATATAAAATTAACTTCGTTAAAGTTATAACGATTTTGAGACTGTTCGCAGAAAAGTGAGAAGCCAACGCATATGGACCAGATGAATTGTTGACAAATGCATTGGTTACAGTAACGCAAAACATATACACACACGCATGTGTTTAGTCAATTACTCGATAAGAAATTCCGAAGTAAACGTTGAAGCAACAAAATAATTATGAAAAGATATCATATAAAGTATCAATATCGATTCTTAATACATTGACTTAAATTAATACAGGTTAATAATCAGCATCAGACCAAATATGGTCTCAAGACTAAACATCGACAATTTGTTTTTAACTATAATTTAGATTCTAGCGTATTTCTTTAAAAGGAGTTAAATAAATTCAACAAGAAACTAATAATTAATGTTAACAATCTTAAAAATATAGATGTTAGAAATGTAATTATCATTATCAATGGGTTTGCCAGTGTTTCTTATTTTTCATAGAACATAGGATTGTAAATGCTCAAAGGTTGTCTAGAATGGTGATAAAACGTTTTAATTAAGACAAAAACACGAAAATTAATTGAATGTGTTTGATTTTTCCAGTCATATACAGGTTCGACGTAGTTAGTGTTGTGTGCATCGAATCGATCTATTTGTTGTGTGTTTTCTTCCTTAATTGTTTTGTACAATAATTTTACTTGTATTCCTAAACAAGTTTGATTTCAGATTTTTTTTCTGGTACTAAAAATGGTCGCGAAGTTGCGAAATCAAGCTACAGAAATCATTGTGGTAACTACATAAAGACCGAGTAGATTGCGTTCATATTACACATGGCACCTTTTTGCAAACATGAAATGTTCACAGTTTGTTATTATATAAATGTGTTTAGTTGGTACCTTTTACCACAACCATGAATACAATGTACAGACACAGATAACAGTCATTTGGTTTATTTTGTACCTTTTGGCTCAAAAATGAATACACGAACCAGACACTGATAACACTATCAAACTATCCTGTTACACTTAGATGTCTTGTAATACGCAGATGATTATTATGAGGGTGGAGTGTTTGCACATTCTTTTGCACGCTGGTAATGCAGATACTTGGAAAAAGGATGACACTTCCATAACATAGAAAAACAAAAGCCACGCGCGAAATATAAGTTCCTCTTATTTTTTAAATAAATATCCTTAATTTAAGTGGTTTGATACACTGTACATGGTGGAGTTGATATATGGTATATCCTTTTGAATTATGAAGGAAGAATTTCAAGGAAGAATGATAGATTTATGACAAAATATTAGAACATTTCATCGAAAAACAGCCTAAACTGGAAGATTAGTACCTATTTCAACACAATAAACATAGTTTGAAATATTGCAAAACAGTGTTTGCTATTCCAGCATCTAAAATAATTACTGTGCTTCAAATACTGAAATTTTGATATTAATAATTGAAATATATTTTTATTACGAGATATGCATTTTATTAGACACTTGCTATTCCAGCATGTAGATGAATTTCTGTGCTTAAAATACTGAACGTTTGATAAGGTTCAATGAATGTTTTGAAAGGTGGTATGCATGATTTTAAAGACACATTGATAACGGACACGTCGGATAATGGAGACGTTTAACAAATCTAGCACTCTGATATGTTGTAGACAGGCGAGAGTACCGGTGTAGTACCAAAGAAGCAGACGATCTTTGAAAAACGTGACTTCTATACTGCTATCAAGGTTTCTCTACAGTCATTTATGGAAAATTGCCACGCCATGTTTTTCAACCGTCCAGACTCATCAGACAAACTAACAATTTGACAAAATGTAAAAAAAAATTGGGCATCAAATAAGTTCACAAGGTTTTTCTCTTTTACCTATAGACCTTGTTTTTGACCCCACATATACCAGTTTTGAACTCAGTCGAGGTATGACTAATGAGCTTGGTGTGAATGTGTATGACACTTTGTGGAACACACTCAAATTATTAACATACTGGTAATATGCACATTAACATAATATGCAAATTAACAACTTAGTTTGGGGATAGAGGTTTAGAGGTCGCCGTGGTGTAATGGATATGATGTCCGCACACCCGGGTGATCATGGGTTCGATCCCCAATGTGGGAGCGTTCTTTAGATCTCCCTCAAAGACACCAAGTACTTGTTTTAGGCCCAGGAAACGGACTCGAGAGCGTTTCAATAAGCCTGAGGCTTTCGATGCAATCGAGCTAAAATAAATAGGTTTTAACTAGTTTGGGTTAATCAATTAAAATTATGTTTTACTAGCATGTGATAAAGGCATTCTTACGTTTTTAACAAATTGTACCTGATCAATTTATGATTCCCAACAATATGCCACAATGCTAATTGTGCACGCACACTATACGCTCTACGCTGCACCCTACAGGCAGAAAAGAACAGCTTCCGAAACAGCACACGTTGCGGATCACATAATTTAAGGGCGTCTCTGACTCGCCTTTCTTGCACACGGTAACCTATATGATATAATATATGACAGCATACATGAAGTAATTGAAGTTGTGTACATATTTATTCTACAGTAACCAGGTTTTCACATTTCTAATTATGTACTCTCGAAGTACAATTTAGACAGTAATATTTATTTTCAGAAAAGTTTGATAGGGTGGATTTGAAACAAAAGCTGTTAGAAGACTATTTAAAGTGTTTGTCAGTTTAATGTAAGCCATCGTGGGAAATTGTTTATATTCAATAAGGTCAAGGTAATATAGTCATATTCTAACTGGAAATGGACCATAATTGAAACATATTGATTGCTTATATTATAAAGAAGTTGTACATGATAGACCATTTTGACTTCAGGTATATTTTTCCACATTCTATTGATTTGGTAAAAGGTCGCCCAAGAAATATTTGTGTGATTTTTTTTCAAAATTGGGACAGTGGTTAAGGAGAATATATCATTTTTAAGTTAAAATTTTACGCACGGACAGACATACGGACGATCACAAAAGCTCACCTGTCACATAGTAAACACCCAAGGATCATTTGTATGAAGTTATTTAAAAAATTAGACGAGTGGTTGAGGAGGGGATGTAATGTTAAGTCAATTGTTGACGGACGAACGACTGACACAGACAACAGACAAAACGTGATAATAAAACCTCACCTTGTCACAATGTGATATGTGAGCTAAAAATCAATATGTCAATGGACTTTGAAAATATTTGGGGTGGTACACAAACTTAAACATATATTTCTAAGTTAAAAAAAGGGCCATAACTCCGGTAAAATAATAGCTGGAGTTGTCTACTGCTGTCTACATATTGAGGTCATGTTGGTTAAGAAGTATGCAATATGTCAATGAACTTTGAAAATATTTTGTGTGGTACAAACATTTTAACATAGTTTATCAATAATATGCATATTCTCAGTTTAAATAGGGCCATAATTCTGACAAAATGCTTGAGACAGTTGTCTGCTCTTGTTTATAGATTAGGATCATGTCGGTAAAGAAGTATGCAAAATATAAAAGCAATATGTGAAGGGACAAACAAAATATTTGATGTGTTACGCAAACTTTTCCTAGCATAGGTGTGACGCCGACGCCGGGGTGAGTAGGATAGCTCCACTATATATAGTTCATATATAAAAGTCGAGCTAAAAATATGTAAACTTTTCAGTTGATCAGTGTTCTAAATACAAAATATGCATAGCTTTTGCTGACAAAACTCCAATGACAGTCCAATAACCTGAATTAGGGTATTCATCTGTGATACGGCTTACCATGTCCTCCAACAGCTCCTGTTCAACTTTGGAGTACGTGTTGCCAATCTTTATGTCATACTCTTTTAGTCGCCTGTTAATCGTGCTTTCACTTGTCATTTAATAGGCAAGAGATTTCATTTACTGTAAATTTGTTTTCGACCAGGAACTCGAGAATTGAAGCAGGTATAAAAAACATTTGGTCAGCCTCTCTTTCCGCACTCAAGCGGCATATCTACCCTGAAAGCAATGTTGCAACCAGTTTCATGTAACATGAGATATAAGGCTTGTTTTAAATAATGCATAGATCCATCAAGGCAGGTGAGTAGTGACAAATGTTGCATCAATTCATACGTCTCACGAAGCTTCTCTTCAATATTTAAAGTTCTGCCATTTTCACGACATTGTGTAACATGGCTAAGTTTTGTGCGTATCATGTTTTTCATTTCTATCACTTCATCCATTTTGAACAGCAGAAAGAGCAGTATAAATCTAAAATATGTCGACCACCATGTTTTGCACACGTCACTTAATATTTGAATCCATGTATTCGAATTTTATTTCTCTTAAGCATTGATCTATATAAGAAAATTTACCAACCGCAACCTTTTTTAAGAAACTGTGTGAAGCATTAAAAAGCTTACTGAACGCAAATTTATCGTTTGATTACGTCATTAAGTAGAGCTGACACCACGTTTAATTTCGTTATCGAACTCAGTTTATCGTATAACGGTTTTGCGTATTGCGGTTTACAGTTAGGCATTAGGCGATTAGCGGTTGCAATATTGCAAATTGCCGATCTAAAACAGACAATATCATAACAAAACACTTGACCAGCGGAATGGACATTACCGAAAGAAAAGTACACTTACGCCTTATCAACAGTGTTTGAATAGCATTGTTCATAAAAGATAATAATCAAGCATAACAAGATTGTAATAATGCGCATTACAAATTTGACCACATACCACCCATACACGAGAAGAGGGAAAGAGTTTAATTATTAAACTACAAATGTTTGCTGTACTCGTCAGCACATCTGGAAATCTTTCCTGAACGCCCGGAAAGGATACCATAATTTGCCAGTTTGCTATATTTTCTATTTTGAAATCAATTTTATATCGAAAAGCATTGTGCTTAAATGTTCCATTTACAAAACATCCTGAGAGTTTTGAAGACCTTCGTCATGCTAAAATGGGTCTTATGCCATATGCGCCCATCATAGCTATAGCCCACCCAGCCTGCACATCTTGCTGTCTGGCGAGGAGATACATAATCGGACCATAAAGCCTTGATTGATTTTATAGAGGACATTATCGCCTCTTAGCACACTGCGCATATGCGCATGCTTGGCTTGAGCTACGCTGGTCGGAACGCCATAGAACCCATTTTCGCATGACGCAGCTATGAAATTGTGATTTGAATGTTTTGAAAGAATACTGAGTGTTTATCAAATATAAGTCTACGATATATTTCGATGGTGAAGCAAGGACACTTCGTGTTAATCAAATATTAACATACGATATAGTTCGATGGTTATTAAAGAAAACTGCGTGTTAAGCAAATATTTATAAACGATATATTTCGATGGTGAAGAAAGAAAACTGCGTGTTGATAATCAAATATTAATATATTTCGATGGTGAAGAAAGAAACTCATGCGGTGAATAATGCAAAATTGTGAAAAAACACAACAGTTAAACTTTCGTTTTTAAGGTGATTATTTAAAAACGTAAATTTAAAAACTTTATTTCAAAGTCAGCGTTTACGCCGAATATCTTTAAAGAAAGATATTTCTTGTTATGTTAAGTAGTTTTTAATATTCGGTTTGAGCGAGTATAAAGCATTTGTGTCGTTGTCTATAGTATACCTGTTGTTATTGATGAACTCATGTTATCGCCGTTGCAATTGAGTATACAAGAGCAATCGCCGCTACCTGCTTAGAACAAAAGAAAGTTTCCCAGACATATCAGATTTAACCCTGCTGTATTAGCAAGCATTATCAACGAGGTTGCACAACAGACGAGTGATAGTTTATTGAACTCTCCATATCCCTTGCTGATCATCTGTAGTTTTATTTTCCCTTATCTATTTGTAGCCTTAGATTTCGAATGAACTGTGCTGCGCAAAATACCACGTGATTAAGACGCAGCAAATTGTAGACTATTTTTAATCATTCATTAACATTCTCTTCCGCGACACGTCTAATTAAAGGGGCCTTTTCACAGATTTTGGCATTTTTTAACTTATTCATTAAATGCTTTATATCGATAAATGTAAACATTGGATCGTAAAAGCTCCAGTAAAAAATCAAGAATAAAATTAAAAAAAGGAAAAGAACATTGCCCAGACCAGGTTTCGAACCAGTGACCCCTGGAGTCCTGCCAGAGTCCTGAAGTAAAAACGCTTTAGCCTACTGAGCTATTCCGCCGAGTACATGTACTTGAAGTATTTTATACCTTATATAAGCAATCTTCGTAGTTTCACAAAATTTAACGACAAAAACAGAACTCTCCAAATTATTCAATCGTTTCGCGTTGCAACGCTTTATAATTTTTAGGTTTTAAAATCGTCAAAAGATGCATATAATGGCTATATTAGACCATGGTAAATGTTCAGTATTACTGTTTCCTCATAAATATCATAACTAAAACGAAAATTTGCGAATCTGAAACAACTTTTTTCAATTTTGTCAATTTACCAAAGCGTGAAAAGATCCCTTTAAAAAATTGTTTAATTTTGTTTTTTATATACGCTCCGTTGAAAGATATTCCATTTAACACGATATTCATATTATGTCGATTTTTGAATGAATATAGTGGAAGAACGGAAAACTCTTAAATAAATGGCGAACACTTTCTCGGCGCAAGATGCGGCAGTTATCAGGTTTTTCGTAGTTAGCAAATCTGGCTTGCACAACGTGGTATTAACCTTAGTTAGTCGCAAGCGAACAACTAATAAAACTAATTGAGCCAGCCAGCGCACGTGAACAATAACCACAACGATCTTTCGATTCTTAAACGTCTTGGTAATATATAAGAAAAAATAGAAACGAAACTATTAAATTAGTATTGTGTTTAGTGGCAAGTTAACAACGCTCATGTCACTCGTAAAATTATAAAATCAGTCTACACACTAAGAATTATAGATAAACAAGAAACTATTTCCAAGAGTACTTCAACTAACGACAATTGGTTCAACAATAACTCTCTGGACTTCTTCATTTTAGTCGCTGATTCATTCAAAGTTGACGGTATATATGCTTATGCATGCGAGCATTCACCATGACAGTTCCGCGATTTGTAGTTCAGTTCAATATTAACGAATGATATATGATTTGTAGCTATTTTGAAAATCAAACAAACAACTTACTTACTACGGATATGGTTGCGTCTCAATGCTTTTCAAGACCTAGCATTTAATCCGTGTATGGCGAAAATGAGTCATTTGACGAAGGTGCACACACTAACATTTGATTGGGCTATTGCAAACGTATGTCACTACTTCCTCTAATACGAAAACTCCCTATTGGACGGACGCGTGACAAATATGGTTGATACCAAGAAGCGGGATGACACGACTGGGTCGGTGTAGGACGTTTGGACCTATTTAAAGCGGTTGATCGCATCGTTTATTTAAACGTTTAAGTTCTAGAAGAATAATTATAATACACGAGGTTGGGACATTGGAGGAAATATGAAGGTATGATTTATTATTATCATAATTTTTGGATGTAAGTATTTAAAGAGGATTTGCAACTGCTTCTATTATGCACAAAGCAATTATTTAATATAAAGTTTGCACTGCGCTCAATTACAATGTCAATATTCTGGTCACATAATACCTACATCTGACATTTTAACCTGCATATTCGATACGCGTTTTAACTTGCAAAATGGACACATGACTATAATTTAAAACAGTTCAATGCACGATTACGCAGAGGAAGTCAACTCATAGCACTTTTTGTCAATTATATATTTATTAACTACATGTTTACCCAATTGGGGATGATTTCTAAAATGTGACCGAACAGTCTGGGCACAACTAATTAAGTATATATACTTGATAATGTTTCTATCATAAATTAGTTATGTATACAACTTAAATGTCAATGTATATTTTTGAATAATAAACAAAATAATTTTTTATTAAATATTAATTTGTGAAATACTGTTTTAAGTGCATGTTTAAGCGTTACTTAAGTATTTAAATCGATAGGATCCGGCTCGTATCCGGGATTTTTTTCCCGAAATATGACGAAATTAAAGAGCTCAGGCTCTGACATAATGAAATTGTGCTGTAACTTGCACAACTTTATTGCTTGAAAAATGTTTCCCCGAGAGGTTCGAAACAAAACCGTTTTGACCTTCCATATCGCCTGTAATAATACAAACGCGTAATGCACACATTTAACAAAGCAACATAAATTCTCCAAATAATCATTACGCCTTTGAAAAATTGTCAATTAATTGAAACAATCTCAAATGATGATTACTCATCAGCGGTCTGTTATTTTAGTATGCATTTATGGAATGCTATATGCTCTCGTATTATGTTAATATGTGACAAAATGAAATGGAAATACATTCCACATTCGTCAATTTTTGAACGAATCCCTTACACCTGGCATTTACAATAATAGCCGATCACAGGGTTCCACAACACTATAATACTTTGAATGTATTTAAGAATCAATTACATGTTTCGGTTTCGTAATAATCTGAAATCTTTTGCAACAATAATGCCTAGCATACAAAACGTGTTGTGAAGCGAGTTAACAAGTGACTAGTTTAAATACATCTGTCGACAAATAGAATATGCGAATATACAACATCATCACAGGATGCTCGCTGGGAAGATTTCCACAAAGTTTTCTCGATATAGAAACAAAACGCATGCTCGAAAATAAAAGTTTGTCCTTACTGAAGGAGTTCTTCTAATTTTCTGTTTCAAAAAGCATCTTGATGCCGAGTAACGAAGTTTTTATTGTTGAGCATTGCCCATGTTCAAAGTTTGTACACAGGCGATAATCCAAATTCAGCATATGAGCCGTGCTCTGTAAACAGGGGGTTCAATGCAATTGCGTTAAGTGTCGTCCATGATAAGTCTGTGCAGTCCGCACAGGCTAATCAGGGACTACGCTCTCTGCTTTAATGATATTTTATCTTTAAAGAAAGTTTCTTCTTAGCAAAAATCCAGTTTAGGCAGAAAATGTAGTTCCTGATTAGCCTGTTCGGCCTGCCCAAGCTAATCTGGGACGACACTTTACGCACATGCATTAAACCCCTTTTAACAGAGCACGGCTCATATATTTCATGATTTGTGATCACTTTTTGTCCTTTATGATTTGCATTTTGAATCACAGCCTAGAATTGGACTTTTAACTATTCTGTACGCAGACTTCTTTTCAGGTATATTAAACTACTAGTCAATCTACACTAATAGTACTTTACATTTGTTTTACAACACAGCCAAAAAGGCAACAACATATATTTTCCAAAAACAAAGCATATTGTATTGTTAAAAGACTGCAATATATCATGGTCAGATCCGAAAGCGATTGTTTTTAGGGATATACATGTGCCTAGGATCTGTAAAGAGATATAAAAATAGTCACTCGCGCGAGCCAAATATGGTGGTCTATTGCAATTGTATACGTATTGATTTTGAATATTAACAGATTCATTTTACACAGGTTAACAGCAACACACACAAATAATGGACGAAAAAAGGTTGTAAATTAGTTATGCCTAGATGTGAAGTTCAGGTATATAATTTAGGTGAACTTTAAGTTTCAGAAGATGCGAAATATAATTAAAGTGTTTAAGGGATAGAGCAGTCATTAAAGGGACCTTTTCACAGACTTTGGCATGTATTGAAGTTTGTCATTAAATGCTTTATATTTATAAATGTTAACATTAGATCTAAAACGCTCCAGTAAAAAAATAACAAAAATAAAATTACAGAAAGATAAAAAATAACCCTAAACTAGGCTCGAACCTCTGACCCTTTGAGTAAACGTCTAACGCGTAGACCACTCGCCCACCTTTGCTCATTGAATGAATGAAATTATTGAATACTTTATATACGCAATCTCCGTAATGTCACAAAATATTACGTCAACAACTCTCCAATTCATTCAATCGTTTCGCGTTGCCATGCTTTATAATGTTCGGATCTTTCAATCGTCGAAAGATGCCTATAATGGATATTTTAGAGCATGGTAAATGTTCAGTATTACTTTTTTTCCACAAATACTATAACTACAACAAACATTTGAGAATGTGAAACATTTTTCTTAAATATTGTCAGTTTACTAAAACTTGAAAAGGCCCTTTAAAGCATAAACGTATAACAGTTATAATAGTCACTAAGGCAGATAATGTAGCATAAACATTTAAATGAAGCGTGTATAGCATTATGTTAACCCAAAGCGAATACAAAGGCTGCGTACACGGTAAATTGATTTAAGAATACTTGTCGGCTGAATTGTATATTCAATCGCGTAAGATATTACTCGAGGATAAATGCTAAAAGGTTGGATAAATCGACCCGCTATCAAAGTAAGAGTTATTGTTTCAGTGTAAATGTCTAACATGGATGTGATGAATACTCTTTTGATATATAAATGTAGTTGTATCATTGTAACAGTGGATGATTCCAATTACATGGCTTTGCAATTTATCAGTTAAATAAAGTACTATCGAAGTCTATTTTAGAACTGAGCATCTTAACGAATATAGTTTATGATGATTTGTTATTACCGGTATACTCATTTACACATAGTTTATTAAGCCTAAAAAATCACTTGGTTATATTTATTGCAATGCTTTAATGCATGGGATTGGGAGTGGGTTGTTTCGTTATGTCCATTGTGTTCTGACCAGTTGTATTAAACTGTGTAAATCCATTCTCAATATCACAGAGTTATTAAACGGATAATATTGTATTGTGCGTAATCGTCTTTCCCCGAGGACCTCTTCCTGTCGCACTCAAAATGCTACAAAACGGGGATTGGTACAGTTGCGTACTACAGATAGAAATAACATGCAGTTATGTCACCATCTATTCACAGAATGCGTGATGTCTGTCCGTTACTAGGTTGTTATGGTTTACTGCAAAAATATGAAGTGTAAGTAGTACAATATTGCAATAGAAAGTGTAACAACACTATTCGAAAACTGCAACAATGTTTGCAGTGCGATCAAAACACCATTTAAAACACAAAATGAAACAGCGATGAATTTAATGCATAATGAAATAAATTAAAGGAACATTGACATGATATACTTTTTTAACTGCCCTTAAAAGAAATTCTATAAATAATATTTGGCACTGTGTTCATTAACATGCATGCATAGGGCATCAGCTAACAACTAATGTATACATGTATAAAATTCCGAAACTGACAGAAGTATGCGTTGCATTTTTTAAGTTATGTATGCGTAGCTTAAACAACTATAGTAACGACATTTTTTACGCAAAAAGCAGAGTTGAATAATGGACGAAGTGTGGGGTTTAATATAAGGTATACATATGATAAGACAATATCTGTGCTACAACTCATTATAAATAAGTACTTACTTTAACATATATACTATACACACATATTAATTATAATTATTTGAATAATTATAACCATTAACACAGGACTTGCGTTCACACAATTAAAATGAGTATGTTTGAGAACTCAAAAGTTCAATAAAATGACATTCTAAAGCGTATAATTTCATTTTATGGCAAAAGAAGAGCATAACAATTAAGGCTATATCACTTAGGGTACTACATTACATGATTTATCGCTTCAGCAAATACAAAAAATAAAATAAAAAACACATTCACTTCTATTAGGTTTGATACGTTTTTCAATCATTTAATGTTTAATTTAAATTGCGACAAAAAGGATGAAATGAACACTTATCACATCTAAAGTGTTGAACCTAGATATGATTGTTTTAAATCCGCTAAAAATTTGTAACAGACGTGATAGCAAAATGGTTCACTATATACGTATATCTAATATACATCTTTAGTGATTAGTAAACGATGTTACAGGTAGTGTTCATCAATCCTGTTTTTTTTTAAAACGTAATTAGTATGATTTAACATATGTAAAAAGTGTGAATACAAATAACAAAATACTTAGTTCATATTAAGAGACGTGCAACCTATTTCTAATTATTTAATCACATTGTCACTTAACTCAAGATGTAATTCCCAATATTACAATTTTTAATTAAGTAATGGTTTTTCATATTTTGTTTGTATATTCGTATTAATTGTACTTATACACGTGATCAACTGAAATGTCCATTTCTTAATCTAGAGTGTTGTATTGATTAAACTTTATTGCAGGATAGGTGTTTTGTGATATCATTATATAAGTGTCTTAGTTTCAGTAATGGCGTGAAACATGTTTAAATAAAATGCAAACACACATAACATTTCTTCCTACAGACGCTTTATGTAGCCATGTGTTTGCTGATGTGTGTGGTGTTTGTCCCGAGGGTTCGCACCGACCCAGTCTCTAAAGTAAAGGACGCTGTTAAAGAATGTGCTAAAGAAAAATGGGGTAACTTTGTTTGTATATTATATTTTATATAATGATGTTTTGTGTTTATTTCTTTATTCACACTACATGTATAATATACGCTTAATGTTTTATAGTATTTAAAGACTAGGGAAAAATAACATGTCCCTCAAAATGTAATACATCTATAAAGTAAACAGTACTTTTATAAGACAAAAACAGTGAATATCAGTAAATAATTAATTTAACATTTACATGCAAGAAACCTGAGTCGCTTCTAGCGTTTTCTTTGTTCATGTTATACGTGTCACTGTTCAAATTTACTGTCGGTTTGCTAAAATCACAATACATCGAACAATGTTTAATTAGCAGTAATTAGTTTGATGTTTCAATTTATAAATTGTAAAAACTAAAAACTAGATTAATGTTTATGAAATGTTTTTCCACTGACATGTTAATTTGCGAGCTGGCAGCTCTTTTACAATGCATCAACATGTTTACAAGATGGCGCCCGCCTATCGTGCCTAAGACGTTTACCCCTCGCGCATGATCGAAGTTACAACTTAATGAAACTAATTTAACATGCGAACCATACCGTATATATAGAACCTTACTTAAGTATGTATTGGTCAATTTTAAAACGCCGTGCACACGGTAAATAGACCCCATTGTATAGCAAACCGTAAACGTTTTTTGTACGCACAAACGTGAAGGTCTTATTAAAAATCAAATATGTGAATGATAAAGTTTTCAGACTTTAAATTCATAATGAAATCATACATTTAAGTATATAATGACTCAATCGTTTAAGATTCCATGCTGCATAAATTGTAATGGTCGCTAGATTAAAGTTAAGGTGACATACACACACTCTAACAACAAATATAAGTAATGTCATTCTTAAAGTCAGGATAAACATAATTACCTCAGGTATCAAGATTGCCACTACTAAGTAATTGTGTTTGGTATTTAAGCCAGCCCCTCCAACTGCTTTGGTTGCCCTTTACGGAACGTCCATCAACGAGGTCGCCCCACCGCTGCTGATGCAGCCGCTGACCGGGACTTTGCAACCATGATGGCCTCTGTTCGCCAAATGCGCAAACAGTACGTGGTATTGACTTCTCGTAGGAATCATAACGTCATGTATGCACATAATACGTAACTATGTGTTTAAATAACTGGTTAAAATAGACTCTTATATAATTGGTATGATGTAAGGCATTTCAGAGACTTCTAAACGTACTGTGAAGACGGTTAAGAGGATAACCCATATTATTAAGTGTGGCATATCAGATATTCAATTACCCTTTATATTATGTTCTATGTCACGAATGTTAAATAGCAACACACCAAAATAGTTAGACGCGCTAGTATTTCAATAACCTACATCGGAACACAAAATATGTTCGCACACCATCTTTCAATAAAGAAATAGAATAACCGCTGTTTCAAACTTAAATGCTTGAAATCTGCTTCACATACTGTCGAAGTTGTCCAGGTAGCCAACCATATTGCGTATAATATGGTGTCCGCATCGCTTTTCGGCGCCGTTCATTATAAAGAAGTGAAATTCCAGCTGCTGGAGCAGTATTGAATTCTTATTATAAACAATTAGTTAGCCCTTTATTTAAGGCAAGTGGCCGATTGCCCAAACAATACAAAACAGCACATTTCAAAACAACATAAACACATATAAGAATAAAGCTGGGGTCACCGCCTTGGAACGGTCAATTCAAAGCATTGGGAGTTTAAACCGGTTTTACAGCGCTCAACCTCACACTTGGCCCAGCAATATTCAAGTAGCAAACAGAATCGAGCTCATAGCGCGGACACCAAGAACGAATTATACGCAATATGGTTGGCTACCTGGACAACTTAGACAAAAAGTGAAGAAGATTTTAATCATTTAATTTTGAAACAGGTTGAGCTCATATCACACTGGCTGCAAATCAAACATTTTAACCATGCGCCGATGAGTCTTGTCTGATACATATTTTAGCAAACTTCTTGTTGCACAATACTTTGTTTCTTTCCAATGTAAACGACGGCAGCTGTTCAAAACATTAAAGCTACTGTATATTTTTGGTTGGCCCAATAATCCAACCAAATAACAAATATTGTGAAGTTGGTTTCGTAAACTGTATACCCTGGGCAAAAAATGATTCGTTTTGTTTGTTTACCAATGACGCTTTTGCACAATACGTTGAGGCAACTGCTTTGTGAAAAGGCACGAATATCATGTTTAATAGGTGTTTCAGGTCACCTTTAATAAACACAGTCTACATGTTTGTTTAACCGTCATAGTTGTGCAAACAGACGGTGATCTCAATTAACTCAGACGTTTAAACCCAGCAAAGGGAAAAATCAATGACCATGACTGTTACTTTATCGTGTCAAAATATAAGCGTGATATATGCGAAAGAAGTTATGTACACAGTATGTTTTATTGATTGATTTTTAGACTATTTGAAAGTATGACAAAAGCGTGTTACAATATCTTAAATAGTAATTTGAATGAACATGTTAACGGCTTGCTTTTTTACATTTGACTTTAAAAGAGGATTCAGTGTGTCTGAGCTTGAACAGGACACTGTGTTGGCGGAATTCCAGCGTCTACTGAAAGACCTTCCTTTATGTTCAAAACCGACTGTCCAATGCAATGCTAAACAAGGGTCCGGTTCATTAATGGCACATGCAACAATCTGAAGAATCCCACGTGGGGAATGTCAAGAGCAGCCCAGCGTCGTCTACTTCCTGCAGCATACGGTGAGTTAAAATGCAAATTATTTCATCATTGGGCTCTTGTAGACATAACGCTCATATGAGAGATTAGTTTAGATTTAATGTAGATGTTAAACATGTTCACTTATGCTTGCCTTTGAATTGGGTAGTGTGTATGAACTCATTGATATAGGTTCATATTAAAATGTTCAGTATAATTTGTCATTCAAAAAAGCTACACAATCACACAACTCATCACTATATAATGAACATTTGTTGTAAAACAATTTATGAAGCTGCTTGTCTGTTTTTACAAAATCACGACCAGAATGTATTTCCGAGTTTCCATTGAATGTTTAAAAACTCTTTTAAACATTAAATATTATTAATGCACAAACATGTAAAAATGTGTTAATGGCGCCATTACTTCCGCTCAAATCAGATGACGGTTTGAACCTTCCTCGGTCGCTGGGTATTGATGGAAAACCACTGCCGTTCCCACGCAAGATAAGCAACACAGTCCATAGGGGTCCGCAGCAGCTTAAGTCACCCAAATTGACCTTGCAGGCCTCTCCGTTTGGTCAGTTCCTTGACCACGACATAATATTAACGCCACTGAGCACTGGTAGGTGTTTTTAACGCGACGATCTCTATTTCTTGTTAATATTTTCTTATATGTCTGTGTAATATCTGATTTATAATATGTTTAATTTGTATACAAAAATACTCTTGTTATATATATATTGTTTTATTCAGCTGGGGGCAATTGCTGTGCGAATAATGACGAGTAAGTAATGCTCTGAAATAAAATCAATACAATTAAACGACATAAATATATAATGTTTTATGGACAAAAAGAAATGACGTTTTCATAGCATATGCAAAATAAGTTCAGTACATGGACTACGTTGCATTAGTTCCCGACTTCGGAACCGCGAACTGGTGTTGACAATATTTGAATATATGCATAGGCGCAGTCATGGCACTTTCTGATATTAATGTTATAGTACATTTCTTTACAATAAGAACAATAACAATCTGGAAACTAATTGTAAAATTGTAATCTTTGAACAGTTTTATAGCCATGAACTCTCTCGCTCTATATGTATCTGTAATGTTGTTTCCTTGCGCGTTCTTAGGGCCGAAATCATCCTTTATACATAATATAATATGAGAACAGAGAAAACAATGTAAGCATTTCTTGTTCATTAAAATAATAACTGATACTAACGCATGTCACAATTAACAGGCGCTTTTCTTGATTAAATTTAACCCATTTACATCTTTTTTTGACCCACCAATAGTCGAGACAATTGTTTCAACATGAACTTCGCTGAAGATGATCCTTTTGTTCCACGGTTCAAGGCCGGATACTGCATGGAGGTTCCGATGTCTGCAGGGATCCTCTGCAAGTCATCAAGTTTGTGCAGGACGCGTTATGTATTACGTTAATACTGTTTAGTATGTGTTAAACTCATAGTTCAAAGATGAGCACATGCCGATCACGTGGATTGTATTTAGAGTCACATACCACTAACTGATAGCACGCATCCACTCTAAAAACATTCATAATTAGGTCAATAAACGATGGAACCGGTGAACCTGTCAATTGTGTGCATCCTGGGCCCATGTTGTGTATGATGTGGTTTAAAGTAAATTAAAGGATGGATAGGAAAAAGGGAAAATGTTGAAGATTTAGGAAAAGGTCAATATGTAAAATGAACCCAAAATGAACACAGTAGTATTCCATAGTCAAAGAATTATAAAGGATATGAATAGACATAGAACTATATTTTAATAATCACCATCTCATTAGCATGCAGTCTTCTAGACAATTATTATCTGACTTTAAGATCCTAATTTCATAATATTTCCTGGTAATAATTGTATGTGTCAAGTCTGGAGTTGATATCGTTCGTTCTGTTAGTAAAATAACGGCCGATCTACCTTATAGAGAGTTTAATTGGTGAGCTTCTTAAATCAGAAACTTCACATTTCCATGAGTCTCTTTTAAATATGTTACATCTATATTAAAACAAATTGAATGTCCCACTTGTCAACTACAAGACCATTACAAAAAACAATAATGCAAAAATGCAACAAAGAGAAATTCGTTTATTGTCCCTGCTTGTTTGACATTTTAAATTTTTCAAGAACAAACGTAAACATTTTGTTGCACTTGCCGTTGTTCTCTCCTATTGATTTAATTGTTTAAGCCGGTGGAATATTGCAACGTCAGCAGACAAACGATCTAACGTCATTCATCGACGCTTCAAACGTCTACGGTTCTGCGGACGAACGTCTGGCGTTATTGCGAGAGGGAAATACACGTACGTATGCTATCATACAAATTCAACTAATTTCCAGTGGTAGCAGCGCCGATTTGAGAACTGACCCCTTCACAAGCGTATAGTTGGAAATTTATAAATTTAGGGTAGAAGTTATTTGAAAAGCCCACACAATATGGTCCCTGTAAGTTAAAGTGCTAGCGACCATTATTACTGTAATTATAACATATCTTTAATTTAATGTATGGTTATTATATATACATGTGTGCAACAGCAGAAGGAATTTCTTATTAAAATTCTAAAATCTATAAGGAAACCGTGCACACACATAGTCATAGCAGGTGTACTTATATTTAAATTCTATTTATAGCGTTTATGAAGGTAGCACATGGTGCAGATGGGCCCCGCCTACCTCACGATCCAGGTAATACGTGCCGTTCAGACGCGGCCAATGGTATCCGATGCAGTATTGCTGGTGAGGATCACACGTTGACCAAATAATAAGAGATAATTGTTAAAATATTTGTTTAAACAAATGTTCTGTACAAGCAACAGTTATTAGAAACTCTGGATTATCTTTACATAGCAAAACATTTTTTAATAATAATAATCTTAATCTTAAGAAGCGTGTCAGTTTAGTGACTGTTTAAATAAATGTGTAATCATAATTTGCCGATTAAATAACTCATAGAAGACAACATATCCTTTGTAAGTACCTTTAGATTAGTTGTTGCAAGTAAATTCCGGTACGTCGACAAATTAACGTTATATTTCGAATTGATAGTTGCAACAAAACCGCATTCTTAATGTTCGCTGTATGTAAACAATTCGATGAACTTGCAAGATATGATTGCATGTGCCATATTTATATTTAGATGGCGTTGGTTTTAGGTGAACCACGTGTCCACGAAATTCCATCTCTGACGTCATACCACAATGTGTTTGTGCTCGAACACAATCGTCTGGCGAATAAACTTAAGGACTATTATCCGGACAACGAAGAAGCGTTTCAGCAGACAAGAAAACTCTTGATCGGAATCATGCAGAAGATTGTTTACGACGAATTTCTCCCTGCTTTTCTTTCACCGACTGCGATGAAGAAGAATAAACGTGCAAGCTCAAATAAATACAAATACGAATCAAAGCTTGATCCCACCGCTGCCAACATTTTTGGAATAGCGTTTCGGTATGTTTAAATAGATCCTAATTATATACTTCATATTAGGATTTGTGAAAAAAAAAGTATTTGAAAATTTTAAAAAGATTTGTATTATAAAGAACATAACTTTAACTGTAGGATTTTTTTATTTAACTTTAATATATTTAATAGTGCACATAATAACTATTGTTATAAGTATGGCTATATGTATATATACAAACGTACTAACAATTAATTTTAATGTTTCTTCTCTCTGACGTTATCCGACGTACAACATCAATACGTGTTCGTTTAACTTAGCACATATTACTCCACAATCTGACAGTATGGGCCACACTTGGATTCCCACGTTTGAGTCGGTCTACACAAAGAACTTCCAGCCGTTCCGCGAGACCCTTCTCAATCTGACCTTCATGGATCCCAACATGACCTTTATACATTCTGTGAACGGAGGTCCATCTGGGATGCAGGGGCTGCCCATCAGGGACAGGGGCTCTGCTCTCGAGGCACAGAAAACTGACAGGTACTGGAAGTCCAAAAATAAAACAAGCATATAGCTCTTACTATTGCGTTTGTAATCGTTTAAAACCTAAAATGTAGCTTTCCCATCAGCCTGTATGAACGTTTCAAGTTAGTCTTACTTAATGTTTGTCATTCAATATCATAATGTCGTTTAACAAAAACACCAACTAAACCTGTGTGTAAATTAATTTTGAAGAAAGTATTTCATACAACATTAGAAAACGCTATCTTATGATGCACGGAAAGCTTTGCCTCTTGTATGTGTTGTACATTTGAACGGTTATGCACCGTTTCCACATAGATAAAATTATTCCTTGAACAAAACACATCTACACATTTTTTAAATGTATTTATTCGTTTACGTTCTGTCTTGTATAGTTATTTTTCTGCTTGCAGAGTTTCGTAGGTTGTATTCTAGTTAAACGTCTCTTTTGATTTCGTATCAATATTGCTCCTTCAATTAAAGCTTTACAATAGTCATCATGCACTGCTTAAAGATAGCACTAGCTTGTATGTTTACAAAGTGTGTGTAAACTTATACATGTTCTAGTTTTTCATTCGATCTCAAACGTATTAATATAGTACACCAGAGTCTCCATTTGTGATTAATATTATGTTTATTCATTTTGACAATACAGTTGACCATACAGTGCAATTGTTTTTAATTTTCAAAAAACGAAACCAAGTTGTATGGACACATGTCCTTCTTTTAAGTTAACCAATTTGTATCGGAAAATGTTATTCAATGGCAAATGCTAGCAACAATGTAAGCTTATGCAACTTGAGGATTGCGAACTGGTTTGCGCATTATTCATGAATAGCAATGCTTTGTCAGTATTGATATTTCTCGAAAACAACACTTTATTTTAAGAATTATCGAAGACACTGTCTGCAGCTATCTTTTTGTCAACACGTCGGCCGATACTTCCTTCGATCTGGCATCCCTGAACATCCAGAGGGGTCGCGACCACGGTCTACCCTCCTACAACGAGTTTCGTAAATGGTGCGGGCTGTCGTCAGTGAATTCTTTGAAAACCTCCTCACCAAGAGGCCTTGTTGATCACACCCTTGAGACAATCACTCTTCTGAAGGCTGCTGGTTACAGGTACTGTCTCAGTAGGAGGCCTTGTTGATCACACCCTGGAGACAATCACTCTTCTGAAGGCTGCTGGTTACAGGTACTGTCTCAGTAGGAGGCCTTGTTGATCACACCCTTTTGACAATCAATCTTTTGAAGTGCTGGTTTCAGGTACTGTCTCAGTAGGAGGCCTTGTTGATCACACCCTTTAGACAATCACTCTTCCGAAGGCAGCTGGTTAAAGGTACTGTCTCAGTTGGAGGTATTTTTATCACACTATTGAGACAATCACTCTTGTGAAGGCTTCTGGATACCGGTACTGTTCAGGTTGTCGATTTTTAGTATTTAGTTTAAACCTATTTATTTTAGCTCGATTGCATCGAAAGCTTAAGGCTTATATAAACGCTCTCGAGTCCGTTTCCTGGGTCTAGAACCCGTACTTGGTGTCTTTGGGGGAGATCTAAAGAACGCTCTAACGGTGGGGATCGCATCCGTGACCTCCTGGTCGCTAGGCGAACACCATATCCATTACACCACGGCAACCTTAATTTTTAGTATTTGCTAAGCTCTTACACTAAAGAATTTCTGCGGACAATCTGCTTGTTTCCCCCTTCATCAAGCCTGTAGCACATGGCATTTTATAAACACTTAGCATCTTCATGCTACTGAGCAATTTGTGCAAATAGTTAACATGTATTGTAAATATATGTACATAACTAAAATTCATTGTATGTGTTGTATTTGTTTGTTAAATATGTTTGTGAAATAAATGTAAATTAACAAACAATAACTGATTATGTCAATGTATTACAAGAATTCAAAGCAAGCATAACATATCAATGGTAATTATAAAATCATATTGTTTATAAGTATTCACACTTATTCGGAAACTTTCGTTCATACTCAAGTTATGTAAACGGCAGAAAGATGCTAATACACCAGGCTCTACGTTGGTTGTCACCTGCCCTGACATATATACCTAATGTTATTTTAAAGTTTTTGGATTTCGTTTCGATCAAAAACATTCACTGATACGGCTGATATTTATTTTACAGATTGTGTTTTTTTCAATCCGTTTTCTGAAATACGTTGGCCCCAAACCATCGTTATGTAGAGGGCCCCAAGGATGTGTGTTTGTTTCCTCGCAATCAGGGCCTTTATCCTCATGAAGGGTAATTAGTTATCACATATGACTAACCTGATTACGTATCGCTTCAGTTCGCCCCAAGACATAGACTTTTTCCCCAGAGCCCTGAGCGAAAAGCCCGTCTTTGGTGGTACCCTTGGTCCGACCATGGAGTGTATTATAGGAGACCATTTCCGGAGACTCAAGTTCGGAGACAGATTCTTCTATCATAACAAGGACACTGGCTTTAATAAAGGTATGTTCATCGACATAATGGGGCCACCGTCGTTTAAATAGACTAGGTTTCCATCGGTTCATGTGCAATTACAACATAATACATACCTTATTACGACGACCATAGTCAGTACATAAGAGGGTAACACCGTGTGTAATTTGACGAGAATGATAGAATGTTGAATTTAATATTTTCAAAGGTACTGTCGAATGGAAAACTATAGTGTTAGCGCCTGTACAGTCATCTTGAAACATATATGTGCATTTTCTATATTTAGAAAAAAATAAACCGGTGAAACTCCGAATATAAACACAGCGTTTTGTCATGTATTCTTATTAACAATGATGATATTCAAAACGTTTTTGGAGAACCATCGTAGATATGTGATTTAGATTTAGTTATACATAATAAGCGCTTGCGAGATAGTGTAATAGCAAGTGTATTTGCTTTTGTATTTATAATCTTCTAATATAACATAATGTTTTGCTTTCTTAGCACAACAGGCCGCCATTCAGAATTACAGCCTGACCTCCCTGCTGTGTCAGAACTACAACTTCAACAAGATCAATTTTCCAAACGTCTTCAAACAAGCGTGAGTCTGATGTTACAATTTGCTTTATAATTTTTAATTTTTGAAATCGCGTTGAACGGCTTCAGAAATTGTCTTTTGAACAACTAAGTGTTGACTTTATTTACTGTCTTCGAATACAATGCTATGCAGTTTCATTTATCGACATTAACATTGTAATAAAATGAAACACACTTGGGTTTGATTGGAACCAAAAGTCAATAACATCTATCATTGAAAGCCGCATTTTACTATTGCATCCCGTTGAATACCGCTCAAATTTACTTGTGAATAAAGTGTGAACGAATGTATTCGAATTCGTAGACAAACACGCTATTAATAAATTGTGTTGATGTAACAGTCACATTATTTCACCATGAAATTGCATCAGATATTCTGATATACGTTACCCTTTTTTGTTTAGGATCTCGTTAGTATATAAAACACTCTTTATTATTTTCAGTGACCCACGCAGGAGCTGCCAGAAAATCGCCGATATTGACATGAATCCGTTCTGTGTGTCGTCCGCAGCCGGGTCTCATAGACTCAATAACGCAGACGGCGCAAACGTCGCAGAATAAGCAGACGTCTCACCAGACGCAGACGTCGCAGCAGACGCAGACGATGAACAAGCCGAATAGTAATACACTACGCAACCACTGAGACAATAATTGAGAAACTATAGGCATAACATCAGTAATGACATTACATGGGTGGTAATTTATTTACATCTTTTCTGAACAATCTTTATATGGACATGTGTTTGTTTTTGTAAATTTAAAAGAACTTGTTATACGTGTGTAAATTAAGACATGTTAAATATCATTATGATTATAATCGGAAAACATATCGACACTTAATCTGATACGGACTTAACGACTTAAAAACTATTAATATGAATCTTCTCCTATAATATTCTAGGATCCGTCGATATTTGATTAGATAATGTTCAACTAAGCCATTTTTGATAATGAACACGTTAAACAAAATTCATATTACATGGAAGGTTATATTTATTAGTTTGATATTTTAACGTATATTAATATATGTGTTTTATCTTAATATATTGGAAATGTAAATGATAATTTGTATCAAATATTAAAACAATGTAAATATTATAAATGATTACAGGGATAAAATGAGTTCCAATTTCGAGAGGCAAGACTCGAACCGTAACGCATAAGTCATACATATAAGCGAGAATAAGTAGTAGGTGATAATTGATAAGGATGACGACGAGGATGCTGTTCATGTTGATAATTATGTAAGTTATGATGACGATTATGATGATGATTATGATGATGATGATGATGATGATGGTGATGATGGTGATGATGATGATGATGATGATGATGATGATGATGATGATGATGATGATGATGATGATGATGATGATGATGATGATGATGAGAATTAATTAATATACAATGTTTACCAGTCGCATCAAATGTAAAATATAAATTGAAAGAACATATAAAGTCACAAAATTTGTTTTAAATGAGCATATCTTATTACGTCAAAATAACTGTATTTCGGAGTTACTTCTATTGCATTATTGTGTATATTCAAGTAAACATTTTGCTGTAACAGTTAACGATTACTTTATGAACACAATTGTCATAATTTAACGAATTATTTTAAATTGTTTTAAACATTGACAATTTAAAACGGTGCAGAAAACAGGACATGTGTCTATATCTTTTAAATGTATTAACATGTATTGGAATCATTTGTCAAGTATAAAATGAACACAATGTAGAGCAATAGTAATGTGTGTATACGAGAAGTGTTTGCTATTTTATATCAGTAAGTTTGTGTTTTTAAATAAATATGTCATTCAGTTCCTTTATCTACGTATAATTATATGTGTATTGATATTTAAATTGTGTTCCATTTATTAGCTGTAATTATACATAAAATGTGTACGATTTGCTAAAATGAAAACGCGTAATATAAAGGTAATGTAATTGTACTAATCAGAGACACTTTTTACAGCGTAATGAAAATATGTCGTTTGATAAAGATGTTTATTGGCATATTTGGTGTCACTCATGACGGCATATCGTGTTTAAGAAATACTTGTATTGGAAATGAAGCACATTAATAAAAACAAAAACAACAATAACAACTTCACAATAATGAAATATATCGGAAATATATATATATATATATAAATACATATATATATATACATACAATTTATAAATCGTACCTACATTATACTAGCGTTGAAAGTTTGGTTTTTGCAATAGGGAAAATTGATGTTTTATGAGTTAACTTTATTTTTAGAAATATTGTACAAAATATTCGTAGATTTTTTTGTATTTATGTTACTTTAAATCAATGTTTAATATACGTACACAATCGTTAATCGTTTATATTTAAATAATTTGAAATCATTGAGTACATTCAACCAGAATCACTAACGTAGTATTGTCATGAACACTTTTAGTGGGTTCAACGGAGTTAAAGTCCGACATACTTTATGACCATGACTTCATCGTGCATACTCAGTTGTGTGTGTTTATGTTTGAGTGATAGAATGTTCATAGCAAGGGAAGATAACCTGAAATATTAATTGTATTCATATTAATCACAGCCCCTGGTCTGTAAAGTGAAAAAGGCCACCGAGAGTCAAATCGTTCTTTGTTTACTTGTTTAAACCAAATACATCGAAATTTTAAACAGATTAAAGTGATCTCATCGTATTTACAATTTTCCTGTGTAAATTTCTGTTTCAGGACTTCGTGCCTATCGAACCCAACACATAAATCCTTAGTCAATTTTACTCAAAATCAACAATATTTCGTAAAATATTTCGTAAAATAAAGTTAACACATACAAGTGGCTTCGGGTAGCTGATGATAACTTCGTCGTGCTTCCGGAGCTGCCCGAAGCCGATCTCGCGTATGGATGTTCGGATATCGTCACGGGAAATTCACATGCATTTAAGTGTGACACTATACATAAAACGATCATTTTGTATCCCGTTTAATCTATGCTACTTAACCAAACCTGGCGTTGACATTTTGGCTATTGCTAAACGGAGCACTGATTTGTAATGAGTTAACTTTATGTTACGAAATATTTGACGAAATATTTGTTAATTTGGGCATTTATGTGGCTTTAATAACCTCTGCATTTATGTGCGCGTTTGATAAATATATTATATAAATAATTAATCCAAACTCAGAAGTGGTCATACTACATGTAATAATATGTATCTATCGTAGTTGAATTTCTTCACGGTTTGTGTTATAGGGTACTTTTCCCGCTAAAATCCTGGAAATAAACCTGCCTCATGGTAGTATCCAATAGAAAAACAAAAATATGTCCGAAATCATTCGACTTTACCTGTGCTTAGTTTGGTAAAGGCTGTTTAGGTATATTTGCTTTAAGTGAGATTTACCTCGGTATTCACCTTCTGGAAAATCGCCATAGACTTCATAATACTGTTCATTTATTAGAACAGAGTTTGCGACGCCAGACTGATATTGATGAAGCTTACAGTAATTTATGTTCTATTATAAATATTGAAATGTTTGTTCAACTGCAATGCAAACATATAGTAGTTAAGAACTCTGTTAATAACAAAATGAGAAAGTTTAGTAAACCGTGGTGGTGCAACACTTTATCTGTCCTGTGGAATTCAATATGTGATGCAGAAAGTAATTGGCTGAAATGTAAAGCAATCTCTTTGAAAAGAACGCTTAAAATTTGAGTACATCTAAGCTAGAAAGCTTTTTAATAGAGAAGTTCAAAAACGCAAAATGGCTCACTGGGTGTCTTTCCAAAATGACTTGATGTCTAAATGTGAAAATGATCAACACGAGTTTTGGAAAACTATTGGAAGGATAGGTGTTGCACAATCAAGAAAAAGTACTATGCCAATAAAAATTGTATATAATAATGGTTCTGTTTTTAATAATGTTGATTGTATTCTTGCTACGTGGTGAAAAGATTTTAGTGATTTATTTTTAGACAAAAATAAAAGTAATAGTGTTAATCAGTCCAATATGAGGAGAAATCAGAATGCTCATACTGACTGTCAAGTTCGTAATGAAAAAATATCTATTTTTTAAAGTTTAAAAGGCTGTTAAGAAGGCTAAATTTGGGAAATCATGTGTAAATGATGGTATTCCAACAGGTATTTTTTGAAAAATGAGTGTAGCATTTCATATTTGCATGTTCTGTTTAATTTCTGTTTCGAAAAGAGAGTCATTACTTCAGAGTGGAACAAAATAATAATAAATCCAATTCCAAAGTAAAGAAGCCTAGATGCCAGAGACGCTTTATAAAACCGAGGTATATCTTTTTAAATGATAGATTATCAACTTGGGTTGAAAATAACAATACATAAGTTGATGCAAAGAATGGTTTTAGAAAACATGGAAATACTGTTGACCATATTCAATCTCTTACAACTATTATTGGTATCAGAAAGAAGTTAAAACAGTGTACCTTTTGTGCTTTTATAGATTTTAAGAAGGCGTATGATTTTATTGAAGAAGTAGTATATGGTTAAAATAATCAGAGTCAAATATTGGTATTACTAGTAAAATGCTAACAGCAGTCAAATCTTTGTACCATAACGTATTTTCGAGAGTGAGAATCAATTGACTTTTTACTGATTGGTTTTCTGTACACAGAGGTTTGCGTCAAGGTTGCTCACTGTCTCCTCTGTTGTTTAATTTATTTGTAAATGACATAGCTGTCAGTATTAAAACTGCAGATAAAGTTATTATATTAGAGGGTGAGAAGATATGTATATTACTCTATGCATTGTCTTATTATCAAGTAATGAAGAAGACCTTCAGTTCATGTCAAATATTTTAAATGATTGGTGTTATAATAATTGTATGACTGTTAATCCTTCAAAAGTTAATGTGGTACATTTTAGACCAAACTCTGTTAACAGAACTCCATATACTTTCACTTGTGGTGTTCATTCCCTAAACGTAATAGATAAATATACTTATGTAGGAATACTGTTGGATGAGTTTTTTGATTATGAGAAAATAGCTAAGTGAGTTGCCCAAAGTGCCTGAAGAGCTCTGGGACTGTTCATTGCTAACAGTAAAGCTATTGGAGATATGCCATATAATGTGTTCAAACGGTTGTACGAATCTTCAATTTGGCCTATATCGCATATGGTGCAGCTGTTTTGGGAAGAATGTCATACTCCTGCATTAATGCAGTTGAACATAGGGCCCTTAGATTCCTTTTGGGGACAGGTAAATACACACCCATCAATGCTCTTTATGGCGAGTTTGGTTGGCAGCCGCCACAAGTACAACAATTTAGGTATGTCTCACTAATTTTACATAGACTCATTAATATGGATAATAGTAGATTGAATCATTGAGTTACTAAATTTTGTTATACTAAAAGTAATAATAGCTGTAAAAACTGGATTAACAGAGTTCATAAAAAAAATTAAGATGCTCAATTTGTACACTATGAGAATAGTATTATGAATATGTCATCTAGAGATTTCTGTGATTATATTGTTAAACTGGCTATGGATAAATTTATTGTTACATAGAAAGATAGTGTACAAAATCCAGTTGGATCATTGTATAGAGGAAGAAATACATTAAGAACATATGCTATTTTTAAGACAGATTATGAGACTGAAAATTACCTCAGTATGCCATAATAATATAAATATAGATCTGCTTTAGCTAAATTCAGATGTGGAGTTGCTCCCATAAGATTGGAAACTGGGAGATATGAAAATATACCTTAAGATTTAAACTTTGTCCATTATGTAAAGAGTCTGTTAAAAATAAAGAACATGTTTTAATGCATTGTCAAGCTTACTTAAATACAATAAATGAACTTTATGAAAAGGCTAACGATATTAATAGCGAGTTCAGTAATCTCTCAGATATTGATAAAATGATGTTTTTGTTATCCAATATTGAAATTGTTAAGTGCTCTGCCAAAACCTGCCATGATATGTTAAAATATAGAAATAACTATTTTACAATTAAGTGTTTACTTAATAAACACAAGCTTTGTTTGGGTCTCTGCAAATTGCAGGGATATGAACTTTGTGATTGGAAATACAAGTATTTGGTATAGAGTGAAGGGGGTCTGTCCCATGAATTGCTTTGTTGTTGGTGTTCAAACTGTAAGTTTTAATCTACTATGTTTATAATATAAGGTTGAGAACGCTCTTTCGGTTATTCGTTTTCCTTTAACAATTGTAATTTACTGACAGACTCCTCTCTCTCTAATTTCATTGAGTTGCAATGTTACATTGTGTATTACTTTTGCAATATAATCTTGTGCAATTTTATTGTATATATATATATTGATACTATACTTTGTTTAAATTATTATAATGTTTTAACTCTGTGTAGATACCCATTGTTAATCAGTTCACTTGTAATCTGAATATGGGTGATATATGCTTTCTTTTTATTTTTTTAAACATTTTTTTATGTGCGCGATAGTGCCAGGGCTTTACAAAATTCAGTTTCTTAGGTAATTTCCTTTTAGAGCAGTAGTGTGTTTAAGGTTAACAATGGTAATCTGCCTTTTATGACATGGAAGTAGAAAAACTTATTTTACTGGTTATTTGTGTATAATAGTCTCCTGTAAATCTGATTTAGATTGGCCAGTACACGTTGTTATATTTTATGCATTGAATACTTGTATTATACATGTTGTATAACACATGTATTGGATGAGACTTGAATAAACTAATAAACTACAACATACGTTATGTAAGTTAAAATGAAAATGGTAAACCGTGTGCATTGATTATTATGTCGTGTGATTCTACAAACATCGCCAAACATTTGATTCTTTGAGAACTGCCGGTAGACATGGCCATAAGTATACTGATTTTAATATTAAAAAAGTTTACCATGATTTACACATTTACAAGTCAGATAATCTACAAGAACAATCGTCAAATCAACACCAATATCACTATTCAAAAAGAACATAACATTTGGATAGACATCTTAGAGGTTTTCGATAGGCATCTGAATCATACATATTCCGCACAGTCACCCACATACTATGTTAAAACAGCGGGATAAGAAAACGTAACAAATGAATACGGGTCTAGTATACAGACGATAACACCTTTTCGATTTCGTTTAAAAAAAATAAATTAAAAATCCTTTTGGACAGATTCAATGTCAAAATACTAGCGACTATTACAAGGGGTCATTCATATTCAAAACCATGTCATTCAAAGAATAAACAAACTACGATAGTGTCATGTGTTCGTGAGCTGCATTCATATACAGCAACGCCTATCCTATGCCATGACATCACACTCGACAATTTACCTTTAGTCGTTATTCATTGGCGCCAGTCAAGTGTTTCGTCTGGAGCCGGCAGAGCGTTTCGTCTATTTTTAACAATGTAAAACAAACAAATGAAATATTGAGTATTGATATGTAAATCGAAAATATATAATAAAATAAACATTTTTGATAATCAGATAGAAATGAGCTAGTATGTTTCGCTCACTTGCAATTGAAAATGGATTCTACAAAAAACATGCAACTGCGAAATACATTATCAATACAAAAACAAATTCTTCAACATCTACGTTGCTTACCAAATGCTGCACAAACCTGTTAGTTTTTTATATAATTCATTTCTGGTTGACCAACATATTATTTGTCCTTAATCATAAAATGTATAACACGCATCCACGGGTATCGTCTTAAAGGGGAAACGTATAATCCATACAAATTATTTTTATACAATCTTAATTAAAGACGTCAAAGTGTATTATGTCTTTCGAAAATTATATGCAACAGTTAAGGACCATATGATGGCAGTTCTTACCTCGCTGATTAAACATACCCTAACTACTAGTGAGAAATTCTAGTGCAAAGCTTGACATTATAAAACAGCCTTCAATACTATACATTTGACATTAACATTATATGTGAACTTGTTTAAATGATGATGATAAAACGAATGCATACCAATAGATTGTTGTATGTAACGCAGCATAAGCGGAGCGTTTCGCTTATTGTTCCTGTGAATGCAGCGAATCTAGCAATTAATTACAAAATCGATGCATATGGTATCTTGTATTGTTCTTGTGTTTATACTTGATCAATTCTTATAACGTATATAGATCTATAATACAGTATGTATCGTTATTATTCATACTGATTTCATTTCTTTATTGTAAATTTGTAAATGTATTAACAGAATGTTATATTTTGCAATAAGCGCTAAATAAAGAAAAAAAAACACTTCAATACACAGCTAAAGAATTAACGAAACACACTCAACTTTACTACATAATTCCAAGTATAATGGTTCAATTATAAAGTATATATAAATCATGTTTAGCGGAAGTGACGTTATATTGTTGAACGTTACATTGCGCGCCTATTTGATCAGTCTTCTGTGTTCAGTCCATATGGTTTGAAAGTCCTCAGTTTCCGCTTCCAAAGTAGTTCAATGGTCTTCCGGTACCCATCGGATCTTTATATTTTTTCGAGTCCCATGACCCGGAAGTCCGCGACGCTGTGGCCGTTTGTGTAAAAGTGTGCGGCAACCGGGTCATATATATAGTTTAAAACTCACCGACGTGTTGAGTCAGTTGTACTTGCGAGACTCGAATTATTGGGTCCGACCCAATAATAATTGGGTCCGACCCAATAATTATTGGGTCCAACCAACATATTTGGTCAAACCCAATAAAATTTGGACCCAATAATTTGAAGTACAGCACACGATTTCAAGTCAGTTTCTGAATTCATTTACTGCATGTTGTAAAACGTAATTGTTGGGTCCTATATATTCTTGATTAAAATTTTAATTGGGTCCTCCGAACGTTTCCCGTGTTTCTTGTATATTTATATATCGCTCGGAGTACCCGCTGCTTTATAAACTCGCGCACTGAAGATGTGCGCTCTTGAGCGTTGCGCGCTCCCGGGCTTATTCGTCAACATTGTCTCACACATTAACTAGTCAACGGGCGCACATTTATAATGTGAGGCAAGTAAAATATCGATTGCAAAAGAAAGTGTTTATTTTATTCTAGGAATAGTTTGATCAGCATAAATGAACAGTAGCTTCTCAAATACTGCAATACTTGAATTGCCATGTTATAAATACTGATTTAGTAAAGCATCTTAATATTGTGTTAGTGTTTTTAATTAAAAAGAAAACACTTTTTGAACTTAACGATTTTATTTTTGATGTTTTGTTTCATAATAGAATTTATGTTATGGCTGATTGATATAGAATCGTGTTGTGATATTAAGTCATAAGTAATTTGTTGTATTTCGATTTCGTTAACTTAACGGCCAATTATGACGTTTTATTACATTTAAACATCTCTACGAAGAGCAAATATATATCGCATTGTTAGTGTTTTGTTATGATTAGTTTGAAGAAAAAATTACCAGCTAAAGTATATGCACTCGCAAAATATAATTATGTCTGTCAATAATAACCATTACAATCTCTTTCCTTATCATATAGATAAATGATGTAGTAAACAGAGAGAGTACAGGTTCTACTTTTGGAGACATTACACGAACTGACATATCCTTTGATGTAACATACACTTATGTTTGTGATCTTCAACTACATTAATATAAAGTGTGTGCAATAGGTTAAACCATAATAAGATAGGTAAACATTTGTTTAATAAATGACGCTGATAATTTACCGATCATTAAATAAACGGTTAAATTATTACAAAAACATTACTGTAATGATCAAATGTCCGATAAGTGTTCTAAACTGTTTTCACTTTTAAATGACAGCAGATAGTTTTATCATCAAAATAATCGATACATAAGCAGTACAATGTCTAGGATGTTCCGTAAAGGCATTAACATTTTAAACTCGGCGATTGAAAAATAGTGTTCGTGTTGACTTTTAACAGAGAGTAACAGGTACTGTGACAGAGAGGGTGCATTGTGTGCTCTAAATAACGTAGAGGATACCCGATCGCTTAAATGCTTTGTGAATAATCGAGTATTTAAAACATATTTTATCCAGATTATATTATGAGCTGAGGAATACTTCACTCGTGCCTTGTTTTAGTTGATGAGTACAGTATACAAAGGAGATACTTCAGTTGCTCCAGCAGCATAGCACACCCATCATAAACCGCACCTGGCTCTTTATTTAGGGCAAGTGACCGATTGCCGAACAGCAAAGTACAACACAAAACAAACAACATTGAATAAAGCTTGGGTCATCGCCTTGGAACGGTCAATGCTAAGCATTGGGGGTTTAAACCGGTTTTGAGGGATCCTGATCCTCACACTTGGCACAGCGATATTCAAAACACTCATAAGTGTAAATAAACATTACCCTCATGGGATTGTAACACAAATGAGACGGCAATAAAGCAGAACGTAAGAACGTGTTCAATTTAATTGCTGCTCAATTACTCAATGGCCAGAAGAAACCAGAACAACAGTGTTACACTTTTTTGAGGCACGATGCAATGAAGGAACAAACAAGTATCAATTACTTCTCTTCTTTTGAAAAAATATTTCAAGAAATAACGTCATTGGCGTCGCTCTGGAGAGCGGCGACTAGTATGTAATGCATTTTGTTTTCGCTTATGGGAGGAGCAGTTATTGTACGGATCAATATATATATATTTGTTTTAAGAATATCTTGCATAGTGGTTTTTTTGTGTGTAAATTAGTGTGAATAAGTACTGCATTTGTGCCCATCATATGTATAACAAAATTTATTGCCAATAATGCAAAGTTAATTCTTTTATTTAATAGCTAAACACAGGGACTGGGCGCTAATAAAAGATCACAGAAACTGGGCAAATACGCGAACCGGTGAAACTTTAAATAAATAGTCAACTTCGCTGAAACTTTCAACAGTCGCCGTGGTGTAGTGGATGAGGTGTCCGCCGATCGATCGGGAGTTGGTGGGTTCGATTCCCAGGCAGGGAGCATTTTATATATATTATTTATTTTATATATATATATATATATATATATATATATATATATATATATATATATATATATATAAATGAACTTGAACAATCACTTTTGCAAAGAGAATACCCTAAATCTGTCAATAAACAAGGTATCCAAAAGGCTATTTCGGTTCCGCGTGAAATTTTACTAACAGAAAAACCTGCGGAAAATAGATATGTTATACCATTCATTTCTAGATATAATCCTAAAAATAAAGAAGTTTTTGGTGTACTGAAAAATAATATTGATATTTTAAAAACTAACCCAAGTATGAACCAAATTTAACAAAATGCAAAAATAATAAAGTGTAAAAAAACAATCACCTAATTTTAAGCAGTTACTCACAAAATCTAATTTTAACACAGTCCAGCCCACTGTGAAAAAATGTAACGACCCAAGATGCTGCATGTGTGGTTATATGATAGAAGGCGAAAACTTTAATTTAAATGGTAAGATATTTAAAATAAAAACAGAAATGTCATGCGATGTCAAACATGTTATTTATGTCTTAGTATGTAGTGGTTGCAATAAATAATACATTGGACAAACTGGAGATAACCTACGTAATCGACGAACTGTTCATGAATAACAAATGCGCGATTCCTCAACAAGACACATGCCATTAAGCAAACGTTTTGATGAATTTTCTAAAATGGAACCAAAATTTAAAATATTTCCATTTTATAAGTTATATTCGGACTCTATTTCAGCTAGGTTAGCAAAAGAACAAATTTTTTATTGATTTATTTAAGCCCCTGTTAAATTCATTGTTATAATTTGACGTTTGGTGTCATAAGTAACGTCATTTGACGTTGTTACTTTGACAATTTGAGGTTATTTAAGAAATAATCGACGGGTAACCGTTGGTTATTGCGGTAATAACCAACGGTATGGAGTTCCGATGCGTAGGAATTAAACCACGAGGGCGTAGTCCGAGTGTTTTGATAACACGCATCGGAACGACATACCGTTGGTTATTACCGCAATAACCAACGGTTACACGTCGATTATTTTGATTCTACCACAATTTCACCACGAAAAAATGTTTACTGTACGGCACTGCTTTTTGTCGAGTAGCAACATGTAAGCAAAAATACACGTGACCGTTCGGCTGTTACATTTAACTCCCAGTTAAACTGAAAACAAAATATTTTGTTTAATTTAAATAAACAGTTTTAATAGCATGTCGTCAAATTAAGCTCCATTGCAAACAGATTTATTATGTGCAATTCAATTTTAGAATTAAAAACAATATTTTTAGCGATAAAACAGAATGCCAGTCTAAAAAAGACCGACCATGATGCAAAAGCGGAAAATGGACACTGTCATAACAAACAAGGAACCTTTTTGGAAACAGCAGGAAATAATGAAATTTGAGGATGTATCAATGTGCGTATACAACTGAGTAATGTTGCATTAACCTGTTTCAAATTAAAACATCTATTGAACTAACGAACGTTTGTAATATGCAACATAATTGACTTTGTCTGTCACATTCACTTGCCCTAGTTGTGAATGTTCAGGTTGATAGTGCTAGATGAAATGTTTCCTGTGAACATATGCAGTGTACGACTCTGTGAACGAGAATTAGATGACAAAGTTATGTCCATTGGTTGTTGAACTTGGGCATCGCTTTGTGTGATCGCGAAGGGATGATTGGATGGATTAACATGACTAGCAACGTTGGTAAGTTCCTTTTGACTAAGGCATCTGTTACTGTTAGCATGTCCTGCCAAATGTAGTGCAGTGCTCACATTGTGGCGTTCAACATCATCCGGCTTGATGTATGATGCAAGGCTCGCCGAGTTGCGATGTCCCGTAACGGCCATAATTGCTTGGTCGGAGTATCCCATCTTGTGCAGATGAGATGATACAAAGGCCCGCAAGCAGTGGTTTGTATACCTTTTGCTGAGATTTGCCTTTTGCAGACAATTTTGACATAAATTTTCCCAAGGTGTTCACGCCAACTGGTCTGTCGTAATACTACGTCGCATCTTTCTCAGTAGCCCTATGATTCGGTCGTTGGAACAATCTATTGCAGTTGGGATTTAACTTTGAAATGTACTTATCAAAGGATTTGAGAGGGAAGTTTGGTCCCTGATTTTCATAAAGACGCGGTTGTTTGGCTTTTTCTTTCACATCAATACCATGATGTGTCTTAGCTGCCTCATTGTACGCCATGCACAGATAGCATCTACCTTTTCCATCTTTTTTTTACCACAAAAGAATCTTTTCTCAGATCCGTAAGACCTTCCTTTCCCCCTTCTACCAAATTGTGTCATAATGTCGAAGATAACCTTGTTCTGGAGTGTCTCTGGGGTTTCATCTGAAAACACACAACTGCTATAAAGTTTGGCAATGTCTTCTTCACTGATTGGTTCCTTATGCGAGCTTTTATCTTTGCCTTCTCTTTTCAACCTTTTAATTAACCCTGTCAAAACTTGATTTGAAAACATAAAATACCTATCCTTCATGAGTTTAATTTGTCTGGCCACAGGCGGTAAAATCAAATGGCGATTGATACCAGCTCGAATTGAAATCAGGGCTGACTTTGAATAATCACGTCCCTCCTTGGCTTGAACTGATGCATAAAACTTCTGAAGTGTTTCATCAAGTTCTTTCACTTCCATCTTTTCAAAATCTGTACTAGGATAGCCTGCTTCAAGCATCCAATCTACGAGTACAACAAAGATGATTGCTATATTTTAAATATATATAGGGATTTGTTAGCAGATACTTTTGTTTTTTTTACACAGAATGCACTTTAATAATAAGTGCTTTTTTTAAATTTAAAATAATAGTTTTATTCTTGCAAATCTAAAATTAAAACTGTTGGTTATATTAAAATTAAGCAGCACTCAAAACATGTGTTTGAATCGAAAGAATTAACAGAAAAGTGTTTATTATCGGAGTAATAACCAACATTTATCATTCGATTTATTTTGTGGATGAAAACAACAGCAGTGCAACAGAGCATGGAAATACAGTATATGTGTAAATATCAAATGTTAAATTACCTTACTATAGTATAGACAGGGTGACAGAATCTCAATTACTGCATTAATTATAATAAAGTATACATAATGTGATTTATACAGTAAATTGGTATTTTTAGTCATGGTTTCAAACTTTATTTTTGGTCATGGTTAAATTAATTCTTAAATTCGAAGCATAAATGTTTGCGCAATATAGATTTGTTGGTATATTTTTATTTAATTTAAATGTGTTTGTTTGGTAAATTTAAAGCCTTTAAAATATTATAAGAAATCAAAAAGCTTAAAAGACTTAAAGTATTTTATTGTGATAAACATATTCATTTTATGGTGTCCTTTGATTACTTGGTAATGCTCGATTGGTCATTATCAGCTCGTTTACTGCTAACATGTACCCCGAGTACTCTTAAGTATACTTACATGTACCCCTGGTACGGTAAATATACTTAAACGTACCCGGGAAATTTAACGCTAAATCCGTACAGTTTTAAGTAATATCACAATAAAAAATAAGGATAACAAATTGTATTGGTGTTTACTATCTGAATTTACCTTTATCATCATTTTGAGAGCCCATTTATTTAGTTTATCTGTGGTCTTCTCTGTATTTTGTGACTTCAGGTGGGAAATTTGCGCATCATTTGCAGTTTTGAACCTGTTTATTTGTGCTGGTTCTGGTAATGTTTCAACTTTAATGTCAAATTCTTCATCTAGAAAGCTCATGTCATCTGTAGCTGATAGACCTCTTACTTCATAAAAAAAATCATTCACTTCTTTGTAGGTGGCGGTGCTTTTCTCAAACACTTCATAAACAAATGCAGTCTTCATTTCACCACTGTGCATTGACCTTAGTACATACTTTTGAACAAGTCCATCATGCATATAGCTCACCACTCTCCAACTGTCCTTGCTACCCCTAAACTCACAGATTGATCCAATGCGAATTGACATTGGATGTTCCATTTTAAAGGTGGATACTACTGGATCAGACGATTTGCAGTTCATGTGTACTACGATAATTATGTCACGTCATATTCATTGTAAACAATTCTCATTCATAAAAATCACGCGGGTGTAAAATTTAACAGCCATCGACATTTTTTCTCACGACCTAACACAGCTTATATGTGCCTTTTCTTCATGTTAAAAGTTATTGTATATAAAGAAAAATGAATTTACTTTGCTTCCAGTGCGTTAGTTCGGTTATAAGTACTTTAAAAAGAAACGAAACAAGATTTTGTAAGTTTATTCGGTAGAATGTGTTCACGCGCTGTGCGAGGGAAACAACCGTTGGTATATCGGGGTAATAACCAACAGTAGTTGTCCTTCTTTGTTTATAGAAAACAAGTCACGTGCCGTGGTAGAATGTTGTATATTTTATATGCCCTGATGAGCTGTGTGAAACCGGTCGGCTTATATTAATACAATTTTTATACCCATGCGACGTTTGTTTATGTGTTCAATATATTGATATCTTAGTCCGGATTCACTTAACATTTTTACATATATATATATATATATATATATATATATATATATATATATATATATATATATATATATATATATATATATATATATATATATATTATTTTAAATAGAATTAAAAAATACTGCGTTTTAATGCGACCTAAATACAACGTTGGACATTTTTATTAAAATTAAAATTTCTTACATCTCTTTAATATCTTATAAAAAAATACACGTGTTTTTATATTAACAAATAAATACAAACAACACATCTATTTTGCATGTATTTGTTGTTGTTTATGGTTGTCTATCATAGGCCCTAAGTACTATCCCTACCAAATATAGAGCGCGAAGCGCGACACGTATTATTGATTGTAACAATTAGTTGTGATAAAGAAAGCAGCTGCTTATCAAGGCGGAGCTGTGTCTCAGCAACCCGTTTCCCTAGAGTCAAGCAAAACCTACACATTTCTGTTCCATAAATGAAACTTGCACACGGATGCCAGTAAAAAAGGAAAACAATGTTAATAAAATGAACTATGAAATATTTGGGAGTAACAACACAAAATCATAGATAATGGTTATTTGGGGTATATAACACAACATGATAGATAATGGTTATTTGGGGGTTATAACACAGAATCATTGATAATGGTTATACCAGTATCTTTTTCTATTTTGATTAAAATAATCGGCCAATATATTAATATTTATAGTAGAAAAAATCGTTACATGTAACTTCATTGAGTGCCTTTTACACTGAAATTCCTGACGCCCTTTGATGCTTTGCATCAATACTTATCTTGTATAGTTAATAATTCAGAGCATCCTCGCGCAAGGGCAGGAAAAAGATGCAATTATGGGCGTAAAGAGCCAAATTCTACAGCTTGGTTGTGTTTGTTAATAGAACCAAAATATAAAGCAATGAAAAAAATATTCGATACTTACTACCTAATAACATTCCACTATAGGTTGAAAGTAGTGGTGGTGGTTGTTAAAAATTTTCAATTTCAAGAAATTAAGAAATTAAACAATAAATTATATTAATGTAAAATTATATTTATAATACAAACAAAACATCCAGACTGAGAAGTACTAAAATGAATGCCTTCTGATTGAAATCAGCAACGCAATGTACATTGAGCGTTCTTTATGTATTTAAGTGTCCGTGTGTCGTAAAATAATTAAACGCGTGTCTAGGCAAAGGCTTCACATCTTTGAGCTGAAAATTAAAGGAACATTCATTAGATGGTTTACCGAAAGCACAAATTGTATATCGACAAGTAACAACAGTTGTATCGTACCCTTTTAACACAAACGATTGTATTAAGGAAGCGCACCCGTAATGATTTCCCGCGATTTCTTCGAAGATCGAAGAGCCTTTTTACCTGTTAACTTATGGATATGTAATTTAAGGAGTTATTAACGTGAAGTTGTCTTGACCGAGTGGTTTAGGCGATAGACTAGAAATCTTTTGGGATCTTCCCGCGCAGGTTCGACTCCTTCCGACAACGCATACGTTTTATTTCTTTTCTAACCTAATTGCATTTTTAATATAGCATTTAAGCTATGTTTATTGTTAAATATATGAAATCTATGCACCTTCTTCAATTTTTTAAATCAAAACAACGTTATGGCTAAATTGGGTGATTAACTGCTGAAGATACGAATCATACATGTTGCATTTTCATTTTTATTTCAAAAAGTAAACGGTTAATATGTCTACTTATTGGTATTATTGCTGTGTATAGTGTATCTATAAAAACAACGTTCAAAATATTTCTTAAATGATACTTTTTTGAAGTTTATGACACTTTGCTTTAACCAACCCGATTTCTGCTTGGCTGAAACCACTTACATTCATGGCGCTCTTCCATAGATAACAAGTTATCAAATATACATGTCTGTAAAAGAATACGTATTTCATCTTGTTTAAACTTATATTACATATTTACTGCATCTGTTCACACCAACTGCGTGCCCATATTTGGAAATCTGGATGAATTATGGAACTTTCATATAACCCAGAGGTGCAAATAAAGTGGACAAAAGCCGAGCTTTGGGTGGTTTTCATAAAAACATTTTTTTTTAAACATGGAAAGCCTACCAAAAAATTGCATGTAGTTCAGTGAAACGATGCTGATTAAGAAAATAATACATTAGATTACATTTGGAAAGGTGTCCATTACGGGTGCGCTACATTAAACTAGAAAGTTTATCCTTGATATTGTCGTTACGATATTTACATTTACGAACATGCTTTAAAACATCACCATAAAATGATGAGTTGGATATTGCATTAGATAAATGCCATTTTAATAAAACATTATATTTAGAATCTAAATAAGTGTATTTGGTAAAGAAATTTAGTAAATTTATGACGTAGGTTGTTTTAACAACCTGTTTGTTAACATACGGTAAGTAACTCACGAACACGCTATGGTATATCGAACTAATTTTGAAATGTAGATACCAAAAGCTGGACCTATATGAATGTTTCCATCCATGAAAGGAAAGTTCACAATTTCAAAATTAAAATCATCTCGTTTGTCATACAAACTAGTTTTCACAATATTATTTTTAGCAGTAAGATGTAAGGCAAGAAATGCAGGGTCTGAATCAGAATGAGGTGACTTATTTAGAGACAGTTCCTTAGGGTAGATTTTGTGAATGTTTTGTCAAATAATGGGTTATCCAAATTCAATATATCATCAATGTATCTAATAGTAGTGTTAAAACATTTAATTAAATCAAGTTGTTTAGTTTTAGATAAATCTAACATAAAGTCTCTTTCATAGCAATATAAAAATTGATCGGCAATTAGTGGCGCACAGTTCGTACCTACTGGGACACCAAATATTTGCTAATACAATTTACAATTAAATTCCCACAACAAGTTACCTTGAAGAAAACTGAATGCTGAGAAAATATCGAGACATGTCCATATGATGTATTTATCCAAGATTTGATAAGTAAAGAAAGCGGTATTACTGTTTAAAGCCATGTTGTGCACCTTTCTGTTACAAAAGTTGTTTTCTATAAGTGTAACCAGTTTGTTTTTTATTAACGCGTGGGGTAGTGTTGAATACAAAGTTGAAAAATCATATGTACTTATGTGTGAGGCGTGGTATGCTTTTCCTTCTAATTTATCAATTACTTCGGACGAGTTTTTTTGTTGACCAAAATAAGTTCATTTTACTATTTTCAGAAACAGTATTACAGTATTTAGTTAAATGTTGTCTTATAGCACTAAGTCCAGTTGTAAGATAAACTGATAATTGCTTGCTCGTACAGGATACTGAATCGGCAATAAAACGACTGCTATACGGTGTTTTATGTAATTTTGGTATCCAATTAAGGGATGGTAATTTCTTTTTATTATAATTTACATTAACACTTAGCTTTTTGCAAACATCAACGTGATTTGAAATTACTTCGTTCGGATTTGTGTTAAATTCGGAATATGATTTAGTTTGAGAAATTTCCTGTGAAATTGTTTGAACAGAAAATAGTCGTCACACGATAATAACATTGTTAGCTGCCTTATCTGCAGAAAATAAAAGAAATTTAGCTTGAAGCTCTTTTAGTGATTTAAATATCGCGTGTTTATTGACTTTTGATCAATGCGGTAAAGCTAAAAGATTTTTATTATAAACCGATATTTTTATTTGCTGTCATGAGAAACACTGTATTCTTCCATTCGTTAAGTGCAGCAATATCCGCATTTTCTGTTTGGCACCTTTACGCAGTATTCATCCAAACGGATTTAATTTCCTCAATGCAGTTTTCAAAGTCAAGTACTATAGGCAGTCGAAATATAGGTCCCCTGCGAAGTAAGTTTCTGAGGGCTTTAAATTTAACAAAATTTAGATCACCAGTAATAATATGGCCAACTGGACTGTATCTATATGTAGAGGTATCACAGTAACATGAAGACGGACAACTGTCTACTACATTTGATCAGTGGTAACATAATTTAAATAAAATACCATGCCTCTAACGGGTTGACTATATTTATAATAAATGAGTGGTGATTCTGTATTACGAAAAAGGGTGATATTAACTTGCGCACATTCTTATCATTGAATATTTTAAGAAGGTCAATTAAATCAATACCTTTGTAGCAAAAGTTTATCATAATGCGATTTCTTGTTTTATTTTGTAAACTTTCAATGAATGGATAAAGATAGTAGTCAATATGCGATTGAACTAAGCAAACACATTCGTACAATGGGTCAGTTTGAAGTTAAACTGGTTTACTTTCATTATCTCATTGTTTCAACGATAAATCAGAAAGAGAGAAAATGGTTCAAGGGACCGTCAACCAGATTGACGAAAAAAAAAAGATTGTTAAAGTACCGCATTGTTTATAATTATTAGTTTATATTGATCAAAATATCACGACTTGTATATTACATTGCTTGAAAAGAGTTTTCATATTTTCAGTATATTCGGTTAAAATTGTACTGGGTATGTGTACCAGGTAACTACCAGTTAACTATAAATAACACAAGTAGATTGATCATCATCGTCACCTGGTTAACACAGGAATGCAAATTGTGCATGTGTAGTGAATTGTATATAATTTTTGTTATATAAAATGATCAATATACTTACGTTATTTATAGTGTGTATATCGCTATTTATCCCATTTTTATACCGACATTGACGGTATAACACCTCATGGAATAAACTAGCCTGTATACCACCTTGTTGAATATAACTGTCTCGTGCACGGACTACTTTTTTATTCTACCACTGAATGATTTTTCATAACAAATCTCTAGAGTCGAGAAAACCTTAGCTTTAAAATTATACGACCTTCAATCTTTAGATCTAGTCAAGGGACATAATTTTTCGCCATTCGTATAAAACTAGTATGCGATGTCTGGGAATAAAACGTTGAAGACGCGCATTTTGTTCCTTTAATTTTTTATCCTTGACGTAATTATGAAAACGTGCATATTCTATTACTTACTTACCTCAGATGGAACCGGTGGGACGAGGATTTAGATCTACATGTGCTATTGATGTTCAGAATGTGCGTGCCTATTTTGATGTAAAATTGTGTGCGTAAAACATATTGATGGGTGTGTATTTTGGTTCAGTAGTCTATTCGAATTGTTTTGCTTTTTGATTTTAAGGTAACGTAAGGGTATTTTCTTTGATGAATACACTTTGGCTATGCTATTTAATCAAAGAAAGTATATTCAGTAAGAATAACCCGTTTACAACAAGTGTTTCAAAGTTTAATAGAATTATGACGGAGTACCTTGTGTTGGGTCACAAACTACAGGATGTGAAGGCTAGATCTAGACGCCATCAAAATCTGCAGCGTCCATGAAAAAATAAGGCAAGTATATAGTTATTTTGATAATTTATGTTAAGAACGACTCTGTGTGTAAATCTACATGTACATGCATGTTGAGTGACATCATTTTGCCAGGAGCAATCGCTGCCATATTGGATTTTGATCATTTTATTTCAAAATAATATGAATTATATAAAAGTATAATCAGATTTTGCGGCCGTAATGTGTTACAATTTGCATGTTGCGTTAAACTGAATCGAGGCATATGGTGATATGTTTTCTCGTTTTTACAGTTTTTGTGTGAAATTGTTTTAAGACTATTTTGCGTACCAGAACAAATACATTCTTTATCACTACGCATGGTTACATTCGTTAGATTTTAAGCGCTTTGAATAATGAATTTAAATGTTAAGGTTATTAGATCTATTTATGTTAAATGTCACGTTGAAAATAAACAAATGAGATAAATAGAATACTAGGATAAGCGTTGAATACAGAGAAGTTTATGTTGCTCGGCCTGAACACCGAAAGCGCTCGCCAAGGCTCGGGCTCCTGGCGTTCTAAGCCTCGCAACATAAACTTCTCTGTATTCAACACTTACCTAGTATTCTCTATGTCACCTATTTTCGAGATGTACTTTCAATTTCACATCGCGAAATTTTATTACCGAATATACTGAAAATATGAAATTCTTTCAAGTAATGTAATATACCAGCCATGATATTTTAATCAATATAAACTAATAATTGTAAAAAAAATACGGTATTAAAAAACTTTTATTTTTTTCGTCAATCTGGTTGACGGTCCCTTTAAAAACTTGTGCTTACCTGCATTATTTAGTAACGTATAACAATCATTCAACGAGGCGTTGAAAACACGAGGCGTCGTTAATTTATTAAAGCGTAATAGCTAATACTTACTTTGTACAGCGGGTCGAGGGGGGTTCTGATTTGTTCATCAGGTTGATCGCGAATAATGAGTTTCAAATATCTATCAACAAATACGCGTGTGTCCGATTTTAAAATGCTACGAAATTACTTGAGTTTTTTTCCTCAATGTATTTTTCGGAGATTAACTGTTCACAATATATGCCCGAACGTCCTGGCTGAGAAAGACTTTAACTTGATTAATAAAATGTTTACCATTTCTGCAGGCTACGTATGAATAGCTGCTTTTGATTGATTGATTGATTGATTAAGAACATATGAAAAAAAGGCTACCCTTCTGGGTTGTGCCACCCCAAGGGCCGGCGCGTCTGGACCCTGACCTCTGGCCTGTGATTAAATGTGTTTCTTTATGAAATGTATACCCATTCTGCAGTTTAACGTATCTTCTTAACGTAAAGATTCCTTTGATCGGTACATTGTAGCACAAATTATTGTGAACGTCTATTTTAAATCTTAGTTTATCCGGTGCCAACATCTTCCATTATCCGATGCCAACTTTTGACACACAAACTACAATGGTTCCCAAAAAATTAAGATGCCTTATCTTACCAGAGAAAATGCTTCAGTGTATGCAGTATATTGGAAAAACATTTTGACGTTCTGTTACGAAAACCGAGTTTTGCCCATGACGTTTTTCGAAATTTTGGTTGCAATTATGAAATGACAATGTGTTGCTGAAACTACCCATGGTATTCAGTATTGAAAATGTTGTTTTTGTAATTATTATTTGAGTAAAAAATATAACATCAGTACCAAATTTAGAACCTAGTCGAAAAGAGTTTGCTCGTAAACAGTTTGTTGTTATAATATGATCCGATGCAATTTCTTGTTTTATCCGAGAAAGCATGATTTTCAAATATTGTGACAGGATGATTAGCTGACCGGTGTCTTTTCTAGTCTATCCTGGTATCAAAGGTGTCAATGGTGCATAGTCCTGCCACTCAGGCTAATCTGTAAACATTTACACATTGGACACAGCTTTACACTTTACATATGAATACCCGTACCCTTGTGATGTAAATGAAATCTAAAAGCAATGCTATTTATTATTGGGAATAGTGCCCAGCTACATTATAACATCTACAATATCAACGTTTTTCAAGGTTTTTCAAGATTGTATGCCATTATATTCGATGCCCTCAGTAAAACTAAGTTTAGATTCAATTGTATTCAGATTGGCGGCGCAGAGCTTTCTGTGGCATTCTGTTTTTTGTTCTACTCAAAATCAAATTATTATGATAATACTATTTCCTGTCTGATAAGTATATTATTGTGATCATAATATGTTGCAATATTTACGCTGGTTACATGACTGGTGAAATAAATAATGTATAGTTCAATTTGTTCACTACCAGAAGGTTTTTTACCTAAACTAAAAATGCAAAATTCATGAAAACAACATGTTATGCTTTGAACATATTCATGTGTATTTTCGGTTTGTTATGTTTATGGCTTCAAGAAAGCGCTTGACATATGCTATCATGGTTCCTTATCTTCTATGAATGACTGCCGAATTACCTGTAGTTGAAGTAAGTTATACAAATGTTTTGCGGTATGGTAAAAGAGTTGACAAGTGATGTTTTTGTTTTATTTTAGTCCTACATCAGAGCATTAATGTGAAAAAGATCAGTTGGAAATAAGAAATATGCAGTTTTAAATCAAAATTTTGTAAAACATATCATAGTTTATCTTTTTATAAGAAATCCGTGTTTTGTAATAAAATTGACTTTTGTCTGTCTGTCTTTTTGTCTGTCTGTCTATCTTTTTGTCTGTCTGTCTATCTGTCTGTCTGTCTGTCTGTCTGTCTGTCTGTCTGTCTGTCTGTCTGTCCGTCTGGCTGGCTGGCTGGCTGGCTGGCTGGCTGGCTGGCTGGCTGGCTGGCTGGCTGGCTGGCTCTCTCCCTCTGTATGAACGAGAATTTCAGAATTGGTTCAGTGGGACTTGTCCGTCTTCGTTTGAAAAAAGTCCAATGGTAAATCTGAATATATAAGTTGTTATATTGATTCAAATGAAATATTTAGAAAGTATATTTAGGTCGTGTTGATATTGAATATCAACACCAAAAGAACAAATTTGTATTTCTATTTTCCTTCTTATTATAGAGTCAATTGTTTTCCATTGGCAATGTCTTATTTATACACAATCGGCGCATACACATATTTGAACTGTAATCCGGATTGTAATTCGGAAAATGTGACAAAACAAACTAGTGACAATTTTAGAACTGTAAATTTTAAGGGAACTTTTTAACTAAATTTGGAAGTTATTTACTGCAACTTTGTTCGTCACATGACTTCCTCGGAAGTCCTATGTAAATATGAGAAAGCTGAAAGGAATTGTAATAGATTCCAATATCCAGCACTCGCAATTTTTTGAATATAATTAAAAGCTGTTAAAAGGGTTTGAAAAACAAAAACAACACTGAAGCCTATACAAAGGAAAACACAACGGTAGTAAAATATTTGATTTTACAATAAACTCATAGCAGTATATATCCGAAATAGCAATTCAAAAACTGAATATGACACTAACAAGTTAATTATTCATCTCCTCATTTATATATGGATTTACAATAATATAACTTGTATAATTTTACTCAGTGTTGATAGTTGCAACACTGCAAGCAATGGAATTGCATATTTTTAAGCAATTTTTTTCGATCATGCGGTGTAATTGCTTTCACAAACGATGGGGAAAAAAATCGATTACTGCAACTTGTTATCTGATGCTCTGATTAAGAAAAGCTTACCTACCTTTCTATCGAAGCTGCAAAAGCTGTTGATGTGAGAATTTTCCAGAAAAATCTGATGCTCATAGACGCATTGGATTTGTAGTAAAATCAGTCTTTCATAGGTATATATCAGATGCACACATATTTTTGTTTATAAGGATGAGGCCTGTTCATGGTAAATAAATACACAGACTGATAGTTAAACATCGTTTTAAATAGATAGATTTCAACACGCAAACAATGTTTATAGGAAAGAATACAGACGCATGTTTTATTAATAAATTCATCGCATACTTAACTTTAAATAAAGAAAATTGACAATTGTTAATAATTTTTGTACAGTGTTTGCATTCCCTTCGAGTTTTCAACACGCATGTTATTTATTGTAAATTGACTTGCGGATTTTTGCCTTTAGCGGGACAAAACACAACGTCTTTCATCCTTATCATAAGTGTGTCTGCTTTAAGCAGACACACTAATGAGTCAAGCGGCATCGCGCGCGTCGTTATTATGGACGCCATAGGTACTTCTTTTTATGTCCAATGCATTACTTTTGTATGTATTGTTATATGAGTTTATCAAAACCGATTGTATTTTAAATACCCCATGACATACTTTATACACGCACACACGCATGAAAAATTCATTGAAATTTTACATCAATTTGAGATTGATTATTCATAATTTTAATTAATAAGAACAACAATATCATACCAGTCGTTGGAATTAATTTGCATTCGTAGGTCACAGTTGACTCTTTTCCGAAAGAAACACATTAACAAATCTAAAAACATAAAAAGATCCGGTTATAAATCGTTTGATGCAATTTCAGTGCATTAGAATTAGCCCTTTTCTTAACCGAGTCTTGTAACTTGTAACATCTATTAAACATACTTTCTTGAACTATTCTACGTGAGTTATCCCTATAACAAATGGTTGAAATCATATCAAGCGCATGACCGCTTTATTTTGATGGAATTATTCGCTTCTTAAAAGAGAAATAAAACACCGAAAATGGATTATTTCGCATCATTACATCAACCTGATCGCCAGATTTTTACGGTTCTGGGAAATTGAATAAGCACAGCATGCTTCATTAAAAGCTTAATTAAGTGCACTATTACATCCACAATTAACAAAACAAACATAAATACAGTCATCGATGTTTTGAAATGAGGTTTCACGCGGAGATGGGAAACTGTGTTTCCGATGATTCTATGTGTATTGTTACCCAAGTTTAGGGCTGTTGATTGACTCTTTGTCTGCTGACAGCTGACCAAGAAGCTTCATAAGCATTGCTTAGCTTTCTGGGACACAGCTATTTCTTTTTAATCTTCAAAGTCCGAGGCTGTTCACTCTGCTGTGCATCAGAGGATCATCCTTTATACATATATTTGGTTTGACTTTGAACGCATTAATGTATATAATGCTGTGCATTTTTATATGAGCGTATATAATATCTACCAAACAAGTCTTTAACTAAATTTTCATACAATTTCAATTATTTCGATTTTTATGAACATGTATTAGTGTAGCAAACGGGCCTAGATTACTAGCTTATTTTAGGGGGTAACTGGTCTACGATTTTCAACAGCAAGTGTTATATGTCAAAATGTTCGCATAGGTCTTTAGTTATTGAAAACGACTTTCGTTTTCTCCAAATAGGTCGGAGATGGTAAAAAACAACATGGCGTACATCATGGCCGACACTAATATGTAAAGGCAAACTTCAATCAACCATATCAGTTTAAATAAAATTTATTTTGAATAACAAGACCATAATGTATTAAAGTAATTTAATATTGTATATTTATACAATATATATTAACAACAACTCAGTTCATAAATAAAAAAATGTCAAGGTCAAAACGAAGGTCAAAGGTCAAATTAGTGTCTATTATAACACTTTTTTACACTTAAATGCAAGAAAATAATAAATAACACACAAACAGTGAAATTTATATTACCAACATCATTTACGGAGTATTATCATAGATTTTACATTACATAACAATCATGAAATATATCAGTTATGCAGTTTGGAACAAGCTAACATGTGTTTTGTGACACATATATAAAACATACTGTTAGATACAATATTATATTTAAGATGAACATGTCATGGTTATGGTGAAATTACACACACACACACACAATTGCTTCAAATAATATAACAATCATTTAAACCAATAATGAACTTTTTATCAACTAGATGTACAATTTAAACAGGTTACATACTATTAAAATGTTAAAGGTTACACACCACTTATATCTTGTACATGTTTTTAAGGTCATTATTTTTCTATCAACTTATCTTTATTTAGTATTTAAGAAAATAATGATTAATACAAAACTGTCATTTAGATTGACAAAACCATTCACTGACTATAATATTAAAGGATGTAACATCACAAAACATTCATTTTTTTTTCAGAAATGCCTTTTGGACCCACCTCACATGTGACACATACATGTTTTAAATCATACTGTTTTATACATTATTTTAAAATAAGATGAACATGTCAAAATTATTGTGCAATGACATACACTCACATATATGAACAATATAACAATTTTTGAACATACTTGTTAACAATGTTTTATCAACTAGATGTAAATATTAAAACCGAGTGAGTCACAGGTTCTTCCCACCAATGTTTGCACTTTGACAACCAGTGATTGTCAGGCTTGTCATTTCTGTCGTCAGTTGTCAAAACACCTATAAACTGTTTGATTCCAATAATGTCGCTTTAATGGAATTTACATTTTTATACATTTGATTCTTAATATTTAAGCACCTAAACTTATTTTATTAGTAGTTCAATTTTGCAGTACCGCCCCATTAATATTTTTATTTTTACTTTACAGTACTTCCCCTGGATTTTGTTCACGTCATTGTGTCTTCGCTTGTCAATTACATCATAACTCTTTTTCTGTTCCTGGGTACATTGATTTTTGTGACGTCATACGACCAACTTTCCCAGTTGTAATCTCCATGCATAGGTCATTGGGTTTATAATTTTATTTTTATTTTCTCTGTGACAGGTGTTTCTTGTTTGATTTATTTTTTACCAGTACATAAACAACCAAGCAATGTAATATGGAACTTTTACACCCATTATTGCTGCTAATTCCTGTATTTGTGCGATGATGATCTGAAATATAAACTTCATGATGCTATATTTTTTAATCTGTTTCTATAAAGAAGGAATGTAGTTGACACTTGTTCATAGTTTCATTCCATCGTTCCTCAAAAAGTTGTAACTCTGTTGCTCTGGTATCTTCAATACCATTGAGTAATTAAATGGTAATTAAATTGAATGTGTTTTAATTCCCTTTTATTATTGTTTAATTTGAGTTACAATGCTATGAGGTTAAATTTTATTTACATTTAAATGTATTATGAATATTACTGGACCAAGTGTGAGGTTGAGCGCTCCAAAACCGGTTTAAACCCCCAATGCTTTGCATTGACCGTTCCAAGGCGGTGACCCCAGCTTTATTCTTATTTGTGTTTATGTTGTTTTGTATTGTGCTGTATTGTGCTGTTTTGTACTGTTTAGGCAATCGGTCACTTGCCTTAAATGAAGGACCTACTAATTGTTTATAATAATAATTCAATACTACTCCAACAGCTGGAGTTTCACTTCTTTATATTGTAACCGCAAATGTCAGACATCAAAAGATTTATGTGGCAATTTTATAAACTTGTCCAGGATACAACATGTTCTACAGCAGTACTTAACTGGTGGATATAAATTAACATGGCACATTTAAATTTCTGTCATATCCCATTACATCATGTTTAAAAAGAAATTTGATTTATATGAGCATTACTAATAGGCTGTTAACAATTAAATACATTTAAAGATAATGATCATGAACAAATGTAATGACAAAGTGTTATGTTGATAGTAAATGTAACGATGTGTCGTTATTACAATAAAGTTAGAAGAACAGAGCATTAGTAGACCGGTGCCCAGGGTCTTCCTGGTAGCTTCTGTGTGACGGTGCTATTGTAGGAATAGGTTCCATACTCGTGGTTTGGAGTGCATGGTGACTCCAGTTTTGAAACACTCAGATAGGCTTGTATTGTCCACTGTGTGCATGATATATATGAGTGGATTGTTTTAGGGGATAAGTATTCTAGCCGTCATAATGAAAGCACGGTGACTGTAATTAATAATCGCCCAGGCAGGCGTTTTTTTAGGTATCTCAGTTATTGTTGTTAGTTTTGATTGAAGTTAATTAATTCATGTTTATATGTCCCAGTCATTTGTTAATAATATCGTATCATAAGCCAGGTAGGCTGAAGGAAAATTATTCGTATATCTAAGCATTGTGATCACACCCCCGTTCACGTTACAGTAAACAATTGTTGGACACACAACAATTGTGAACGTGCAAATCATGTCTTAAAAAATGCAACACAGTGGCGACAACAAGATTTACCACAATTTATGAATACGCTGTACAACCTCGTCAAAGGTTAACAGGAAGAACTATTAATAAACATGCGCGACACAGGAATTTTCTCGTCTATTTCCAATACTCATATCGTAAGGCATTCAAAAATATTTGAAAATTAAACCATTTCTTGGTGGATTTGAATGAAATTTAAACTGTAAACATAAAGTAACGTTTCGCTTATGAAAATGCAAATGTTGTTTGTATTATAAATTGAAAACGTCAAACTTGCTTACGTATAATAAATCTTTAAAAATACTGACAGGATGTGATGACGTTGATATCGACAGCAATTTTTATATTTAGAAACAACATGTGTTTATTTCGTTTCTATACACATTTCTGAAAGCGACATCATGTACGTGTTATTTTCGTATTTTATTGGTCACACTTTGCGGAAATGTAGCACATGCTTACTAAATAAGGCTTAAAGTTTCTAAACCGTAATTGCGTAAATAATAAGACATGTGCGCATACAGCAGAAACAATACACACACACTGAATAACGATGATTTAATCATGTTCATAATTTTTTTGCAAAATCAATGTTCATTTCTTTAAAAAAATGCCGATCCATGGTTGTTTATTGGTCAACATGCAGCGATTTGGAGTTACGATATTTCAAGTTATATTAATACTTACATTTTATTAAAATGTAATTTTGCGTAAAATTGAATTTTTCGTGTATTTTATGGCTTTTATAATAGTGATTTAATGAAACGCTTGATGTATTTGTTTCGAACGGATTAGACCTAATATCGTTTAATAAAAAGTTGTCAAAATTATATTACCTGTTTAACAGTACACATAGCGTGTCTGTATGGTTTTCTATTCGACCACATCAAAGACGATAATTATCAAAGCGCTGAAGGCACTGAAGTTGTTCGCTGTTGTCGTCCTTGATTAGCTTGTGCGCATTGCACAGACTAATCAGTGTGCACAGGCTAATCTTATTTGACGTGCATTAAGCCCCGTTTTCCATGAAAGCAGCCAATATGTACAGATTTCAATGATAAACACTAGACTGGCCAATGTCGACTTACAAGCTGGTATATAAACTCACTGCTAGAGGGTATATACACTCACTGCTAGAGCAGAATCATTTGTCGTCTGCTGCAGACAGGCAGCGGTAATCGTCCCTTGCAGAGTGAGTTGTGGTTCTTACCATACTTAAGGCTTCTAAGCACATACTGATTTGCAAAATATGCCCTGTAAATTTAGCTGGCCGCTAACGCGACCAACTAAAAACCCCTGATGTTGCAGTGTTTCAACGCAGGTATTTAAATCATTCTGCACCGCGCAAATATGATAATAAATTATTTGAATATTAAGAGAGATGTACATTCTGCTTGTAATATTTATGAACACACGCTGAAAACCACATTTAACTGAATGATGTGAATAAATAATGTCGTGATTTACGGAGCTATTAAATTGAACAATCAAGTGAAAACATGCCAAAGAGTTGACCGTATTACTGTTGTAACAACTATTTCAATCATATTGAAGTTTATATAAAGCAGTCTGTTGTTTCTATTTCACATTGAGTTTGACACCTATTTTTTACTACACGCATATTTCAGATTGTATGGCATTATGCATATTTACCAATTGACGATGATATACTAATGATATCGTCAAGCATAATGATGTACACTGATAAAGATAAAAACGTTAACCTCCACAAGACTCGAAGTCATGGAATTATGGATTAAAATGTCTCCCGACTTTACCACTCGACCATCCACGCTCACGATTAATTCGGAGGTATTTTTTAGCTATATAAGCAATCCTCGTAGTTCTCCAAAATATCGATTCGCGTCGAACGACGCTTTTGACTGTTGGACAGTCCCTTTAAAACGATACATTATCATTTGATTTGATCCAATACATATTTGTTAACTTAATTACAAAGTGTATGTCATTCATATCATACTTATTAATATTGCAAATAAATGTCTTTAAAACCTTAAAAATAATTAATGTTAGCCCCTTTCCGAAGGCCGACGCCCCTTTCCGCAACGAGCTCTTTCCGTTACTCGTATCGTGCGGCATTCAACAATATTGTTAAAATTAAAGCATTTCTTGATGGATTTGAATGCAATTTAAAATATAAACATAAAGTAAGGTCTCGTTTATGTAAATACCAATAAATGTCTTTCAAAATTTTAAAATAAATAATTGTAGCCCCTTTCCGAAAGTCGAGGCCCCTTTCCGCTACGAGCCCTTTCCGTGGTGCTCGCCCCCTTTACGTTTCTCGTATCGTACGGCATTCAAAAATATTGTAAAGTTAAATCATTTCTTGATTGATTTGAATGAAATTTAAAATAAAAACACAATGTAAGGTGCTGTTTATGAAAATACCAATAAATGTTTTTAAAACATTGAAAATAAATTTATGAAGTTAAATCATTTCTTGATGGATTTGAATGAAATTTAAAATATAAACACAATGTAAGGTGCTGTTTATGAAAATACCAATAAATGTTTTTAAAACATTGAAAATAAATTTATTTAGGCCCTTTCCAAACACCGAAAACCCTTTCCGCGGAAAAGGGCCCTTTTCGCTATTCCGTCATACTCCCGATGTTTTTCCTGCGAATTGGGAATTTTTTATTTGAATTGGGAATTAATTTTCATTTTGAAATTAGGAAAAATGGTTCCATTGGGAATGGTGCCGATTTACGGTACTAACTTTATATAGAGGAAAAACGCTGGACATGTTTGCCAAAATTTGTTTTTGTTTCATCTTCTGCAGACAGAACATCAAGGTCATGTCTTAATAATAACAAAGGAAAGCAATCACAAACTTACTGTCTGAGGTGAAAAACAGCTATGTTTGAACTTAGTCCACGCAAACAAAATCGTTTGCAATTGTGTTTTTTTTTTACTTTAAAGACTTCTCATCATTTAATAAGATTTCAACATTAATGACATAAAATTGAAACAAAGCAAAGCAAAAAACATGTCCGTGTTAACTAGTCTTTTATTACTTATTCAATACATGTTAATCTCTAGACTAACAGAGCTTACTGGTAAAAGCTACTATTTAAAAGTAAATTTTAGAAACTGAAACCGAATTATATCTACAATGTTAATATTATTACTTTATTTTCTCTATATCGTTATTATATCTCAGAGAAATTTATTACATTGGCTCGCTTGCGTGATCTTATTCAATTATTTGACAAATTAGGGCGGCACATGGGGTTGAACGAGATCCTGATGTAAATGCATACTTTACTTTTTTAAAGGATTATTTAAAAATAAAGTTAAATAATTGAACCAATCACAATTCAAACTGTGTTTTTCTCAATATTAGTTATTATAAATCAATTTATTATTAAAAACAGCACCCGCATGAGTGTTTTTTATTCATTTTTTTTCAAATAAATGGTTTACAAATATGTATTACAAGCATTTTACTGCTGTTTTCACTGAAAACGTCTATTTTAATTTATAACGTTATGTATTAAAGTATAAAATATAGAAATTGTCATGACAAAATGCTTAATATGACCAACTATTCAACTTAAGGTGTGCTTTTGGTTTTGGCTGCCATCTTTGACGCCATTTTGTTTCCATGGCAACTCCAACACTTACGGAAAAAATTATAACCATTACAATAAAATTGCGACTTAGACCTGCATTTTGATATATAAAACTTGCTGTTGGCTTTCATAGACTACTCTGGTCCCATATTTAGGGTCTCATTTGCTACACTATATACCATGTAGCAGCAAATGTTTTGCTCTGTTGATCTTTAATACATCCTTGAATTAAAATTGTATTGACGTGACACCTTAATACGTCATTATGTCTTAGACTTGGTCGAGTACATATGTATTTAAATGCAAACGTGTGCCTAACCATGATGAATAAATTGCTTGCTTCTAAAAAACTTGTAGAATGAATGAGTTTTGAAAAAGATCATTATTTCCATACAACTTCAGTCTCGAACGACTTGATTGTTTTAGTCATTCCACAAACACACCGTTTAGTTCAATAAGCAACATCAACAACATTTAATTCAAAGGAAAATGAGTCTCAAGTATTTGCAAATTCTTCAAAAGAACAAACAATAGTGGTCAATTAAGTATTTTGTTTTCGGTCTTTATAAAATTCATGTCCCAAACACTCCAAATAGTATGTTGTACCAAACCTACTGTTCTGAGACATTTAACAAGTCGCATGCAAATTACTGCATGTCTCTAGTTTTATACAAAATAATACATGTGATAACAGTTGCAATGTCATTGAACTAACATGTGATTAAACATTAGTTGTAAAAACTGGGCAATTCTTTAATGTGCGCGCATTTTAAAATCTGATCTCAAGATAACAGTTTTTTGTTTCATCCACGAGCACGTGCGGCAGGCCTAAAATCAATGTCCCTATGACTGGACACTAACTGGTTTCGTATTTTGTGAGAGGCTTGTCCATTGGTCCGCATAAACAATTCTCAGTTTTGATAAATCTGTTTAAACCTGGCAAGGTTAATGCTACATTGAATAATACTTTTCTGAATGATGCTTTGTTTGTTTAATATTTTACTCAGATCAAATGTTTTGTTTTTATAATTCATCGATCATTGGTTTTTATGTTAAATGTTTAAATAAACGCACAACGACATGATTCATCAGGGCAAATATTTATTGTAATCGTCACGAAATGATTTATTTTGATTTTAGCCATATGAATGTTACATTAATCTTCCATTAACACTCAATGTTAACAAAGGCTCTCCAAAACTGCAGTACACTTTGAATTACCGTCTCAAATAACAACAAAAGAAAAAAAACAGGCGATCGCTGTATCTATCCGTTAATATGTCTTATATTCCGTCGTCCGAACGAGGTTGCCTATATATGATCGATCGTCTAGCGAATACTTAGAATAAGACAAATTAAATATGTATGTTTTGATAAGATGCTAACGTTAAATGTACGTGTTTGTTTTGCGTTTTTTCAATGTTTTTATGTGCAGATTGTGCAGATTATGGTATTGTTTAAGCAATGAAACCGTTTATTTATTTTGTAAAGTGTGACGTGTCTCATTCAAAACTGTTCGTTTTCTCATTTCAACAATTTAAACGAATGAAAATATGAAATACTTCATTGAACATATAAATGAAAACATATCTAAAATTGATTAAAGACACTACATAGAGTGTGAAGAATCAATAAATGACGCTAATAAAGTTTAAAACCAAGATAGACATGCTCTTTAAGTATGTTATCTAATTTGATATACCAAATGTGATAAATATTATTTTATTCTTTAAATTGTTGTTAACGAAATTGTCTAATTACAGGTCGTATATACATTACACTGAACTTAAAGGGGCCTTTTCACAGATTTTGGCATGTATTGAAGCTTGTCATTCAATGCTTTATATTTATAAATGTAAACATTGGAACTAAAAATCTCCAGTGAAAAACAAGAATACAATTAAAAAAGGAAACAAGTAACCCTCAACTGGGCTCGAACCACTGACCCCTGGAGTTCTGGAGTAAAACGTCTCCCGCTCAGACCACTTGACCTTCCGTGCTCAAGCTATGAGCGGATGTATTTTTTAATTATATGAGCAATCCTCTTAGTTTCCCAAAATATAACGACAACAGCAGAACTTTCCAAATTATTCAATCGTTTCGGGTTGCAACGCTTTATAATTTTCAGGTTTTCAAATCATCAAAAGATGCATAATTATTCAGGATATTTTAGAGCATGGTTAATTTTCAGTATTACTATTTTTTCATAAATATCATAACCTAAACGAACATTTGTGAATCTGAAACAACTTTGTTAATTTTGTCTATTTACCAAAACGTGAAAAGACCCCTTTAAATTCAGGTATATATATGAATTAATGTTGTCTTCAAATACATATTTAAGTGTTATACTACGGCCTTAAATTCCTATCAATTACCTTCATGATTGCTGTTGTCAATTATATAAAGGTAATACGAATTACTTAAACATTCGTTATCAGTAAAAATCTCATAAAAACTCTCAAAACCTAGACAAAATTATTACACTAAAACCAAAGCTAATGATCGATAATCTACATTTCTTTTCAATTATTAAGCCAGCCATTTCATCGTGTGTTTTTTTCTTTATAAAGGATGTCTAAAATATGCTTTATTGATTCAAATTCAACGGTGTATTTCTCGTAAACGATATTTAAAAGTATGCTTACATCGAACTCTTAAATATTTTGTAAATGAATAGCACTCGTTTTATATAGCAATCCTTCAATCTAAATTATTTACTGTTAATTATCATCTACATACGCAAATGTATTTGCATAATCTAAAAATTAGACAATATCAATCAATTTATTATTTTTTGCGCAGTTGATGTTTTTATAGATAGAAGTACAAACATTATTAATTATCCACTCACAAAAACTATAAAAATATTATTCTAATCATTTAGTCCCATACTTTCCGCGGTAAACAGTAAAATTAAGAAAATTAAACATTTAATCGACCACGAATAGTATTAACATACAGTTTGATTGATCTGTGTTTTGTTATAATGATATATACGGCCTTTCGTGTGGTTTTAATTTACTTAATGACATCGATTACATGTAGTAAATCCCATTTTAAAGTCTTCGTGGCGTAACAAAAAAAACACGAATAACTCAAGGATGTGGTCGCGTCTCAATGATTACATAAAACTACCATCTTATCCGGAAATAGGCAAAATGATTTATTTTACAAATGTGTAAATAGTTACGTTTGATACGCGTTGGTACCAAGAAGCGGGAGGACACGACAGGGTCGGTGAAGGACGTTTGGTCCTATATAAAGCGGTTGATTGCAGAGTGCATTTAAACGTGTAAGTTCTAACAAAATAATCAAAATACAAGTTTGGACAATTTGATGATCGATGAAGGTAAGATGTACATTTTGTTTGTTTTTAGTATGTGAGCAGTTAAAAAGGATTTGCAACAGCTTCTTTTATGCATCCAGCAAATGTGCAATATAGTTTTTGCAGTGCGCTAAATTGCAATGTCAATATTATGTTATACACAATATGTACAGCTGACATTTTCATATGGATATTCAATACGCGTTTTAATTGGCAAAAATTGACACATCACTTTATAATTTGAAACACTTCAATTAATATTATATGTACGCAGATGAAATCAGTTCACAGCACTGCCTCTCATTTGATAATAAATTGATGTACTACTTTCTTACCAAACTGAAGATGTTTTCCTAGTTGTAACCGAAAAATGCGGGTCCGAATAATTAAGTAATTGATAACTGCGCTATCATACATTAGTTTTTGACACACCTGAAATGAAAATACTAATATGTGTGAATTTCAAAAACAAAATACTTTTTTATTGAATATTAAATTAGAGAAATACCGTCATAATTGAATGTTTAAGGTAGTACAACTGTAATGGGCAATATTCCAAAACCCATTAAAAGTATTATTTTCATAAACTTCATACCATATGTGGTTTTATTACAAATTTTTAGGGTGGCTTTCATTGCAAACATTTTTTGCGTGATTTTTTCTGTATGATGACCCTTTTGCGTGATTTTTTCTGTATGATGACCCATAATTTGAATTTTCTTCAAAATTAAATTACCCCTGGGGATAAATAAAATTCAATAAACTCATATTAACAATGTTTGTATATCTAGTACAGGATATGATTGTAGATGATAAAATAATATAATACAAGACAATTGAGTGATAAAAATAATGAAAAAAATCTTATTTATTATGTAAGGTCCTTCAAAACTACAAGCTCAACCCGTGTATGCAAAAATCACCCAAACAAAATTTTCTTCTTGTTGTTTGTTATTTCTTTGGAATTTGAGCATTTATATTTTAGCAGAGACATGTGATCAGCTTAAATCAAAGTAAAAAAAAGCAATTTGCCCGTGTATATTTAGAACAAATCACTAAAATCTAATAGGACTATAAGAAATATTTTTCAAGAAATTCAAAACCACATAATGGCAAAGTGTCAAAATATTCAAAATAAACAGAGTAATTTACCAATTCAGTTAACACCTTCAATGTTCTTACTCATTGTTACTTGTAAACATATATTTAATACATTATGTAGTTATGCTAATTCTGCCAATGTAGGGATGGCGTTGGTGAGGTGGGGGTGGGGGATGGAGGCATGAGTAGGTCTGAAAAGTGGAAAAAAAAATACAAAGTTGTATACTAAGTATTTTTCTCTGTTAAGAAGATCTATAAAATTGCTAGAGTTAAATTCAAATGAACACCTACCTAACAAGCTTGTATTTATTTAATAACAATTTACAAACAAAAATATTAATGCAAAATGTCATAACGAAACTAAATAAGCGTATACTTATAAGTTCCTTTGACATGGACAGGACTTTCTACACTATATCCTACACTACATAAGTTAGTTACAAATACTCAAGCAAATGTGGTGAAACTTGGCATGCATATAAAAGACAATATAGGGATTAAGTGCAACCCTTCATTTTTCACCTTATGTGATTGATCAGGTCACTGTTACTAAAAATATAAACAAACAAGAGCACCGCATAACGGGTGCCACGCTGGGCTACGGGTGCAGCTTTGAATAAATGAAAGCTTGTCAGATTTTTTTTTTAAGGTCACAGTGATCTTGACCTTCGATCTAGTAACCCCGAAATGGGTGCGGCGTGTAGAACTCATCATGGTGCACCTACATATGAAGTTTCAAAGTTTTAGGTGAAAGCACTTTGATTTTAGAGCCAATGTTAAGGTTTTAGCACGACGCTGACGTCAAACGGCGGACGACACGAAGAGCTGGCTATGACAATACCTCGGGTTTTCTCCGAAAACGCCGAGCTAAAAATCACGCAAAATTGATGCTACGATTAGTACTAAGGGTGCTTTGATGACATTGTGTGCACTTATAAAGGGCATTATGGAGATTATGCAGTTTGATGTTTCTTACTTAAGTTGAAATCACGGTAACTTAAATAAAGAAATGCACATAATCTGACTTCTGTCATTACTGAAAAACTACTGAAGGTACTGAAATAAAACATGTAATTGAAATTTTCTTTCAAATCATTCGTTTGACACAGCCAATGGGGAAAAGCTGTGGGTCATTAGATCTTTTAAAGACAAATTCACAAATTGGAGCAACTTTTTAAGTGCTGCCACATCTGCCATAGCATCGTGTGCATTGTATGTTTCACCAAGCAACTGTAAAACTAAATCAACTTGCTTTAAGGGCTGCTTTGGATATAATTTTCTGAATATTGATAGAGAATCGATAAAAGAGCAGTTATACAAAATATCAATTGCATTACATTTACCAAGATTGAAACAAAAATTGTTAAATCAAAACGATGACCATTATGAACAACTAAGCACACATTTCGAAACTTTTCAAGCCAATGTATACTTCTTTCGACAGCCACTCATTTTGACATATTACGTCATTTTATTTAAGATAGCATCGCTAGCTGCAATCCTAGCTGATTCAGTCGCAACTTGCTCTATCACCTCACCAGCTTGCTGTTCCATTATTTTTAAGTTGGTGTCCGATATTGTTTTGAGGTTTAATGTGGACAGGCTCACAGCATATTGTTTACACGGGATGGTCCACCCAGGCTGCTCACGATTGCTAAATGCAGAAACAAATATAACTATAGCAAAGATACAAGTCAGTACAAGATCTAAAAAAAAATCACATTTACTTCTGGTAACTGTATCTCAATGTTTACAGTAAATAGAGCATAGACAAAGACCATAATATAATGATAATAATGCCCGTTATTTACATCTTTGAACTTAATGTCTATATAAATGATTACCGTATGTGTATTTTATATAAACGCTCTGATCATATATATGTGACCTTACCTGTTTCAAGTTTTGTGTTGACAACAAAGCAAGTATTCCACTTTTCCAGGTCCATTTTACCCATTGTCTTTGACTGTGTGGGTTTAACCATACGCTGCAGTGTTTACCAACTGGCAGTCAATGTTACTGCACTCTACGTACAGATTTTTTTTTGCTACTTCTTGTTTTCTCGTTAACCGACTTTTTGTTTACGATTAACGATTGTTGTTTTTTATGTTGTCGCGAAAATATATTTCTTCAGGTTCATTTTTTACACAATTTTTAAATCTATTTTGACGTCGTAATATATTGTACTTTGCATATCATCGATACAATCTATTATTGAATTATATAAACCATGTTTTTATTTAAGATTTATACTTTGTTAATAATAAACCGAACAAAATGGACATCTCACGACTTCAGTTACGATATATACCGACATTAGCCGACATTAGCGACGTCAACCGATCTTACAAAAAAAACGCGGGAAATGATTACAGTTGTACAACCTAAAGCGATGGATAAGCCCGCAACAAGTATTTTTTTTTCCAGAAATTAAATAAAAATATAAGGCTCAGAAACCAAACATTGTTAAAAGTAATATATGAAAATATGTTCCGATTTATGCTTGAGGTGAATTGAGTGGTGGCGAAATGTAGTTGAAGTGTGTAAGGGTTAGCATAAGCATTATAATGATAGCGTTAACGCAGTATCTGTAAGCAGTAATAGTAGCCACTGATACAGAGGTAGATAATGTAGTATAAGCATTAAATGAAGCGAGCACATTATGTTGTAAACATAAAGCGGTTAGAAAGGTTTGGTACAGGGAGAATGGATTATTAAATACGTGTCGGCTCAATGGTATATTCAATAGTGCAAGATATATTTGGAGAATATACGCTAACAAGTTTGTATATTGAGACCCGCTATCAACGTAAGATTTATAGTTTAAGCGGAAATTATGAAAATTAAGGGTAACATACAGTCATTGTGATAAATAAATGCAGCTTGAGTATTGAATGCCAAGTAAATTGCCCCATTGTTCTTGATTCAGAGAATGCAGCAGTAAAGCTTGGTTTGTTTAGCATTAACTGTTGATGTTAACAAGTACAAAGTTGTTTTCATAAGCAGTTTAGAAAATGTTGTAGGTGCATATTATAACTGATCATCTTTATGAACATGTTGTATAAGCATATGCTATTTTACACATTACAATATATGAATTTACAAATAAATACATAATAGTTTTTAAAAGGGGCCTTTTTAGGTTTTGGTAAATTGACAAAATAAAAAAAGTTTCAGATTCGCACATTTTCGTTGTAGTTATGATATTTGTTAAGAAACAGTAATACTGAACATTTACCATGCTCTAAAATATCATTTATATGCATCTTTTGACGATTAAAAAACCTGAAAATTATAAAGCGTTGCAACGCGAAACTATTGAATATTTTGGAGAGTTCTGTTGTTGTCGTTATATGTTGTGATACAACGAGGATTGCTTCTATAAAGTATCAAATGCATCGGTCATTGTATGAGCACGGATTTCCGAGTGGTCTAAGCGATTGACTTTTACTCCTGGGGTCAGCGGTTCGAGCCGAGTTGAGGGTTACTTTTTTCTTTAAATTTTATTCTTGTTTTTCTTTACTGGAGCTTTTTTATATCCCAGTTTTATATTTATCAATAAAAAGCATTTAATGACAAAATTCAAACCATGCCAAAATATGAGAAAAGGCACCTTTAAGTCTAATACATTATTATGGACATTCAAATGATCTCATTCACGGTTTGGGAAGTAGGTTATTTCCCTAACGGTATTTGTTTGCTTGTTACGTCCGTTGTGTTGTCAGTAGTATTATTCACCTGTACAACCGCATTTTCAGTATCATAGAGTAATACAAAAGAATGATACAATGTAACAATTAAAAACTTCATAGTTTACCTATCATGTACATGTATGACAGACACTCCTTACACCATTGCACCAAAACAGTACGAACGGAAAATATCGATCGATTATAACTTTGAGAGAATTGGACTCAACATGTAAAAATCAATGCTAAACCGATACAGTCATCGAAATCACGTTTAAATTAAGTATCGTTATAAAAGTTTGTAATACATAATTGTTATTCCCGCGCGGACCACTTCCTCTCTCATCAATAATGTTACGCAACGGGGGTTAGTACAGTCTCTCACCACCGATAGGAAAAACCTGCAGTTATGTCACAATCTATTTAAAGAATGCGTCAAGCCTCACTGCTACAACTGTTTTGTTTTAATTCCTACATGATGAATTGTAAATACATGTAGCATTAAACTGCAATACAAACTATAACAAAACTATATTGCAAAAAGCAACGACGTTTGCAGTAAAATAAAAAACACCAATACAAAATGCAAAAAACACACAATCGATGCATTTTATGAGTCTTTGAATTGATTTAAGGACGGCTGACATGATACATTTGTTTTAACTGTGATACATATGTAACATAAATATTTATTTTGAAATCATTTGAAAACACCACTTAAATATGACTTGAGTTCAGACAAGTCCAATACGTATGTTTTAAACATTGAAAAATATACAAAAGGACCCTTAAACTGCCTTTTTTAAACAATCGATATATTAGAATTGTTTAGCGTATACTTTTTATTATGTGGATAAAAAATGCAGAATATATCGAGTAATTTAATACATTTCCAGTTGTATTGCATCAGCAAATACAAACATTCTTCGGTGGATAAGTGCTTTAATTGTTTAACGTTAAACTTGTATTGTAATTTAGGCGTTGAGGATGTTATAAACACTTCAACATCTTAATATAATGAAACTTTTAAAATTCGTAATTATAACAACACTTATAGCGAAACGGTTCACTCTATTTCTTTAATAAATATAAATCTTTATTTAATGATATATGTTTAATGTAATTTAAATGGTACAAAATATGAAACGAACAAGAAAAAAAAATGTCAAGATCATATTTAGAGAAGAGCTACGTGGTGAGAACTAGTAAATCAAATTGCAGCAAATTAAAGCCCCAAGATTATCATTTTGAATTGGTTAATGGTCTCTCATATTTTGTTTGAAATATTTTCTGTCAATTTATATCTATACATTACCTATTGTGCATCCAACTAAGCAAGTTAATAGATTAAAATAAAATACAAACACAATTTCTTCGCACAGACACTCTATGCAGCCCTATGTTTGCTGATGTGTGTGGTGCATGTCCCAAGGGTTCGCACCCAACCTGTCTCTCAAGTAAAGAACGCTGTTAAAGGATGTGCTAAAGAAAAATGGGGTAAGATATTTTGGTAGTACCGATTTTTGGTGTTGTTTCGTTCCTTTCCTATTCCATGTTTAATAGTTGCTGAATGTTTCATAGTATTTAAAGGGACCATCTTTATCTCTCAGAAAAGACAACACGTGTATATAGCTATCACTATTATTATGAAACTAGACTATCAGACATCACTGAATTATGTATTCACATTTTAAATGCGATACATCTTAATCGCTGCTAGCGTTTCCTGTTGTTGTGTTATGCCACTTAACTATTTAAATAAACTGTCGGTAAGCTTTTGGTATAATCGCTATAAAAGCAAAACAAAAACAGTTATTAGTTGGATGTTCTCAATTTAAAACTTATCAGAACGAAATACTAGATTATTGTTAAATAAATTAATATCACTGATATGTTTATTGACAAGCTGGCCGCTCTTTCACAATGCATCAATACGTTCACAATATTACGTCCGCCTATCATGCCCTAGAACTTTATGCCTAGCCCAAGATCAAAATGACTATTAAATTGCAATAATTTAATATGAGCATCATACAGCATATGCAGATTTTTTAACGCCTTGCGCACCGTAAATATTCCCAATTGTGTAGCTACTGGTATGTGTTTTTCGCATGAACAAAGGTAAAGTTCACACTTTCACATTGAATGATACGGTATTTCAGACTTTAAATTTATCATGAAATCATAAATGTTAGTATGCATTTACTCAATCGTGTGCATGCTGCATAATTGTCAGTGTCGCTAGATTAAAGTTAAGGTGACACACACACACACACACACACACTATAACTACAAATCTAATTAATGCCATTCTTAACGTCGGGTTATGCATCCTGACATCAGTTATATTGACTGACACTACTAAGTAATTGTGTTTGGTATTTCAGCCGGTCCCGCAAACGGATTTGGTTGCCCTTTACGGAACATCCACCTACGAGGTCGCCCCACCGCTGCTGATGCAGCCGCTGACAGAGACTTGTCAACCATGATGGCCTCTGTGCGCAACATGCGTAAACAGTACGTCATATTAACTTCTTATAGGAATCGTAACGTCGTGTGTGCACATAATACGTAGCTATGTTCTTAAATAACTGGTTAATTAAACTATATTCTCCAATAACTGGTTAATTAAACAATACACTCTAATAACTGGTTTATTAAAAAATAGACTTACATGTGTATGATTAAAGTCAGTTCAGACCGTGCACTAACGTACTGTTAAGATTGTTAAGAGGATAGCTCATGTGGATTAGTGTAGCAAATCACTTATTGTATTACCGTTTGTTTCAAAATAATGAGTATAATAGTATGCTATAATGACACATAACCATGCATATACAAAAGCAACAAATAAACAGTGAGACGCGCTAGTATTACAATAAACTTCATCGGAAAATGTTAGTACATAATATTTTCTTAAGGAAATAGGATAACATCTGTTTCACAAGCTACTGCTAAATATCGTCTTCACTTTGTTGGAGTTGCCAAAGTAGCCAACCATTTTGCATACTTCGCTTTTTCGGCACAGAACAAACAGTAAACCGACTGGCACATTGCGTGCAACGGTGACCCTTTAACCTTGCGCCGATCAGTCTTGTATGTTACATATTTGTGCAAACTAATTATTGTTTACCAATGACGCTTTCAAATAATAAGTTGAGGCAAATGCTTTGTGAAAAGGCAAGCATATCACGTTATTCTTTTATGAATGTTTCAGATCTCCTTCAATAAGCACAGTTTGCACGTATTTTTAACCGTGACATTTTAAGCATAGTATTTGTGATCTCAATGAACTCATACTCAACAATGATGTATGATTCTTGAATGTGTAATAATAACCGAGATATCTGAGATAAACGTTTTGTGTATACTTATCTCTATTTATGGACTATTAAAATTTTGACATTAGCGTGAACAATGTTTTTAAATACCTTTACTTAAAATGTTAACGGCATTCTTGTTATTTTTTCAACATTCGACTTATAAAGAGGATTCACTGTGGCTGAGCTTGAAAATGACACCGTTATGGCGGAATTCCATAGTCTTCTGAAAAATCTTCCTTTATGTCCGAAATCGCCGGTCCGATGCAATCCACGTGAAACGTTTCGGTCCATTAATGGCACGTGCAATAATCTGAAGAACCCCACGTGGGGAATGTCAGGGGCAGCCGAGCTTCGTCTACTTCCGGCAGCATATGGTGTGTTGAACAGCAAATGATTTTTAAGTTGGCACTTAGTTAATAATTGTAGACATAACGAGCATATGGGAGATCATTTTAGATTGAAATATAGATTAAACAAAATGTGCACCTATGATTGCGTTTGAATTAGTTATTTTTCTCAAACGCATTGATATGGATTCATAATGTGTATTTCAAAAAAGCTGCAAAAACGGACAAAACAATCATTTTTTTAATTAACGAACATTTGTTGTAAATAATTTCATTAATTTTCGTTTTCCTTCTCTTAACAATCACTATATGGATGTTTTTCCGAGTTGTCATTGAGCTAGAGTTTAGCAATCATTTAATCTTTTAAAAAAAAACACTAAATCATATTAAAACGCTAACATGTCTATTTGTTTTAATTGTGTCATTTATTCCGCGACAATCAGATGATGGTTTGAACCTCCCTCGTTCACGTGGTATTGATGGAAAACCTCTGCCGTTCGCACGAACGGTCAGCAACGCAGTCCATAGGGGTCCACAGCAGCTTAAGTCACCGAAATTGACCTTGCAGGCCTTTCAGTTTGGTCAGTTCCTCGACCACGACATAATATTAACCCCACTGAGCAATGGTTAGTGTTTTTAACTCGACGATCTCTTTTTTTTTTTAGTATTTTCATTTATGGTAATGTAACATCCGATTTATTGGGGGGTGGGTTGTTAATACAAAATAATCATGATTTTTTATGTTCTATTTAGCTGTCGACGATTGCTGTGCCGAAAATGACGAGTGAGTATATGCACTGAAATAAAAATCACTAAAAATGAACGTACCTAATATATCATGTATTATTGACAAGAAGGAAAATACGTTTTGTTATTTTTATTCCATACTGCTTCATTCCATTTGCTCGAATTCGATGGATTATTTCCATACTTCGGAAACAATATTTTAATATTAGCATATGCATTAAAATTGCAAGTTCTAGAAATAACGTTTCTTTAAAATAACCACTAGATAACTTTGGAGTCTAAGTTTGATATTGTATTCTTTTAGTGTATAAACCGTTTATTCTCGCGTTATGTGTGCGTTTTAATATACTTTCATTAAGAAACAGACAATTATCAAAGCAATGTTAGTGCCAAAATAAACCTTTAATTTACAGAATTATATAAGCACCAATACAATAATTTAAACGTGTATTGTTTATTTAAGATAATAATTGATAATAATGCATGGTATAATTAAGTATCTTTTTTAAGTATTAAATCATACATTGCTCTGTTTAAACCAACTTAAGTCTAGACAATTGTTTCAACATCAACTTCGCTGAAGATGATCCTTTTGTGCCACGGTTCAAGGCTGGATATTGCATGGAGGTTCCGAGGTCAGCAGGGATCCTCTGCAATTCATCAGGTTGTACAGTACGCTTTACGTATTACGTTAATAATGTTTCATATGCCTTATGCTTATTGGTCACAACCGAAAAGGTATCGAGCCATTATGAATTGTAATCAATGTAAACATACCACTAACTGATAGAATATATTTTCTCTACCAACGTTTAATCAAATCAGGTCAATAACTTATGTAAAACGTGCTCATGTCTAGCGATAAATTGTTTTGCATGTCGGGTCAATGTTTTGTTTGATGTCGGTGAAAGAAAGTAAAAGGTGGATTTCGCTAAGGAAAACAGTTGAAGTTTTAAAATTACTTTTATGATTTTATGAGAAACCAGAAATTTATACACACTATTGTTTGTGATACAAAGAATTATAGAACATGATTTAAAAGACATCTTAACTCTATCATAAAAATCACCATCTCAATATAAACCTTCTTGCTACAAGGTGATTATTTCAAGTGTTACCTTTATATCCTTATTTCTGAATACTTATTTATAATTATGTAATTGTGTATCCTTTTAGAGTTGATATTTTTCGTCCTTTTAGCAATTTGTTTATCCAAATGTATTGTTAAACATAATTCATGCTTCAACTTGCCTGTTTATGTCATTTAACTAAATGGACACCTGTACATATTCGTCAAAAATTATGATTGGGTCTTGCAACTGATATATTTTATCATTCTAAATTTCATAGCCACGCTTCTCTATTAAAAAACTAAACATTGTAATATGTTTGTTTGAAATAAATTGCACCTACATTAAAACATTTTTAATGTTGCACTTGTCTACAACAATACCATTACAAAACAGCCATACAAATGCAACAAAGTGCGTCTTTGAATCTTAGAATTTCCCAACATTGTCAAATGTAATCGTAAAAATTGTGTTTCAGATCCCTTGTAATATCCAATGGATTTTTGTTTTTAGCCGGTGGAATATTGCAACGTCAGCAGACCAATGATCTAACGTCATTCGTGGACGCTTCAAACGTCTACGGTTCTTCAGAAGAGCGTCTGGCGTTATTGCGAGAGGGAAAAACACGTACGTACATTCATGCTATCCTACCGATTCAACTTACTTCCAGGTGTAAGAGCACTAATTTGAGAAGTGACCCTGTCACATGCGTACATTTGTTAATTGACGGTAGAAATATTTTTTTTAATTACAGTGCTAAACAAAGGTATACATGTAATTATAAACTTTCTTTAATTTAGTGAATTGTTATGGTATATGCATGTTTGCAATTGAAGACGGACCTTCGTATTCAACTACTAAAACCTGAACAGACATCATGCACAAATATTGTCATAGAGTTCAAGAAGGTATACCTATGTGTAAAAAACACTCATCTTGTCGCAATTAAAACGTATTATTATATTAATATCTTGCATGTAAATATAATTATATTTATAGCGTTTATGAAGGTCACACAGGGTGCAGATGGGCCCCGCCTACCTGACGGTCCTGATAATGTGTGCCGTTCAGACGCGGCCAATGGTATACGCTGCAGTATTGCTGGTGGGAATCACTGGTTTTCAAAATCATGAAATTTTATCGTTAACTTAGTCGTTTACGACAATGGCTCATGAACACAGCAGTCATTTGGTACATAATGTTCGAAATCACGCTGATTTGTTTCCTGATGAATAAAAATCTTAAACTTAAGAAACGTGTTAGTTTAGTGACTGCTGAAATACTTGCGGTATCATGAAATGCCAATTTAATAACTCAAAACAGAGAACTTTTACGTAGCGTAATATATTTAGTTCCAAAGTTAATTCCGGTTCTTCGACATGCGATCTTTATATTTCGATTTGATAATTGAAGAATTCTTTATATCGAGAGGATATTGTATCAGTTTCGAAAACGCATTCTTAATGCTAGATTTATATAAATCATGCAAAGAACAATTGAGATACGATAGCATGTGTCATACACATATTTAGATGGTGTTGGTTTTAGGTGACGTACGAGTCAACGAAATTCCGTCTCTTACGTCATACCACAATGTGTTTGTACTCGAACACAATCGTCTGGCGAATGGACTTAGGAAATATTTTCCGGATGACGAGGAAGCATTCCAGCAGACGAGAAAACTCTTGATCGGAATCATGCAGAAGATTGTTTACGATGAATTTCTCCCTGCATTCCTTTCACCGACTGCGATGAAGAAAAATAAACTTGCCAGTTCAAAAAAATACAAATACGATCCACAGCTTGATCCTACCGCTGCCAACGTGTTTGGAATAGCGTTCCGGTATGTTTAAATATATCATATAGATATTCTACATATTCATTATTGTGACACAAAAAACAGTTAATGCAATTCTTTAAACATAATTTGATTGTGCATAATATAATTTTAACTACATGTTTTATTAAACTTGAATATATTTAGTATTTCACATACAAAATGTTATTGTTCTTTGATCATTTATGCATATTCACAAACGATTCATTTTAGTGTTTACTATGTATGGTTTTAAGTGTATTTAATACGTATTCGTAAAGGTTATATATACGCATAGCACATTTTACTCCACAATCGGACAGTATGGGCCACACTTGGATTCCCACGTTTATGTCGGTGTTCACGAACAACTTCCAGCCGTTCCGCGAGACACTTCTCAACCTGACCTTCTTTGATCCCAACATGACCTATATACAGTCTGTGAACGGAGGTCAATCTGGGATGCAGGGGCTAGCCTACGCGCTATCGGCCCTCGAGGCAGAGAAAACTGACAGGTACAGGGTTTGGGAACTCTCCCCCCCACCCAAAGAAAAAAGCCTTAAGCTCTTATTTGAGTGTGTAATATTGTTTTAAACGTATATTGTAGCTTTCCCTACCGTCTCAACCAACGTTTCAAATTTGTTTTCTTTTATGATTGTAATTTAATATCGTTATGTTGTGACACTAACAAATAAACTTTAAACCCTTGTGTTTTTTTAAACGGAGTTATTTAATACAACATTAGAAAATGTTTCCTTTGATGATAAAAAGCTAAACCTTTTGTCTTTGTTTTGTATTTGAATTTGTATGTACCGTTTTTACATTAATGACATTATGCTGTTTTCGTCTTCTTTCTGTTCTTTTAAAAATCACACTTAAAATGTACAACTTATATACTTACTTAAATATATGTCGTCCTTAATATTCTTTATTTAAAGTCATTGTTTCTGTTTTCGGAGCTTCTCAGGTTGTGTTTAATTAAACGGCTCTTGAGTTCGTTTCAATAGTGTTCCTTCAATTAATACTTGACAATAGTCATGAATCTGCTTAAATATTACAGCTGTTTGCATGCTGACAACGTTTGTGTAAACGTGTAGATTTTCAATTATTTCATTTGAATTGTATCATTCCCAACAATACGGTCTCAAACGGTATTTTAATTATTCAGCGCAATTTTATTTTGTCAATATAATGTTAATTATTTTCGAAAATACGGTGTTCTATAATGTATAATCATTTCTAATTTTCCATTAAAAAACTAAACTTTATGAACAAAAATCCTGCTTTAAGGTAAAACAAGTTATTGAATTTCACGTGTAGTTAGCAACACTGTAAGCTTTTACATACATGCAGCTGGAAGTTGAGAACAGGTTTGCACTTTTTTATACAAAGCTATTCTTTTTCAGTATTGATATTTCTTAAACAAATTCTATATTTTTAGAATCATCGAAGAAACTGTCCGCAGCTTCTTATTTGTCAACACGTTGGCCGATACTTCTTTCGATTTGGCATCCCTGAACATCCAGAGGGGTCGCGACCACGGACTCCCCTCCTACAACGAGTTCCGTAAATGGTGCGGGTTGTCTTCAGTTAGGTTCTGGAACACATCCTCAGTTGGAGGCCTTGTTGATCACACTCTTGAGACAATCACTCTTCTTAAAACTGCTGGTTACAGGTATTGTATAGTTATTGCATTAAGCGGTTTCCTAGTTCGAATATTTGCCAAGCTCTTACAGTTTAGAATTCTTGATGACATTGTGATTGGTCCCCCCTCATTTCGGCTGGAAGCACATGGCCTTTCCAATGTCAGAACATACACGGTCATCATCTTCATGCTACTGATAAGTTTATGTCAAGAGTTGAAATGGATGTAAAACATATGTACAAAACTTAATTCATTGAAGTGGTGTATTTGTTTGTTAATTATTACAGTGTAATATAGGGAAGTTAACTTGTTTTATTGTTTATGTAAATGTTCTACAATTATTATAAGCAGGCATAATATCGCAATGGTTTTTTTAATCATAATTTGCTGATATTCATTGACACTTACCATGAACATATCGTTCATACTCAATTTATGTTATCGGCGGCAAGATAATTTTACACTAGACTATGCGTTGGTGGTCATTGCATTGTGTTATTTCATATAATTTTAGGATTTTGTTTTGACCCCAAAACATTCACTGATACTCCGGCTAAAATCTAATTGACGGAGTGTATGATAGTCGATTTCGTTATTGAATTTAGTTCGCCCCAATCCATCGCTCTGTCCACGGCTTCAAAAATGTTTCGCAGAAATCAGTACCTTTGTCCTCCTTAAATGCAATTTTAAATAAGTTATTCTACAATGACTATCCTTATTACGTATAACTTCAGTTCGCCCCAAGATATAGACTTTTTCCCCGGAGCCCTGAGCGAAAAGCCCGTCTCTGGTGGAACCCTGGGTCCGACCATGGAGTGCATCATAGGAGACCAGTTCCGGAGACTCAAGTTCGGAGATAGATTCTTCTATCAGAACAAGAAGACTGGCTTTAAGAAAGGTATGTTCATCGATCTTCTGGGTCCAACATCGTTTAAATAGACTAGGTTTGCGTCGCTTAATTATCAATGACAACACAATATATACCTTGTTACGACGATCGAAGTCAGTTCATAAATAGGTTACACCGTGTGTAATTCGTACAGTTAAGCAACGTACGGATGAACGAGAATGATAGGAAGGTCATATTTGATATATTTCAAAAACACAAATGATTTTTTGCTGTGAAATAAAAAATACTTTATTTAAAGTGTCGAAAAATTTGCAATAAGCGCTTATTCAGTCGAACTGAAATACATATGTGCCTATTCTCTCTTTAGACCAACTCATAAACCGGTGAAAACTCCGGATATAACACAGTGTCATCCCATTGATGATTATTAACAGTGTTGAAATTCAACAATGCTTTTCTTAAATCGTGGTAGATATCTTATTGTGTTTTAATTTGACTTCGTCATCACTTGTCTGATTAGTGTTATACTAAGCGTACTTTCATTTGTATTTTATTTTATATACAATATAGTTATGTTTCTGTGGATTTTTAGCGCAACAGGCCGCCATTCAGAAATACAGCCTGGCCTCCCTGCTTTGTCACAACTACAACTTCACCAAGATCAATTTTCCAAACGTCTTCAAACAAGCGTGAGTCTAATGTTGCATATTGCTTTAAACTTGTGTTCGCGGTCGAACGACTTTAGAAATTGCGTTTCAACGACTAATTGTTGACTGAATACACGGTAGTGGAATATAATTCTATGCAGTGCCATTTATCGACATATAGGTTGTAATGATATCAAACAAACTTGGGTTGGATTGAAATAATAGGCGACAACAATTGTCATTGGAGGCTGCATATAACTATTTCATGACGTTTAATCCCGCTAAAAATTACATGTAAATAAATTGTGTCATATTATTTCATGTATTCGCATTCGCCAATAGACAAACACGCTATTAATTGGTTGTGTCGATATAACGCACAACGTTCACATTGTTTGACCACGAAATTGTATCTGAAATACGTTACCTTTTGTTCTAAGGATCTCATTAGTATATTAAACGCTCTTTATTATTTTCAGTGATCCACTCAGGAGTTGCCAGAAAATCCCCGATATTGACTTGCTGCCTTTCGGTGTGTTTCCCAGACGTTGCAGCAGACGTTGCAGCAGACGTCGCAGAAGACGCCACAGTCACAGCAGTCGGCACATAGACCCAAACGATGACTTTGCCGAATATTAATGCTCAACGCAACCACTGAGTAAATAATAAAAACACTTGAGGTATAACAACAGTAATGACTTTGCGCATGTGTGGCAATTTATTTACACCTTTTTTGAAGAATGTTTAAATAGACACATGTTTGTTTTTGTAAGTTTAGAAGAACGTGTTACAGTTGTGTTAATGAAGACATGTTAAGTATCTTTATCATTATTTTCCTAAAACATATCAACACTTGATGCATGCATAAATAAAATGATAAAAGCAAGTGCGTTTGTTGAAACATGATTTGATATAAGAAACAACTTATCACTACGTCTTTTAGTTATTTATCCAGTCCAGTGTTTAATTAAATAATTAATACATGTTTTTGCTATTGCTTTAACCGGTAAATACTCATGAGGGGTAAATCTTTATTAAATGCCTAAAACACTACGAACTTTATCGAACTATTATCAGTTATGCTGCAGCACATTCACTAGTTTATGCTAAGCTAGGTTACTAGTAAAAGTATGGAGATAGTTCACATTTATTTTAAATTTGTTCCGCAAAGATTTATAGCATTATTTTCATATAATTATATCATATATAGGTATTGAACTGTGCGTGTTTATACAGGTGGATCTTAGGCTAAAATAAATAAAAAGCTTCATTAAGAATGTGCCCTCTGAGCTTATAACATTCATTTATCTTGTAACCGCCGTAAAAAGATTCATATTACAAATACATTGTTTGGGAAGAAGTTATGTTATTTGCAGACATCATTGTGGCAATATAGAGTTAAATGGTTAGAATTTTACACATGACACAAACATACAAAACGTGTTTTTTTCAACCATTATATAGATATGCAAGTGGGTCACCAATAGTATCAGTTGTATATCAGCAAACGCTGATTGTTACTTCCGTTTTCTACTTCAAATTTCAACTAATTGTTTCAATGCTTCTTTTAAAACTTCAAGTGTGTACCTTCGTAATTATGTGTTCAGGATAGCAACAGTTATATACTTTTGGAAACTCAATCAAGGTGATAACAACATTTTCTGCGTTTCCAAAGACAATTGTTCGGATTCATGAGCACTTCAGAGAGCTGGCAGCTGAAAAACGATCCATCATCTGTAAACCTCCTTATGATGTATAAGTCTCTCCAAATGGTTATGCTAAATGATATTGTATTGGATCTCTCTAAATAACATTAAACATTTCTTGGTGTCTGTAAACTAAGCCGTATTGCGTATCGTTTTATAAAGTAAACGATATCGAACACCGGTATTGCTTAAGTTGTATGTTCTTGAATGCGTCGTACCAATGTTAAAGTGATTCGAGACTAACGCCTATTTAATATATTATTGTCATAAAAGTCTATAATTTTTATAAAGCCAATTTACAATATTAAGCAAAGCTTTTCAAACGTTTATTGGTTCCAATTCAATTTATTTACATCGTGTGTTGATTCTGTTTGGGGTAAAACGATATCGAAATTCGCCCTGAGTAATGGGTGAATTGTGTCATAATATCTTATGTTTCATTAAGAGAAACAGCAGTGCAATGCTGGAAAAAATAGTATTCTGTTTCATTTTTTTTTTTTGATGCAGTTCTCTTAGGATGTGACCACATTTAAATATTTTAGTGAAAAGTTTACACACGTACATTTTGTTTTAAAACATGATATGGCGTCATTACGTTTCAATAGCAACAAACACTTTGACGGGAAATATATAAAAATACATATCTTAGAAGAATACAACATGTTTAGACACCAATATTTACGAAAAATTTGTTAAAATAAACAAATGCAAAATAAGAATTGACAAAATAAATAACATTACATTTAGCTGAATATTAAATAATAAATTGTATTTATATACAGCAAATTTATAGGCATCGCATCGTCAATTCATTTGCGTTCTTTTGTTTTAACCAAACCGTTTAAATATAATTTACTTATACATCTTAACATTTCAATGTAATGTGTTATAAGACACTGACACATGTTTCATTAGAATATAATTCGCATTAGCTGTATGATACATGTTAATTAAAACTGACATGCATCCAATATACTGTAATAGCATGAATTCCTATAACAACTACAGTAAATACTTTTGTGGAGAAAACTAATTTAAACATATCCTTTGTTTGAAAACACGATAACACATCTGCGTATGTCTTTTTCAAGAATATTCGCACATCTACTTCTTGAAGCATAATCGATGAATTAAAAAACGTCGATAACTAAAACGAAAGATATGTTTCCCAACAACTAAAGCACATACTACAGTGCACATTGCTTTGATTAATCCAAACGAAATTCGTTTTACAGTACGATGAACTAATTTTGTGTTTACACCGTCTATTTATTTCGGTATTAAATACCATATGTTAACGAACCATAGCTTTACCAATAAAGTACATTTCTTCTCTTGTGAATAAAGGTGCCTACTTCACGTAAGAATTAGGATTTTCATTTAACCTAGAGTTTACACGTGTATTTAAAAAATATGTAGACTGTCGATTAATATTCCAAAACAATTATTCCATTAAGGTATGATCCTCTTTAAGGTATTCTACAAATTGCTTGGACGCTTCACACGTTACCATTTTGTTTAGCAAGTTATTTTCCTCTGCACTTTTCCGCACTCTTTCAAAACTTCGGCAAGAAATCTCTCAAATGAGTTCTCTTGTTTTATGTGTATATCTAAACCATGGTACTTGTTTTGTAACGTCTTATCGTCACCCGTTAGATGTAAAAACACAATTTTGCACTTTGGGGGTAACCGTTTGACATCCATCGCCCGCAGTAAATCGTTTATGAGACTGGTAGGATCCTCTGATTTATTAGTTGGAAAATTTGCAAGATTTGTCACACAAACGAATATTAGAAGTTTATTTTTGTCCGAGCACAATTTGTTTCAATATACAGTTTTGCGTCTCGAAAGTATTCCGTCTGAACATCGCGATCAAAGGAATACCGTGTAGGAATATTAGCCTCCATACTTAAAACTGTACCCAACAGTTCGACAATGTCCCTTGTAAACTGATCAAACGGCAGAGGTAGCAGTAATATAGATGTACTATTTGAGCTCATGTTTTGTAACAAGGCTTGCGTTACACTCCTCTGTAACTTTCGACCACAAACGGGTTTATCATATCGTAGTCCTTGCGGAACAGAGGTGTTGCTCGGTGATGTACTAATCTGTGTGCGCACACGCGTCTCTTTGCTTTCATTTTCAGACGTAGCATTGTTGGCAAGAGGTTGTAATTCATTTATTTCGTCAATTTTACGTAACGCAGTTAGCTTAATAACATTTTCTGAAATAAACATGCTACTTTCATCATACATCTATAGATGTGTAGGTGTATTACCTTTTATTTCTTTTGGGATACACATATTACTTTGACTATAGAAACAGTTAACTTTAGACTACCAATTATGTGTGTTATAGAATTTTTGTAAAATATAATTATGTTTTTGAACAAACTATCTTAAATCGATTCTCTTAAATGTTAATGTATAAACATAATTCATTAGTTTGTCGACAGCACAGTAGACCTGTGTAGATGGTAGTCTCGCGTGGCTTTATCTGGGATGAATGAAAACGAGTATATAATAGTTGGTTAGTTACTTATTGTGCAATTATTAAAAATATATATAATTTAACAAGCCCAATTACATAACGGACCCATGTCACTTGTTTGTATGACATTAGACGTTAAACTATGTAATAAGGTCATTTAAAACCAAAAGTAGATAAGACCACACATTTTTGTATTTAGGTTATCTTTTCAAGAAACTATGACACAAACATAAAAAATAATTGTTAAAATGTGAAATAATTATCACGATGAAAGCAAATACATTCTGCCATTATCCATTAAATGATTGAAAAGCAAGGCCGCTTATATTGTATTCCCAGCGGCTATGTTAGTATTACTCGAAGACTGTTATTTTATTTACGTGACTGTTAATTCATATTTAATTTGTGTGTTCGTCAAACACCATTTTGCGCTTAACAATTGCCCAGTGCCACTCAAATGTGTTGTCCATATTTAACCCATTTCATGTTTTTAGAAAAAACTTGTATTATGTGTATTGCGCTATGCTATCGGGACACTTGGAAAACATCCAGTTGTATTTAATACAATGTTTGCACATGCTCAATCATATACATAAGTTCAAGAGCTGAATTAATAACAACATATTTAACATGTTAAATTATCTGTGCAGCTCAATACATGCATCTTATCTTTGCCGTTGCAACATAGCCGTCTCATAAAGTTTAATTTCTGCACAACTATGAAGAAAAAATTGTACATGTTAAATTAGTATAACGATAATCAATAATGTGTTCATGGCATATTAGCACATATTCCTACACATATATCCACAATTAATTTAACATAAGGTAAGTTAAGCTGCATCGTCACAGATGGTCAGACAACCATACTTGAACACGAGTTTTATATATGACACTTGTTTATTGTAGTTAATACTGCAATTTTAAATGTATGGCAATTAGGGAACTTGTAACGGACTTAACGGCACGAACATATTAATATTAATATCCTTTTATAATATTATAAAATCCGACGATATTTGATTTGATACATAACTTTTTAATCGCCATTGTTGAAATTGAATTCGTTTTAAAAGCTCTTTATTACAGGGAAGGGTATATTTATGAATTTGATATTAAAACGTGTATAAAAAGATGTGTAATTACCTGTATATTGTGTTCATGGCAATGGAAATTAATAACAAATATTTAAACAATTTAAAGATTATAAATGCTTAAATGATTAAAATGGGTAAAATAATTGTAAGGCGAATACTCGGACCGAGACGCATTCGCAAGAATGAGTAATAGGTGATACTGTATAAGGATGACGACGAAGATGATGCTGATGAAGAAAATGGTGTTAGTTATGCTAAAGCAGTTGGTGATGATGCTGCTGCTGATGATGATGATGTCGAACAAAAAGAATAAAAAGAAGACGTAGAAGTTGAAGAAGAAGAAGAAGAAGAAGAAGAAGAAGATGATGATGATGATGATGATGATGATGATGATGATGATGATGATGATGATGATGATGATGATGATGATGATGATGATGATGATGATGATGATGAAGATGATGATGATAATGACGATGATGATGATGATGACGAAGACGACGAAGACAGAGACGACGGTGATGCTTATGCTGCTGCTTATGATGATAATTATTATGATAATTATGATGCATAGGATGGTGTTGGTGATGTTGCTACTGCTACCGATGATATTGCTGCTGATGCTGATGCCGATGCTGCTGCTGCTGATACAGCTGCTGCTGATGATGATTATGCTGATGAAGAAAAAGAAGAAGATTTTGATGATGATAATGATGGGGACGATCATGATCATGATGATCATAATGATGAGGAGGAGGAAGATCAGGAGGATCAGGATGATGTTTATTTTAATTGTTACTAGTATAACTTACTAAAAATTATCAGAATTATGATAACCGTGAACACCAACATCGTCACGAGTCCAAAAATAACAAATGTTCCAAACGAGTCGACTTCGGGATCTGGAAAATAAAAGATAAATTAAACAAAAAACACAAATTAGTATAATTCGTTGTAAAGGAGCATATCTTAATACGCTAAAAAACCGTGAACGTTCGGATTAACTCTCAATGCATAAATGTTTGTATTGAAGTAAACATTTTGTTTTATCAGTAAACGATTATTTCCTTAACACAAGATTCGTAATTTAACTAATTTTATTAGTTAAAAACATGTGTGTATTAACCATTGTCGATGTTAAATGGTGCAGGGAACATGGTATAAAATGGCAATATTAACCATTGTCGATGCTAAATGGTGCAGGGAACATGGTATAAAATGGCTATATATTTCGATTACCTTTAAGTCAAGTATAACATGAACAAAACGTTCTGCAATATGAATATGTGTGTACAAGAAGTGTTTGTAATTTTAGCTCAGGCAGTTTGTGTTTGAAATTAAAAAAAATGAAATGTATTTCCTATGTCTACGTATAATGATATGTTAATTGATATTTACATCGTGCGCCTTTTCGTTTGTTTTGCAAAATTCTATCATTGACCGTAAACATAAAAACTTGCATGATTTACCAACATGAAAACGCGTACAATGAATAATGTGTAATCTTACTAAAAGTTGAATCAGTTTACAGCGTATGTCAAATCGTCGTTTTAGAGGGGGTAATCACGTGATAGTCAATATGGCGACGGTCATTCCGAGGCAAGTATTTTTTGCCTTTTTACGTCCTTTGTTACATGTATTTATGTTTAAATGAAGCTCACGTTTAAGCCATATCAGCAAAAAAGTTACTAGCGTTTATTTCGTGTGGATATTCGCTCATTATCTCGACTTTACTCGCTGTGAAATTTTTAGTGGAATTGCCTAATTAAAGCTCCACAAAAAAAATGCGGTGAGCAAAGTCGAGATATAAATCGAATTTTAATACGAAATAAACACTGATCACATGTTTACTGCTATGGCTGGAAAATGAGCTTCATTGAAAATTAAAAAAAAAAAAAACATAACGAGTATAAAACGGTGAAAAATAACTGTCTCGGCATGAACGTCGCCATTTTAACTATCAAGTGATTACCCCCTCTGCGCTTTGATGACGATGATTGTTGGGCAATTAGATGTCACTCGTTGTGTCATATCCTGTTTTAGAAATACAAATATAGACAATGATTCTGATTGATACTAAATTCAAACAATGATAACTCCTTTATAGCGAAATATATCGGAAAGAGGTGCGTTTGAGTCTGTATGATATTCCTGCCTTAGGTCTATAAACAAAACAATAGCTGAACATTCAAAATATCACATTATATGATTGGATAATTCGAACCCTTAACTTGCGATTGAGATTCGGTTGTCAAGGCCAGGTTACAGAACAATCGGACTACTTTGTGAACGCTGCAGTAAAACTCTGAATACTTGTACGTTATCTGAAAAACAAATCACACAAAATATGTATTAACATGATATTACTTATACATGAGTGTTAATTTGTTAGTCTGAGAAATACTACACCCCCAACACATACACACACACACACGTACACACCGTAAACTGCGATATGCTTCATATATCAAGTTTTCTTCATACACATATACATACAATTTATAAATCGTACCTACATTATACCGGCGCCGTCATAGATATTCGGAATGTACATCGTGGTATTCCGCTCACCCTTAAATGTTTAATGGGTGCATGTTTACATAACAAGTATTTATTAAAAGATTATTTGTGCATTTCAGCAAAGTATTTATAGAACGACACAGCAAAAGTGCTTTCTAACTGGCGTTAGTGTATACGACTGATGTTCATATATTCACACATTTAAATATGATCTCATACAAATGATTAACGCGTGTCATCACATTTAAAATATATTAAACCATATGTGCTAAGTAATCAAAAATTCTAGTCAAGCTTGAAATGCACAGCGTATTAAAAATTGATTTTGATGGCGTCCGTCATATGTAATTATTATACATGTTGAAGCAATTTAACTGCTGAAAATACATAAAAATAAATTTGTGTTTATTAAGCAAATAACACGTCTTGGCGGAAGTTAAACAAGATCAAAATGCCAAGCATGTTACACAGAGGCAAAATGAGATGTACAACTATACAAAAGGAGATAGAGACTTGTTGAGAGAAAGCGCGGGTTCAGTCTCATTACATGCGTATAGATAACCAGACTACTGGCATTGCCATTTGACGGAGTGAAGGTCACGCGGAGGATGCGCACATGCGCCAAGTGGATCAAGGTCGAATTGGGCAGGCACGTGTAGATGGTCTTGAAGTCTATGTCGCTATCCTGACATGAACCCCGACATGTATTTGCGTCTGTTGAATACAAATGCCATACACACAACAATGTGACATGTTCATTCTCTTGTTTTTTATATGATCACATTTTAAGACGGCACTGTTAAAACGTGTATTTATATGGTCGGAATAAGAAGACATGTTTTTATTATCTAAGTATAATACATTTGAAAAATAATAAAAATGTAACGCCTTTTTTCCAATGTACGGATATATGACAACAGCCTTGTTTAGTGTTCGGAATATATACCATCATGTTTCTATATAAAAAAATACATTGATACCATTATTTACCTGACGACGGTACCATAAGTTCAGCATCTAAAAATATATCGCTCGTCTTGTCCTGTTACCTTGACAACCACGTGAATGAACACGTGGTCTGAAACTGGAATCCCAAGCCAGCAATTCTATTAATAAGTTATAAGCAAGCTGCAAATAAGCAAAACACACAATTAGGAAAATAAAACCTCTTCGGAAATATTAACAATGTAGAGTATTTCGTAGAGATGCATATATAAGGCGAAACAGGAAAATAGCATATACGTTGTTAATGAAATGATGAACGTTTGTATTGTGTCAGATACTTCGAATGCATATTGATGCAGCAAATAATATTGATGTGTAAAGAATAGTAACAAAAGAACATTACATCAACGAGCACCTACTATTTGCCGGAAGTTGCGGAAAGCTGATATGTCCAAAGACCGGATATATGACCTCAGCCAAGTTGCGTTCCGGAACATAGTGACATTATATACGATCAAAAGCCGTCTCGGAGTTTCGGTAAGGCCTTGGTATAAAACAAGAAATTATACACATTCTGTTAAAATGCACATTATGATGTATATCCTAACTATAACATTAATATCGTGTTATTTGAAAAGCCGGGTCGTGTGGGGACCGTGTCTATCTTTATATTAAGTTAGTTAAGGGTCAAATCCAGTCATTCAAGTCAACATAAACGTTTTATTCCGGCGCGGAAGGTAACAAATGATGTCATCTAATCTCGATGTATCGTATTTGAAATGTTATAAATGCAGGCAGACGAATGGGTCATATTAGTGTAATCATACTTAATTGTATGGCGTGAAACACGCTTACAATAGGATATGTTTGACACGATTTACCATAATTAAACTACTTGGTTATGATGGATTTAAATGAGCATGCAGTGGTATTGAGTTGTTTTGTAAATCGATTGAGAGCGCGCGTTGCCAGTACTTAAGATATACATGAATATAATGCGCAAATATTATATAGGCAAAATAAGCTTTGATCAACGCGAGTTTACAACGATGTAAATGATATGTACTGATCATAGTAATATGTCCGACATTAATGCATATTCTTATGATTAGCGTATCTGCAGAAAAAAATTAAAATATTGCTGTTTTAAGACTTTTTTTGATTTTAATTATTTGACACTTTGTGTTTACAATGTAGTGTATATAATTGCATTAACATGAAATGGCCTTAATTACACTTTTTGACATTTTGTTGAGGTCAGATACATTCAATTGTTGTCAGCTTTCCATAGAATATATATTCAATTATTACTAAGTAGAAATAGCTTTACAAAACCAACAACATCGTTCATAACAAAGTTCAATGAAATCTTTTTAGGATGACTAAAATGAGTTGAACCCGGGAGAACCCGGTACTTAAGCTGCCACTCTTATGTGGCAATACATGATAGCTATAAAACATTGTATGCGCCCCCCGCCCTCCCCTCCCCCTCCTAATCAAACATACTTCTCACCCTACTATATCAGTTTCTTATAAAAAATTGACCTAACACATGTTTTGCTGTGCATGTTAAGGGTCCGTGAATACTAATTCCTATAGGATAGTAAAAGATATAAGATATGCTTAAACTATATGCCGTTTGATTGTCCATACCATCAATATCAGCCGGGAGTACGGTGAGATGTATCCTAGACGCCTTTGCGCATGGTTCTCGAATGAGAGGGTTGAAGGCAGCGCTTGCTGATTAATTTGCTGAAACAATTCAGAAAACAACCTTTTTGTTTATACTATCATTTTTTAGAGTGCATCTCTCATCTTTTAAAAAGGTGGTACTATTAACGACAACGTCAGACAACTGAAAAGACTTGAAATGTTTATTGCATATGTCGAATGGATTGATTTCACCTCGTAGATTCTTTATTTTTTCTTCCACTTCGTGCATGAATTAGTACATGAATACATTAAAAGCGTGGCGAGGCCACCATGTCAAACTTCAAACTTGGTTCAAATTTTGCGACACAATACAAACATTAACCTCGGTGCATCACAAATCCTGAGTTCGATTACAATTAAAACTCACTTACCATTTAATCAGTCATTGTGTTGATTCAAAACACAGACAACACATAAACATATCTGTAACTCTTTTAGGCACGATGGAAACATTGAAAACCTGACTTTGATTCATCTCGTCATAGATCAAAACGCTGTTTTAAACTCAAATATGTTTAAACAGCTAGGCATTATATCAGTGAGTTCAAAATCTCAATCAAATTCAAAATAACTCAAATAAAATAAACAATTGCATACATATTTTATGTGTTTAAAGCTTACGTTATCATATGCAAAAGGACAAACTTACATTGGTTTAAACTTTCTTAAAATGTTAACACTGTCCTCCAAGCCAAAGACGTTGTAAACAAAAGCTTTATGTATATCTTTCTGCGATGTTTCACAAATGTCTCAGATTTGTATTTACCTTCTACTTCTTATATCATACCATGTACATATTATTTTCAGCGCCGTCTATGAAGCACTTTGTAAGGCATTTTAATATTGAAATGTATTATTTATGCAATGTGTTCAATTTAATTTTAGGTTAGGTGGTCCATCCTACTAATTAGTCGTATTCCACTGCAAGTTTGTACAGACAAACATACATATGTTATTTTATTACTTGTATGCATTATTCCCCAATATGTTGTACGAAGTTTGAAGTTTGAACTTGAGATGAGCCACGCGATTGAATCGCTCTCATTCACAATGCAAGCTTGAATTCTTCGTGACCAAATTATGCTTTTGGGTCATCTTTCTTGTGGTTTGAAATGCTTAATTTGGGATAAATGTTGTTAGAAGTAGAAATTTTGTTTGCCCTGCAAAACATTGCGTATGACTTTACATATTTCGACCATTACCATGCATTGTGCAGGAAACAGCCGCAGTTATATAAGCAGAGAAGCATTTATAATTACCTGTTGTGTTTGCGATGTCCATCACAACTTGCTCGGAGTCGCCCCCTGTGTTCTACAAGTAGAAAAATATGTAAACAAACAAGTGAAGTATCAAGTAATATATAATCGTGCACAAATGATCAGCAAATTGATATCTGCAAAGAAATAATGTTTCTGATGTTTATGAAGAATTACATAAAATAAATAAAGAACTTGCTGTTACGGATAGACCTATTATACAAGCAAATCCTGATAAACTTCGACTATTGATACACGTACATTAACGATGTATTCCACGAAACACTGCACGTTTGTAAGTTGTATGTAAAACAATATGCAGGATGCATCAATCAAATTCAACGCAGATTTGATACTATTTCAGCTGCTGTAAAATACAAAGAGACTGATAACAATAAAGTTGTCGCTTACGTTATAAAAAAGGTATAACGACCCCCCCCCCCTAAAAAAAACCCCTATATTTCTCTATTTTTATTGCAGTTGATTGGATTATGAGGTACATCAATAAATCATATATGATCATGGATGATCGATAAAATAATATAACTTTAAGCCCAAATTTTGATTTTAATTTTATGTCTATAACAATAGATCTGTTCAAATGGTTACGAGCTTCAACGTAGACTCAATACGTTGCAATATCACACTCAATACGGATACTCTGATAGTGTTTCACCTGTGGCTGGTAGATGTACTATAAACAGATGTATTGGTATTTACCTTCAATTTACTTAAAAAAACGGAATACATATGTATAAATCAAATTAAATCATAAACCGCTGACACTGAGGAAATAAGAAATTCATTCGTGTTGCCAAAATTATTGCATCATTGTGCATTAAATTAATCAAGTGCAGAGAATAATCACATTAATGCTATATAAAATGCATTAAAGACCATTATATTTAATCTATTTCCTCGTGTTTACACTTTCAATTTGCGGTTTATTATCAGTTTCTATAACATATGTTTAGCATTAGCTTGCGTGTTTAGGTTATATATCATGTTTGCGAAAATGAGACTAAACTCAAAGAAATTTGCACGTCTCCACAAATATGTACGACCTATAAAAGACAAAAGCCACTGTATATTGATCCATAGGATTCCTAATCGTATTGCAGTCGATCTTGGCTCAAGAAATCTCAATGCAACAGTTTGACTCTGTGATTGCGTGTTCATATTTTGAATAGCAAAGTGCGAATGTTAATCGTGCAGATCGTAGAAGAACCTAAATCTAAATAATGCGTATTGCACATAGGAAGATCGCGTGGGGTTTTACATTAAGTATCACGCTGTGAATCAATTAAATGTCATACTTTCATGTGCATTGATGTTTCTGTTAAAATGTTTTTAGTGTTTGACCTATGTTTATTTCTCTCATAACATGGCATTGAATGGAATGAGCTTTGATAGTCATATTTTCAAGAAATAATTAAACCCACACAAATGGTATGATAACCATTATATACGCATACCTGTTATATGCACTATTGTTTGATATATCCCAAAACTATAAATAATAAATATCTTAATTTTCTAGTAAGTATATTAGTTAAATATATGATTATTTATGTTAACATTTTACATTCAACACTTTCACAATACTGTGAAATGCAAATCTATGCATGAAGTCTGCGAAATGCGAGCAGTTGCTAATATAATGACGTTTTTTGTTTGCAACACTGTTTCAAAACTACTCAATTATACTTTAAAACTACTCTATTATACCTATACTATAAGTACTACGAAAAAACATGCACAGAAACCATATAGATCAACAAGACGCTATAAAACTACCCTATGTGTATAGCTATAAGACAATTAATGAAACAATAAAATCTAAAACTTAAACTATAAGTACTACGTAAACAACATCATGCACAGTAACCATAGTTCAGAAAGATCAACAAAACAAAACAGAGACAAAACAGAGACAATTGTAACGTCAGGGTACCATTACCATGAGTCCACAAACCCCCAAAGGATTAATTATGCTTCCTTTAAAAGGGTTAATTCAAGTTCATGCTAACTGAGGCAAGGGTAACGTCAGGATACCATTACCACGAGTCCGCAAACCCCCAAAGGATTAATTATGCTTCCTTTAAAAAGGTTAATTCAAGTTCATGCTAACTAAGACAAGGGTAACGTCAGGATACCATTACCACGAGTCCACAAACCCCCAAAGGAATAATTATGCTTCCTTTAAAAGGTTTTTTTCCAGTTCGTGCTGATTGAGATTTTATACACGGATGCATTCTTTAAGTTTCCCTCCAATGATTACGCCAACTTTAACAGTTTACAACTTAACGTAACTATGATGTCGTAAATATGAACGAACCTTATCATTACATACAGTATTTAGCGACATTTGGGAAGTTTTACATCTAGATGATACCTTAGTAAGTAGTTGATCATGTTAGCAAACAACATTTTGCAAATTGACTGTCCGCAAAGATAGACATATACTCGTTAAAATAAACGCGCTATGATTATGTTATTATTAAAAGCTATTTGTTGAAAAAATATTTACTGAAAATCATTTTAATAGAAACTACGTCAAAATGAACGGTTCTGACTTCTATTATAAACGTTATATTCCAACAACTGGCGTACGTTTAATTTGATTGATGAAACAGAGACCACGACTAACACATCAAAACACCGGGGCAGCATTCATCAAAATTCGTCAGCATAAATGTTATATCAAATGCATTCACATCGCTCATATTAAGCGATATTTAAGTTTAGACGACTGTCGTACTATGATCACACTATCTTTTGTCAATCCACGTATTATAAAATCAAGTACCATTATTATACTGATATACAATTAATTATGGGTTGAATGCCATTCCGTTACATTTAACCGACTTGAGCGAGCATAAAATTGGTACCGGTTTATGTTTACCCGAACAATCGTGTATACAATAAATGAAATTATTCTCGGTTTGATAAATACGGTATAGTATGGTTTTATACATGTTATTTTGAAGAGAGATTATAGTAATGGTTTAGCGCGAATAATGCACTGGTTTTGTGTGTAAGTTTTAGCGCGTAAGCGCACGAGGTTTTCGTTTGGGGTATATATGATTTGCAAATCTATTGAGTCGCCATTCGAGGGTGTATTTGACAAGCAAACGAAATGGAACAGGCAAACGAAGTGGTGATATCCCCCGCCCGCCCTTAATGAACATATGTATGTCTAAATAATTAGTTACATTACTTTAAGTTTATAATTTTGCAATTATAAAGTCGATATTAAGTTTATTTTCAGTTCGGTTTTTTAGCACATGTGAGATGGGATCTAAACATGAGCAATAGGGTTGCGTATCCCGCTCGCGGTTTTACCTGAATCGTTTATTACTATCGATTATTGAATGGGGTGTACGTGAAGTCATGTACTCTTCTCTTGATTGGTGGTGGTGGATGAATCTTGCAGATAATAGCAGCTTCTTTGAACAAAATAATGTTTCACATGTGTAAATTTATAATATTTAAGCAACTTAACGTGATTGATGGGCATTGGGGGCGTCCTGTGTGCAATTTGGGCATCGGCGGGGGTCAGTTTATTCAAACAGTAACTTTTGGTTTTAGGTATATACTTGACGTCTAATTGTTATGAATAAATTTTCACTTGTTCACATGCCGCAAATGCGCATGTGAGGTATTTATAATTACTTGCCCTAAAGCATTTCAATAGTATCGTTTCAATTCTTTAGACATCTGAACAAAGATGTTACACCGTTTACAGTCGTCTCGAGACTCATCAACTGAGCGTTGCCACTGAGGTCGATCTCCGTTGCACTTGGAACACATACGGGCGTCAGATGAGTTTTTTTTTCATTTATATGTTGAGAAAATCCTGTCAAATACAAGCACTAACTCCTATTTGTCTTTGAGTTATTATTTGTATGATAATGATATTGATGAAGGATGATGACGATATGGTTGATAGTGATGAGGAGAATTTAATAGTATTTTGAGAATAGAGAATAATAAATTTACTCATAACTATGAGTAATTATTAAGTCCAGCTCACTAATTAAATGTCAAAGCTCTATGAATAGGCTGTGAAGGTGACCTAAGCCGCTACAGTGGTTTTATTTCAGTCTTATGATGGGTCTTTATGCCAGCCATAGCTATTGTCAACGGCAAAAGAAGAGGGCAAACAAAAATCAAATAAGTTATAAACCATAAACAATAGATCGTATGAGATATGAAATAAGCCATGTGACAGCAGTAATTTTACCGAAACAACAACAAAAACATATATCGGTGTTAAATGTTTGTCTATTAAAACATTGGCATTAGTTAAAACAAGAGCTCCGCGGTCGTAGACGTATGTCCCCAACCCCACAACAAGGCATTGACACCCATCACTCAATCCTTTGATGCCAACGAACGGAAACCAATTTAACACTTAATGTCTTGACCTTGCCCTTTGAACTAGTAACACCAATTTCAATAGGGATCATATACTGTCTAATGCCAATGTATATTCGAAGGTTCAAGACAATCGGTATATATTATGACGTGTTATTGATGGGCAACGATTTTCACACTTATTGTGACGGATACCTTGACCTTTTACCTCGTAACCCCAATTTCAGAAGGGTCATCTACTTTCCAAGGCAAATTCACATAGGAAGTATCAAGTCGATTGGTCAATTCATTTACGAGCTATTGCTCGGAAACGAACTGGTAACCGATAGACCGACCGACAGACCGACCGACCAATTTATAGTATATCAACGAAACAAGAGTCGAAAGTCAACGTTTCGTACAGAAATATGATCTCCAGGTTTTATAACAATGTTAATCAAACATATAATGCCTCGTTTAAAAGCAGTAAGCCAATGCACGTTCCATGATAGAATGCGCAGCTCATACCCCTTGCATTGCGAGTCCCGAACTTCCCGTCGACAAATAGCGTGCCGTATGCAATTCCCGCTATTTTACATTTGCTGCGGGCCTCTTTCATACGTGGAACGAACATTAGGCGTATGCCGGCAACTTCTTTTGGAACTGCTTGTTCACGTAGAACGGGATACCCTTCAGCGCGCTCCTCTGGTGGCGTACGAGCTCTTTCTCTACTAAAACAGCGTGAACTTAGCTAAAATACCCTGGGTCTTCATTCACCTTCACTCTTAGGACACATAATATGCTTATTTGTAAATAATGTATTTTGCGACCTTCAATGTTTCGTGTATTAGGCCTGTCACCTTTGTTTCTTTGTTTTCTAGTCTTTCGCCTACATATTCCGAATCATCACCGAACACCAAATTGTTCCGCTTCAAGTTTGACTGTATTTTCGTCACTTCCTTTTGCAGACTGTCAATGGTTTACTCAAACAAAGCCATCTCACGTGTAACAATACATCGGCTTAAGTCCATGGAATCACCTTTCTCGTCCACCTTTCCTCAAATTGCGTTTCCTATGCTCAATTGCAGCTCATAGCCTTTTGAGTTCCATATCAAATTTGTCAACATTTTTGCTCGATAAACGTTAGGGAATCAAGTCTCTATTCAAGATTTATTAATCGACCATCAATACTTTTCAGGTCCTCAGGTATTTCCTTACTAGTATATTTAGAATTCGACATTGCCTGTCCTCCTCCCTTCTCCATATTTCTATCTAAAGGTCCTGTGCCTATCTCACTACTGTCTACACAAACATTACTGTCTAGAAACGAAAAGCTGTTGGCACCACATAAAAAAGAGATTGTTCTACAGAGAATTGCTCTCACCGAGATCTTGTTTTCTTCAGACGTGCTTCTTGTTTTTACATCTTTTATTTAACTTTTCATTTTCACCTACGTTACTGTCCCCATTTCTCTTCTTTTTCATCCCCATAACCCATAGAACCGATAGCAGTGATTTATATATAATTTTACAAAGTTTTATATACATTAAATTATTACAGTGTCCGAATTAAATTCCAAATATTCAGTGAAACTTTAATTATTCCTCAATTTAATTTCCATACAACAACAATTTAATATAATTTAATAAAACTGGACCTTAAGGATACAAATGATATCTTATATACATTTAGTCATCATAGTTATATGTATTTATTTTAACATTTCGTTTGTATATAGCGCTGCATTTTGTATATTTATCACAGTTAAGGATTTACTAGTTTATGTTCACATTATGATAATGGCTGGTATCATTTCAGTATCTTCTGGTAAAGTATCCTATGCTTCAATATTCCTGTATCTTTGGTTTTCAAATGGTATAAATATATCGCTGTTTTTATTTGTATATACCTAATTAATGATGATGAGCATGATCATATTCTGATTTACACATATTCATTACGGTTTTGCAAATACCGTTAATTGGGCGTTCAATGCGAACGGAGAATATCGTCGAGTTTACTGCAAACGAGATTAAACGGATAAAACCTTTAGTATGTTAAGGTAGCGCACCCCTAATGGGCACATATCCAAATATAATCTAATTAATTATTCTCTTAATCAGCATCGTTTCACTGAACTACATGCAAATTTGTAGGTAAGTTTTCTATGCTTTTAAAAAACAAATATACCGATTTTTCAAAACCACCACCACGCTCGGCGTTTGTCCAGTTTATTTTCACCCCTGGGGTATATAAAAGTTCCATAATTCATTCAAATTTCCAAATATGGACATGCAGTTGTTTTGTACAGATGCAGTAAACATGTTTAAAGTTTAAACAAAATGAAATAAGTATTCTTTTACAGACATTTATTTTTTACAATTTTTTATCTATGGAAGAGCGCCATGATATGTAAGTGATTTCAGCCAAGTAAAAATAGGGTCGGTTAAAAACAAAGTGTCATAAAATTCAAAACATTATCATTTAAGTTATATTTTAAACGTAGTTTTTATAAAAACACTATATACAGTAAAAATACCAAGAAATAGACAGATTTACCGTTTACTTTTTGAAATAAAAATAAAAATGCAACATGCATCATTCGTATTTTCAGCAGTGAAACACCCAATTTAGCCATAACGTTGTTTTAATTTTAAAAATTGAAGGATGTGCATAAAAAGTTCAACATATTTAACAATAAATATAGCTTATATGCTATATTAAATCAAATTACGTTAGAAAAGAAATAAAACGCGGCGCAAAAAGTATTCGATGACGGCAGGATTCGAACCTGCGCGTGAAGATCCCAAACGATTTGTATTCCATCGCCTTAACCACTAGGCCACGACAAGCTTAAATTAGATAGAGATAAGTAAACAGGTAAAAAGGCTCGTCAATCTTTGAAGATACCGCGAAATCGTATGTTTTCAGATGATATTTGGATCAAAGTCAATATTTATTGTGATAATAATGTATTCTAAAGGAATTACGTAAACATATATCAAAATTCGAAGTTTAAAAAAAAACAAAATGCATCTCTCGGAAATAACCGATCATTGAAGATCGGCAATGATCGTAAAATAAATCGCGGGAAATCATTAGGGATGCGCTACCTTAAAGGACAAATGTACATGTTCTACTAATGTTGAAAAATAATATAATGTGTTTAATATTAGCTTTATTAATACATTAAAAATGTTAAATCCAGCCGTTTACTACAATGCAATAGTAACTCACTATCAAACTCTTGAATCGTTTTATCTGGATCAAATATCTTATTGCGATATTTAACAGGCGGTTAATATCTCAGTACGAATCGTGGCCTTATGTAAACTCATACAGCCAAACCGCCAAAAGCTTTATTCAACCCCCCATGTGCGTGTCCAATATATCTGTACTGAACAGTCTCACAACTACACTGATTTTAAGCACGTGTATGGTGGGCCATTGTGATAGCTACAGTTTGTCATACATGTACAGAAAATACGTTCGCGGTCCAGATAACTGCAAAGTGATTTACCTGAAACTGAAAATATATACCCAACGCACAGTTACTTGCGCAGATGACACATGAACTACTTCTCATTAAGAGAAGGTAGTTATGGAATGCATTATTTTTATTTACATAATTGTTGCAGTTTAAGATGTCATGTTTAGTTTCAATATTATGTGCACGGCATCGTTGCATTTTTCTTTACAGACAATTATATCTGCATTTGCACCGATTCCGTAGTTTATTTATGACAAATCTCTATGAATGATTTCGTTACAAACCAACGATGTATTTTATTGCAATTCTTATATTCGCTACACCTGTGGTAAGTATGAAAGTATGTGGTCTCCTGTTAAGCCTTCTTCATGCATGTGCCATTCGATTGTCGATTTCGATTATATGGGTGCCAGTTAGCTTACAGTTATAAATCTGCTTTTCGATAAAGAGCTAACAAGGATGCGGCTGCATGTCCTTACCAAAAGCTTACAGTCTTATAAATGCCTGTCATTAACGAAAGCTGAAATAGTCGTTACCTATCCGGCGACACAACAAACAATGGTTTTCATTATATTTAACATAACAAATATAGGTATAACTATTGGCAAACAGCGTCGTGGGTAACGTAAAAGATATGAATAGTATGCAATCCACAACAACAGTTACTAAAAAGTTGCCAAGAAAAGGCGAATGCGTTTAATATGCAGAATCTGTTTAATATTGACTACTATTGAATGCTTAACAAATGAAAATGTACTCTCTAAATGGACTGGATATACCTACTTGTATATGTGATATACATTCTTTCCAGTTTATGTGCTCGTAGAACAAGTGCATGATTGCTGTATAGAAGGTGTTGAGAAAAGCGTAAATCACACCTGAGTACTCCTAATCGCTTAATCGCACGCCTCTGCGACCTTCAATATACCATGCAATATACCTTGTTAACCCTTTCTCCCATAAGAAGCGAAGTAAAAATGGCTTTTGCAAGCAGCATAAAACTAGAACAGCCTGCGAGTAACTCACAGTCTATTCATGTTTTATGCTGTTTGCTGCTCATCAGTTTCTAAGGGTTAGAAATTAAGCCTTTAACACTTGAATCTAGTACGGAAGGTCTTTATTTAAATTAAACTTTCTAAAAGACCACAAATGCGTCAAAGTACGTATCTAAGTGCTAAAGGGAAAAATCTGCCTAATAAAGTAGTTCATTTCATTATCGCATTTGTGAATATAATATAAATCGTTTGCATAAGTAGGCGAATGTAAGATGTAAAGCAATGTAAACGCGGTACAGTCATGTATTCGCGTAATATTTGTGATTAAAGGTACATGCTTCGTTAACAATAATTTCTTTTTTATCTCTAATGACACGCAACGTCATAAACTTATAAGTTGTGCCACCTTAATGTCTGATATTCCTTTTAAAACGTAGTATAAGGACAACTAGTTTGAACATATTTTTGAATGTTTGAAAACTCATTTTCTTCATTTAGGAATTCGAATTATAAATTATTATGAAAAGAGCGTTCCCTGATTGGGTTTAAAGCATCGCAATCTTAAAAACTTTCATTAAATTAAATTATAGAAATCAATGTCCGAAGAGCTTGCTGAATAAAGTGTATGTGGTATGATACATTTTCATGCAATTTGCAAACATTGTTCGCATAATAAAATATTTAATGGAAAAAAGCCTAGAACTTCTTATTGTCGTACAATCTAACTTAACTTACAAATGAATTTTTTAAATATAAAAAAATGAAATGCGTTTCCTGTCTAAAGACTACTCTACTTACTCGAATCGGTTGAACGTAGGAATGCATTATCATTTGCAATTCAATACTGTGTTGCTTGTTTACGAGCAGAGATGAAACGATCGACATTCTGTCCACAGACAAGCAATAAATAACCAGTCGTCAAATAATATATTGCTATGTTACACGTTATGTTATTAGAATACCAAGGTGATTGGGGTTTCATCAGAATTACAGATATTCAGATGTGTTTTGCGCGCTAGTTTATGTTATTTAACTTTGTCTAAACGTGTATTGTAAAAACTGGAGTAGATAAAATACGTGAGCGTTAAGAGGCTCCATTTTGTATACTTTAATTGCATTATGAATGGGATTTATTTCGTTTAATGTATCATGCATGTTGCATAATTTGTTACACATGAAACTATTCATAGGCGATACGCATATGAAATAATAAAAACCTATCTTGTAAGATAGCTTATTATGTACAGTGTCTGTTATGTGACATATAGAGTTATATGGCATACATTCAACTAAAAACTTTTGGCTGAAAAGTAAACAGGCACGTGAGATATACAAACATACATACACACACTTCAAAACATAATCTCAAAGCGATACAAACATTTTTAAAGCCTACCAACTGCACTCAAACAACCGCTTTGATATTTAAAAAAGATAAGTCAATCATTTACAGAATACTGGAGGTGTAACTCGACTGTAGTAAAATGATCTTCGTTCGTACAGTACATTCTCACGGGATGCTATCGAAAATTACCATAACAAAATGCATTTCTGACAAGCAAAATAGTTTTGAGAGGAATAAAAGTCATTCACTTTCATCGGAATGGATGCCGTTTCAAAACTCATCACAATATGGTTTACATATAGTTGTATATAATAATAATATTGATGAACTTGTATATCAGGTTATATCAGACAATCTTTTCTCACGACACGTCAAACAAGTACGATAGCAGATAAAATAATGGAGTGATCATATAAAAACGATCACGGATTTAAAACTTTCCCAAAAAAACAAACACTGTAAATAAGAAAGCGTAATAAAATATATTTGGTTCGTTTCAAGCACACAACATAAATTAAAGGGGCCTTTTCACAGATTTTTGCATATTTTGAAGTTTGTCATTAAATGCTTTATATTGATAAGTGTAAACATTTGATCTTAAAAGCTCCAGTAAAAGATCAAGAATAAAATTTAAAAAAAGAAAAAAATGTAGCCGGTACGAACCAGTGACCCCCGGAGTCCTGGAGTTTGTCTAAAGTAAAAATGCATTAGCCCTCTCGGCTATTCCGCCGGGTATACAAAGTTTAAGTATTTTATACCTTATATAAGCAATCTTCGTTGTTTCGTAAATTTAAACGACAACAACAGAACTCTCCAAATTATTCAATCGTTTCGCGTTGCAACGCTTTTTAATTTTTAGGTTTTCAAATCGTCACAAGATACATATAATGGCTATATTGGACTATGTTAAATGTTCAGTAATACTGTTTCCTCACAAATATCATAACTGAAACGAAAATTTGCGAATCTGAAACAACTTTTTTCAATTTTGTCAATTTACCAATCCGTGAAAAAATCCCTATAAGATCAAATCTTTATCAATACAATTACCATTAACATTTAATTAATAAACAAAATACAAACTCCATTTTTTTCGGATAAATCATAATGTGAATAATGTGAACACCAAGCCATATTATAAACAAAAAACGTTATCGAACAAATCAAAGCCAAAAATTCTTACAATTAGTTTTCGCAGACCTATAAGATAATGCGATCATTTATGATACGTTTGTTGGTGATTTAGTTTTAGGCGTCAAACTTGAGGATGTCAAACATGGTCAGAAAAGCGAAAATTCAGAAACGGATCGATATGTGCACATAGTCTAAGATTTTTTGGTATTCCTAATTGTCTTCCTAACTCTATTTGAAACCTATGGGTCGAACAACGAAATCTCGCTAACGCTTGCCTGCAATGAAATGGCATTGCAATGTCTAAATATCGTTCCGTGTTTAATAAACTTTTAAATTGCCTGTAAGTATCGCATCTAGAAAAGTCATTTATATTTTCGTGTCAGGATTGAGTTGCACAATCAGTCAGACGTTGGTTAAAAAGGAGCATGAATATATCAATATCACCAACATCCTGTGAGAGCAAAATAAAGCCGAACCAATATGTAAAAAAAGCTCCCTTACATCCGTAGCACAATTTAGCCTTCCAATATCCTCTAATGACTTTAACATTTTAAAACATTTTTGGATATCTTCTATCAGGCATGTGGAGAAGTTTACACCAGATTTTATGTATTTTGAGTGATAAATGACGTACATTGGTAAACGACAACATTCTCCTAAAGCTACACAGTTATTGACCGCAGTTTTAACGCCTAGAAAATACTTGCAAGCTTTAATTTGTGCACGCTCTATTTAATCACTATATGTGAATCTCCAGATTTCTGATCCGAATGTGAGTATTGGTGTTACCATGGCATCCAATAATTTAAAGAATTCTGTACAGCAGAAATATCCGAACGGAATGTGATATTCTTTAATGGCAAATAATGCTTTTCGTCCCTGGGCGGCTAATTTAGTTTTTGCAGCCGACCAGCATAAATTTGGGGCATATATGATGCCCATATATTTATAAACGGACGTTGTATTTACTGGAAAGTTATTAAAATACCATTTTTCATAATGACGTAATGCACCCCCATTTCTAAAAAACATGACCTCAGTTTTTTTGTAGATTTAAATACATGCTTGTTAAGGTACAAAATTCTGCAATAGCATTTATCTGCAACTGTAGATTTACAGCAGTATCTGCACAATTTGCAACATCAAAGTATACAAAAAATGTCAGGGATATCGTTTGTGACAAATATTCCGGTATCGCACTTTTGTCGAATAAATGAACACAGATCATTTATGTATAAACTAAAAATAATCGGCGAGCACAAGTCGGCCTGTCTAGTGACGATGTAACAAGCAAACGGGCTCGAAATAGCGCCGGGGCTCGTGCGTACATAACTTTTAAGTTTGGAGTAGATCGAGGTCAAGACCTTAAGTACGTTGCCCTGGATTCCTTTACGCATAAAGCATGTGAACAATTTATGATGCACCAATGAATGGAATGCCTTTAAAAAAATCCACATATAACATATATAATCTACCCCCAGGCTTAGAAATATATTTTTGCACCAGGCTCTGTAAAATAAACATATTATCGGTAACCGAATATCCTGCTCTAAACCCCGCTTGCGCCTCATCAATTAAACCTAATTCATTTGAAAACCTGGTTAATCTATCATTTATGATGCCTGCAAATATCTTGTACATAACGTCAACTAAAGATATACCTCGGTAATTTGAGGGATCACTTCGCGAACCCGATTTATATAAAGGTACTATGATACTTTCACTCCAAGCATCAGGAAAGTTTCCGGAAGATAAAATCTTATTGAAAAGTACGTTTAAAATAGGGGTTATAACGTGTTCCATATTTATGTAAAATTCCGCCCCGATCCCGTCTTTACCTTGAGATTTTCCACGCTTCAGCTTACTGATACATGTTTTTATTTCGTAATCTGTAATTGGCGAATTTAATACATAATCGGTCTGATCATTATTATACGCATTTGCATGTACATCAAAATTGTGTAGTGGGTTTTCTGATTCTTTAAATACTTTAAATAGCAAAGATTTAAAGTATCTAACCCACTCATTGGGATAGATATATATGTATATGTAATAACAAAATATCATATATATTATAGTATCAAATGTTTATCTACATGTGAGGTCGTGATAGCTCAACTTTATCAATTTCAATTGTTTTTCACCCTTATCACAGAAGGCGTATATATTTGTCTCACTGTCCGTCTGTTCGCCTATTCTTCTGTGGACATATCCGTCTCTTCGAAACTTCCCGACTAAATCATAAGTTGTCCAGGTATTGATAGCTATTAAAAAAGCTTGATACAAACGCAAATTAGACGATGTTTTGCTTGTCACCTCCGAATTGAAAATTAAAGTCACACTTGAAGGTACGTGTTCAAATACGGCAATATAATTGTCTTCATTACTTCCTCATCGATACATCTGTCATATATTGATGGGTGTGTGATATATCATGAAACGACGTGATTCGTGTAATACACATGTCCGTAGTTCAAACGTTCGGTCACCAATATAATTATGTCAATGCTAAAAAAGGCTATTAAACAGATTATCTTGACTTCAACTTTGTCAATCATCACGCAATTTTAAATGACCTACCACACATAACTTCCTATCTTTAAATGTGTAGGTCACACTTATACTATAACAATTTTATGTTTTTCCCGCGAGAGAGAGAAAGAGAGACAGAGAGACGGACGGAAGGACGGACAGTCAGAGAGACACAGAGAGACAGACAGACAGACAGACAGGCAGAGAAAAAAGGAAGTAATAATTAAAATGTTACATTTACCATGCATGCATACTAAAAGATAATTAAAGTGAAATGTAGGGGCACTTTAAAACAGGTTTCTTGTTTTTGGTTAAATAGATTAAGCATACATCTCGCTCATGACAATTTAACAAACGATGCGCAGTAAGTACTGATTTGCATTTAATGTGATATGGTAAAGATATCCGGGTGCTTGTTTCAAAACAATATATTATTATAAAATTTAACGTGTACCCATATTTCTGAAAATCGAATTATCGGCTCAGTCAATTAAGGTTATGATACATCACACTGTTTTTAAATTGTAACGGAATATTGCAATTTCTACGAGTTTGTAGGGAACTAATACATGATACCCAAAGTAACGGTTAGCATAATGAATTCACTATGAATATCTTAGATTTTGTATTAATTCTCGAATAAAAATATATTTACTGGTCGGATATTATAATACATCTGAGTGTTACGTTACTTGATGTACGACAAACATATGACATTACCTGCATTAAAAATAAAACAATATTATATTCTGTTAGTTTCCATGTTCTCATAATTCGATACCATGGAATCTTTCACACCAATTGAAGGCGGGTACAATTAAAACGGTATTGCTCAGTGGTTAAATATGATTTTGATTATGTTTAGGTATACAATAACTATATCAAACCATATCTGCAGTGTAAGTTAAATCATTTAAAACATAAATGATTATTTTCGTTACCGGCAAGTGTATCGTCACAATTATATTGTTGAAACAATATTTTTTGCTTTGTATACAATCGTATTGTATTTGAAATCGGTGTTTGTTTAACTTTCACCGAAATAAGAAATCAAACCACTCAGCATCACATTATAAACAAATGTATCATAGATGTGTCCCCAAAGTATTAATATTGATACCATGTAGACATTTTAAAGAAAACAAAATGTTTTATTTGTTTTATTTATATTTTCATCATGTTAATACACATTCGTTATATGTCATATAATAACGATATCTTCATCATGAATATGCACGCTTTTTACCACTTGAACAACTTTGCTAAGCGAACGTCGTAAATCAAATGAAATATTCCTATAAGCAAACAACAACAACAGAATTTATAAAGTGCTTCGATGCATATTAAATTAATGTTATTATCTTCCTTTCAGAGTACGTTGTAATATTACAAGTACACTAGGTTAAGATCACGCAATTATGTTGATCTCAAGGATGTATTTTATATTGTTTTGGGTTAAAATGCGTTATATGCTTCGTTACAAACGCAAACCTGTTCTTTAATGTCAATTGTAATTTCAATGTTTTGTATTTCTTCCTGCTTCTTATGTAAACTTAAATTGTTCTTCGGTAAAGTACCATGATTATATCCGAATTGATGCATACATACCATTGCATGAAATGAAAAATATATGTATCTTTAACCGGGTTTCTATACTTTTCGCGCAAAAGCAAGCAATTCTACGGAAATCTTTTAAACATTCGAACTAGTTATTATCGCTTACATGGACAGCATGATTCAGATGTGTGATGCATTCATTATGAAGACAAATAACTTGCATTATACAGTACTGATAAGTTACGTTTGTGACCATTCTACAATAATAAATGTTATTTGAACAGCACCACAAAGTTTACGAGCGATGTTTAGCAGCGACAATAAAACACGTTGTCTTAGAAGTTTGACCCCAACTTAAATAATATGTTTGTCTTCTGCTTGGTGTTGTAAGATGTATCCTTTATTGTATCAACACTAGGTAACTTATATTAAAATCCTACAAAATTGTTTCTCTTGATTATGTTTTTGCTGTTTACTTAATTCCAAATGTATATTCAATACACACACTACGTGTTTAGATGTACCTGAACGATGAGTTGTTTGTTTTTCAATTCATACTCAATACACGTTATGCTTAAATATAACAATTATTGTCCGAAGATATTTGGTATCTGCCTATTTGATATTGTGTACTTTGGAAACCATGATGTTTCAGCTAGGATTTGTTTTAATATAGCTTGTATTACCTTTGTTCATTATTCGTGTTTGCGTGCGCTTATGTTGCAAAATAAACTTGTAAACAGGACACAAATTGTTTAATTGGTAAACAGGACGAAAAACGGTTAATTGGCAAACAGGACGGAAACAATTTATAATTTCCTAGTTGTTTTTATAACCAAAATGTATTTAAGGGAGCTGTCGTAGCATAATATGTGGACAGACAGGGAACGACAACATGACAGCACACACAGAAATCTTACTGTTCTGTTGTGGGCAACTGCAGTAATGGGCAGTGACCTTGTTATCTATGACATCAACTCTCAGGTATGTGCAATTACGTGTGAACATTTATCTAAGAAAACAGTGTTGTCTGTCTGATATAAATGCGGTAAAAGAGGGCATATACAATTGAGTATGTTTATCTGTACGTTTTAGTTTCTGATAAACAAGGCATGACTCTACACTAGAAGTTGCAGTCAATTAGGCGTTAGTATGAATATTTGTATTGGTATTAATGCCAAAAGCGCATAATAAATAACTCTACTTTGTGTATTGTTTGTCTGCTTTTAGTAATTCTGATAGTGTGTTCTTCAACGGTGTTTGATAATTGAAACATAACTTTGATCGACTATAGCCGTTTAAACTTTATATTTAGGTGATCCATACTATATAAGTAATATTAGCGGTTGAAGTAGTTGTTTTGTTAGCACCGGGGTAGAAACATTATTGAATTAAGTATATTAACAAACTGGTTTTTATTCAAAACAATACTTTGTTGCATAGTGTATGTATTGACTTGATTATAATAAGACATGCACATGCTACATCGGTGTCTGTAATATTTTTTGTTAGCCACTATTGGTATATACATGTTTGTTAGTCAGTCAATTAAAACAAACACTCTGCCATTGTAGTGCCCTCGTTGGTTTCAATGAAAGACTTAAATTGTGCGTTTTATCACATCAAGGTATGTTAACGTTTAAACGGGTACATGCTACCTAACTAGGTTGTTTTTAAAACCGATAAAATGTCTTCGAATATTAAAATATAGTAAAAATTCAGAAAAAGTGCTGCAAACATAGCTTTCATTTGTACACTCAGAAACTCAGTCATGTACAAAAGACTTTACCCATCATTTTGCGCATATTTGTTAATTCGAGATTAGATCATTGCATGTTATCGTATATCTAATTTAAACTTCTTTAGTTTGTATAATGAATTAGTTCAGAACGTCTATGTATATCATATAATAACCACTCATTGTATTGTGTGCTTCCTCGAACATGTTCATCAAAATTACAGTATTCTATAAGTAATTATTATTGACAGGCAAATTGTACGCACGTCGATAGCAGATCTCCCCGAAGGGATTGCAGATGGGCTGAAGGTCTTGGTATGGCTGATCAGATCATTGAAGGTGGTAAAATAATTGCCTACAAGATTAAATGGTTCAATGGAATCTGGTCAAACTGGTTCGTGTCTGGCATCAACGACCTTGACATCAAATTCAACCTGGGACCAAGTGGACGTTGCCCCGCCATGAAGGCCAACACGATGAGAAGGTTTTGGTCGTACTTCTATGATCATAATCACCAGTATATCATCTGCAAGCCGAAATAAAGTATTTGTTCATACAACGTTTAGAGTCATTATGATAAACAACAATGGCCAATTACGGGGAAAATATTCACTTAAAGAAAGACCTTAAATAAAACATATAGTGTTATACAATGTTAACAAATGCTCTATAACAAGGTTCTAAAATGTTTTCATGATCATTAACACTAAATGTATGAATGTACGAGTAACAAATCTATGAAAAGATAGCACAAATCAAAGTGTACCTATGACTATTGCTTTGAAAATATAACTTCATTTATTTTTTATATTAACATGCAATATCATTTGATGTCGACTTGTGTAAGATTGCGAGATGGTTTAAAAAATGTTGTACTTGCTGTATACTTAGAACGTTTTATATATGCATGGAGTAGTGATTAATATACGTGATATTTTCTTTAACAAATTAACCAGTTTCAATAATAAAAGCTTCTTCAATATTTCTTATTTTGTATTTGCTTTTAGATTCAAGACCACAATAACAAGTTAAGTTGTATTTTATAAGTTATTATGTTTGATACTTCACCATCTAAAACGTCTATTAAAATCATGTTCCTGATATGTGACAGGGTAAGATACACACGTTCGAAGTTACACACTGTCACATGAAATAATGGCTCATTGAGAGTATATCAAATTGTTGATATGAATGATCATTTTAATGCATTCAAATAAAATAAATCAAATGTTTCCAAAGTAAAAATAGACCACCGGCATTACAATTTAATTACTCAAATACATACTTATAGGATGCGCTTTTTAAACAAGTAAACTTATATACTTATGATGATTAAATTCAGTGTAAACACGCTTCCAGATATATGAGGGTTGATTAAAAGTGGATATATGCAGTCGTTGTTTGGCTAACAACTTGTGGTCATGTTTTCGTGCTTACAAATACGAAATGTAATAATTTAAAAATGTCTGCGACTTTGTAGAGGAAGAGAAATGACAAAAAATGCAAATAGATCTAGTTATGTAATATCAATCATTTTGGACTCGATTTGTGGCTTATATGCGATTTTGAATCATTATCTCTTGATGTAAGTTCAAGGAAAAAAGTGAATATTCATTTGTCAGATTTGTCAAGGGCCATATCGACGGTACACACTTAATATAGTTATATAATGAAACCATACAAAGTCATTCTTTTACGGAAGATATATTAATATTAACAATAATATATAGACGCAATCAATAAAAGTTGTATACAGTGTAAAACAAATTCGATCGTGCCTCTAGTGGGCTTTGAAGTCTCTCCTTCAAAAAAAGCCCACTGTAATGAGGGTTTACAATACTAAATTCGCCCATTGATATCGAAATTTAGAACGAGCTAAGCAGCCTTTCGTATACAGTTCGTCTATAATTATGTATATTCTAATTATGAGTTCACCGCGCCTGCTTGAGTATCCCAACGGGAGACAACTAGTATAATCAAAAGCTTTTCATATTTTATTGAGCATTTATAAAAGAGCACAATATGTAATATATCTATATAATCAACACTTTCTAGAGATGAGATAATTGTCTTAATTGTTATGGTAATACATTTCTTGTATAGCCCTCTATTCACATACAGTGCTTATCAACAAACCTTAAGAACTTGTTTGGTTATCTTAGGATCAAGATACGATGGGACGGACAGACGGACGGAAGTTGGTCAACATAGTGTCGTCTCCGAATACACCAATGCCTGACTTAAACTGTACAAAGAAACAACAATTCCTTATATATTTTCGTATATAGTTTTTATTCAGATTGAAACGAAGAGTGAAAAAGTTACTCGTCTACAATTATAAGATAAGAAAATAAGATTCGTTGTAGTACCTAATAATAACATATATTGTTAATATAATTGCTTTAAAGCATATTAACAAATTATAAGTAGTAGTAGTAGTAGTAGTAGTAGTAGTAGTAGTAGTAGTAGTAGTAGTAGTAGTAGTAGTAGTAGTAGTAGTAGTAGTAGTAGTAGTAGTAGTAGTAGTAGGAGTAGTAGTAATAGTAGTAGTAGTAGTAGTAGTAGAAGTAGTAGTAGTAGTAGTAGAAGTAGTAGCAGTAGTAGTAGTAGTAGTAGTAGTAGTAGTAGTAGTAGTAGTAGTAGTAGTAGTAGTAGTAGTAGTAGTAGTAGTAGTAGTAGTAGTAGTAGTTGTAGTAGCAGTAGTAGTAGTAGTAGTAGTAGTAGTAGTAGTAGTAGTAGTAGTAGTAGTGGCAATAGTAGTAGAAGTAGTAGTAGTAGTAGTAGTAGTAGTAGTAGTAGTAGTAGTAATAGTAGAAGTAGTAGTAGTAGTAGTAGTAGAAGTAGTAGTAGTAGTAGTAGTAGTAGTAGTAGTAGTAGTAGTAGTAGTAGTAGTAGTAGTAGTAGTAGTAGTAGTAGTAGGAGTAGTAGGAGTAGTAGTAGTAGTAGTAGTAGTAGTAGTAGTAGTAGTAGTAGTAGTAGTAGTAGTAGTAGTAGTAGTAGTAGTAGTAGTAGTAGTAGTAGTAGTAGTAGTAGTAGTAGTAGTAGTAGTAGTAGTAGTAGTAGTAGTAGTAGTAGTAGTAGTAGTAGTAGTAGTAGTAGTAGTAGTAGTAGTAGTAGTAGTAGTAGTAGTAGTAGTAGTAGTAGTAGCAGAAGTAGCAGAAGTAGAAGTAGAAGTAGAAGTAATAGCAATAGCAGTAGAAGTAATAGTAATAGTAGTAGTAGCAGAGGTAGTAACAAATATTTACTGACGCGTATTTATTTATTATTATTAATGAAACATGATTAATATAAATCACTTATCAAATTGAATTAAACATCGACTAAAATATGTTATTAAGTTGTGATTAAGCTGCAATTAAAGAATATCGCATCAGTTCAAGTGATTTGATATGAAACAAAATCTTCTTTTCACATGTCTGCAAATAATATGAACAATTAATCACCGATCTTTATGTATTTTTCATCGCGCAACATGCCTATTTAATATCAACTGCTTAATAGTATATGTTATAGGAAAACTAAATATAATTATTGATAAAAGCTGGAATAGTTTGTAAGCTTTCACAAACTTATTTTATTGAATTAAAACATATATTGCAAATGCTGCACATGACATCAATACTATTCCGACCATACATCACCGAATAAAAAATGAAAAAAAAAAAAAACTTTTGACACCGCCATTAACAGTCGGTGCATACAATTGTGTATTAAATCAGTGTATGGGCGGCTGAACCACAGATATTTCTCACATGTATTCGCATTACATTTCAATGTTTTCAAAACGTAAGTTCACCTGAACTAAATATCAAACAGCATTACAAAGAGCTACCAATGCTCATATTCAAACTAAAGTATGGGCTTCAGGTACACGTATGTAAAATGTACAAGCAACTTCTGATTACAATCAAATTTGCTTTCAAAGGGAAGGTCTGATGTTGTTTTCCAAATTAAGCTTCACTATTATCAAAAGAGTCTTAAAGTCTTACAAACTAGTGGCACTCAGACCTGTGATGATTTGTTACTGAATGTGTTAACACATTCGAGTGAATTCATGAACAAATAAATAAATAATTTGAAAAAAATACTATTAACATTTTCTCAAATATTTAGATTTAGAGTGTAGAGAGTCAACTCTTCTAACCTAATAATATTGTATTTTCCAAAGTTTTGTGTTTCAATATAAACGTTTGATAATAGTTCAATATTTAACAATACGAACAGGAACACGAACATCCACTTTGACAACAAAAAGTGGCATTAACATACACATATTTGAAGCAATCGCGTGCACGGATATTGACAAAGCGATCGATAAAATATTAAATGTGTACAAATACGCTGCATCCGATATGAAGGTTAATTATAAAACAAACTATCTTAATAAAAATGAGACTTCAGTAAATCAACCGTGGTGTGATAGAGATTGTAACGCGGCTAAGCAAACGAAGTACGCAGCATTACGAAGATTCCGGTTAAGTAATGATGTAACGGATTATCAATACTATATATCACTCCGTAGAGGGTTTAAAACTATGTGCTCGGCCAAAAACCAAGCGTATCAAACGACGAAAAGAAACGAATTGGTTTTGTCGCGTACTAAACCAGAGTTGTTCTGGAAATTAATAAAAGGTAGTCATAAGAAGAACATCAAAGATTCTTTTAATATAGATCCATTTTCATGGTACGAATATTTTAAAAGCCTACTATGTAAAGACAATCAACCAAGTCTAAATGATATAACCTAGAGCTTAACGAAACTGAAGATGATCAAGATCAAATTGTAAACACAGAAATCACTAACGAATAAATAATAAAAAGTATTTCAAAACTCAAAGATGGAAAATCGCAAGGGACCGATGGCCTTGGGCGGAATTTTATATAAATACGATGCACATGATAACACCTTTACTTCGAGATTTATTTAATAAGATTTTTAATACAGGGCATTTTCCAAATACTTGCGTGATAGTATTATTGTGCCGGTATATAAGTCATGCGCTACAAATGACCCCTCTAATTATAGAGGTATATCATTAATTAATATAATGTATAAAATATTCTCCAATATCGTATACAACAGATTATGCAAATGGGCAGATTTAAACAATAAAATAGCAGAATCACAAGCCGGTTTTCGCAAGGGATATTCAACCATTGATAATTTATTTACTCTTCAAAGCATGGTTAAAAAATATACGTGTAAACCTGGTGGTAGGTTTTATGTTCTATACGTAGATTTCCAAAAAAGCATTTGATTGTTTGATTATTCTTAAGCTATTTACAACTATGTGTAAAATTGGTGTCAGAGGGAAGCTTTTTCACTTATTAAAATCCATGTATTCAAATCTGCGCGGATGTGTACGGATAAATGATAAAAATGTCACGCAAAACTTCAATTGTAACATTGGCACTAGACAAGGTGACGTAGCAAGTACAATATTTTTTTATTAATACATAAACGAGTTGTCTACCTTTCTAAAATCTAAAGGTCATAGGGGTATTTTTATCACCGAAGACATTTCAGACATAATTTGCGTTCTTTTTGCCGATGACGTTGCGAGCTGCGCTGATACTGCGATCGAGCTACAATCACAATTGAACTCTATATCGGAATTTTGTGAAAATACTGGTATGATAATTAACCAAAAAAAGACGGAAATCATTGTTTTTAGAAACGGAGGTCCGCTAAGATCATACAAACATTGGATCTTTAAAAATAATCCCGTAAATGTCACATCTGTATATAAATACATGGGTCTTCTTTTTACACCCAAATTATCATGGAGAAAAGCGAAAGAAAAACTTGCAGCTCAAGCCCGAAAATCTATTTTTGCTATTAAATCATACCAAAGAAACTTTGGATATTTTTCATACACGGAATATTTTGAATTGTTTGAATCAATGGTAAAACCTATACTTACATATGGCTCTGAGATATATGGGATAGAATTCTCAGACATACTCGAAAAAGTACAAATCGAGTATTTTAAATATTTTCTTGGTGTTAATAAATCTGTAAATGATAGCATTATACTAGGAAAATGCGGTAGATTACCTCTGTGTATAGAGCATCATTGAAAATGCGTTAAATATTGGTGTAAATTGATTAGTATGACAGATGATTGATATCCTAGAAATTGTTATATTATGTTAAAGCGACATGACGAAATCGGAAGAACTAACTGGGTGACATCTGTAAAAAATATTTTGTACCGTTATGGATTTGGTTTTGGATTAGTCAAGAGCTATGAAATGTGTAATTATTCTTAATGTCATTTAAACAAAGATTGATTGATTGATATTCACAGAACTGGCTTGAAACTCTAGGAAATTCACCAAGATGTGATACTTACAAACAGTTCAAATCTATGTTAAACCCAGAACAATATTTGTTTATCGACATACCATTTTATGTTCGAAAGTCAGTTGCTAGATTCCGTTGTTCAAGCCATAAATTAGCAATTGAAACTGGTCGGCATTTAGGAATTTCAAGAAAACATCGATTATGTACATATTGTTCAGTCTATTTTAATAATGTATGTATTGAAGATGAGTTTCATGTATTCTTTAAATGTCCAAAATTCAACCAAGAAAGGCAAATGTATATCTTTTCATGGTACAATGGTAAACAACATTTCCTAAATTTTTGCAATCTTATGCAAATTTCTGATGAAAGTTAATTAAAAAGCATAGCCTTTTTTGTAACAGAAATAATGAAAAAGAAAGATGTAGAACAAAATTGATGTTCAAACTTGATGTATCACAACTCAAAACATAATATGTTGTTACTTTTATATGCTGTATTTTGGGCCGGTGGCCTTTATTTACAAAATAACCTTTTATCTTGTCTTTCTCTTGTCTTTGAATCAATAGGTAAACATATAATCAACAATTTAAATAAATCCGTCATGTTGTAGTATTATTTTTATAACGACTGATTAAAAGTTATTATTCATTAATGTATCAAAATGCAAACTAGGATGTTAATTAAACTGTTAATTTCTTTACTATATTTATGATATGAGAGCAATGACTATAACGTAAAAAAACATTATTGTAATCATGTGTAAGTAATTCACCGTTCTCTTAAGTAAACTGTGATAATATTTTAATTTTAACATGATGTTTGAATACCTTCTTTGCAGACTAACATAAAAATACAATCACACGTTCTTTATAATAGTATTTGAGTGCTGAGAGATTTTCAGACATTATGTTCTAGTTGTAATACCAGTGTTATATGCATAAAAATGTTCATGTTGTTTTTAATATGTGCCAGATATATGTAGTTTGTTCATGTTATTTTAGTTAAAAAAGGTCGTGTGACAACTGCATATTATTTTTGTAATTATAAAACTTAAGAATTAATAAGTAAAGAACATTCAATAAATAAAATTGAAATGCTTTTGCTTGGTCGGTTGTCCTGGTTCCTGCCTCAACATTGTAGCACGCATTCCCATGTTGTCCATATCAACCTTTACAAGCTAAAAATGTCGACTGCATTTTGTTAAGCGATAGTTGATTAACGGCAACGCCGAAAGGCAGAAGGTAACCGAGTAGTACGTACCTAGTGAGCATTGTGTCATGTGTGAACTAAAAAAAGCAACGCCCTCAATAATCAAATGAAAAACTTGTAGCAATTGCATTTTAACATTGCAATTGTTCTGAATGTCTGAGTATTTATTCAGGTTTTATAACTTTTGCCATGCGGATTTCGGGACAACGATTGGTCACGATTGTATGTGTATTTCAATTCTCTGAAAAAAAAATTCATTCTGATTAATACTTTATTACGTATTAAAGCTTGATTGAGCAGACCACTTCGCTTGAAAGTTATAAGGTATCGAGGAAGAGTAGCCTCCATTCTCTTAATAGCTAGTCAATTGTTTGACAGTTAAATTTTAAAGAGCAACTCTGTCTATACAAGGAACTTGTAAACATATAAACGACCTTACAATTTACTTTTTTTTCTCCCTTATCCAAAACTTAAAAAATGGGGCAAAATAACAGGACCATAAAGATACAATTGTGCGAATGTGCAGACTAGGCTTCAATTTAGAATACGGCACATTTCATAATAGCCATTCGTCCCATGCCATGACTCATATACATATTATCAAACACAAGTATCTAGCTGATTATTACTATAATGTATGTTTAAGTAAAAGGACAATACAATAACAATTTATCCACATATTAATCGACGTTTTTAGCATTCATCTTTCACACGTTTTAACGCGCATGTAGGTTGCGTATTCTTCATGAGATATGTTAAATAGTTTGGGTCGCTATCCATTAACCGGAGCTACCAAATTATCCATTATTCATCGATACTTGAATGCCTTGATTGATTACACCAGCAAGACAGTTTAAGATATTCCGGGTTTTACGGTCCGCTGACATGCATTTAACTTTCATGGACAAATGTGTTCGTAATAATTCGCAATACTTTGGCTGCCCTGATGCGAAGGTCACGCCAATTACCAAAGATCACAGAAATAGTATGTCATTAGCTTTATAAATGTCTGCTATACAAATATAAACAAATATTGTATAACTAAGTATTCGTTAGCATGAGGATATGTATCAAATTTATGAAAAATAATTGTACAAAAGATTCAGTAATATAGCTCATGACACAGTTGTGTGACAAAATAAAAATCATCGACAACAAACAAAGCTTTTGTTGAACAATGGCTTACAGATTGCCATGTCTTATTGAGTTATTAGAAACTGACATTAATGACTGATCAATAATTGAAAGTCGACATTCTGTTCTTCATTTACACATTCATGCGCTGCACGCTTCACCGTAAACATATGCTTTAATTCACCGGTGAATAAATATTCATCTTTAAACCTGATGTTTTTGGATTTCCATTAAAAAAAACTAAATTTTAAGCACAGACCGCTTTTGAGCATGATAAGCGCTACATACTAAACTAAACCAGACAGTTTAATGTAATTAAAAGGTTAAGATTGATACGCTGCTTTCAATGCATATTTATTGTTAAAGCCACACTATATTTATTTTATCATTAAACAATTGAATGTAAAAGCATCAATGTTTGTCAAAAATGCAATCAAGTAAGGATCCATTTATCGTACTAGGCTGAATTCATGTACGATATAAAACGGTGTCATGTAATCCCTTTTGAAACAAAATACTGACTTCATAGATATCAAAATTCATTCATATTTTTTTTTATAATTGTCATATAACATCCTCATATTAGAATATAAAATGGCTATCAAGTAAAAACTGTAACGGCACATGTTATATACGATACAAAACATATACTTCGGGTGAGGTAAAGACCTACATACATCAGAGCATTCGGTGAAGTAAAACACATAGTCCCAATGTCAAGACACTCGAATATATATATCATGGGATGAGAGCATTCTGTTTGCCAGATATTAGACAATAACATCAGAAAAAATATCCCTAGAAAATTTACAAAAATTATAAATCGAATATAATATTTGCCAATTTTGCATAAATCGATCTTACAGAAAGTCGATCTATCACGATCGAATGGAAGGAAAAAGTAGTGCGAGTGGATACTAGTCCCTCAATACAGTATTCAAAGCCGGACAAAACATTCCGATGTCTTGAATACTATTATGTATGGTTCTTGTAGTTAACTACATTTTGGCTATTTGGTTTTTGCTTGTATTATTTTACTAAGTGCGGAAATTCATAGTTTAAGGATTGATTTGTTTTATTTGTATTTTATTATAAAGATTTTTATATTATATTGTTAACTCTACATGATTATCTGGTATGTAAACAATCACGTAGAATACTGGACCGTAGAGTTACATTATACCAAACATTAAAATAATAATGCTAAAATAAGTATTATAATATTACACATAAAATAATAAATTTATTATTGTTATTTACTTATTTTTTTCTAAATAATTGTAGAAATATTTTATTCTTAAACCCGAGAAGCATATTATTTTAAACTGTGTATGCAAATTAATATGTATGCTATTTTAATATAAAACAAGATGTGTTTGTGAAGCACTATGTATCCCCATATATTTTACCTTTGACCTTGTAGGATGACCTTGACCTTTCACCATTCAAAATGTGCAGCTCTATGAGATACATATGCATGCCAAATATGACGTTGCTATCTTTAATATTGCAAAAGTTATGGCAAATGTTAAAGTTTGACGAAAACAATCCAACAAGCCAACAAACCAACAAACAGGGCAAAAACAATATGTCCCCCGGTATAGACTGGGGGACATCAAAGCAATATGTCTTCAATACTACAGAAATGCAATTTTGACCGCCTTATACATGATCGTTGGATATGAATTAATACCATCAACTACAAGGCCAGAAATATATAATAATTAGCGCTTAACAGAGAAATATATATTATTTTTGACGAACGAACAGGCATTATGCTAAGAAAATGAAATAAATACTAAAATATCCAAAAATCTTCCAAATGATCCGAACGTATTCTGAAGTAGAACCATCCGGACAAAAAGCATATGAATTTTAAAGAGCATGACACATATCAACGTCCATTGCTTCATTTTTTAATCTTGCAATTTTTAAGTTGAGTATAACTAGCCAAACGAATGTTTTCTTCTTTAGTATCTTATCTTGACATATAACAGTGATGTATTAATAAACACAACACCTGTTTATATAATACAATCAAAACGCGTATCTTTAACGGCAAGCACGTTTTCCAGTAAATCAATTTTGTGTATAAGATATCATTAACTATCTCCATTCATTTATTTGATGGAATCTATAATTCATTGGCCACATTTGGGAATCGCGATCACCGGTAGGGATGTCAACATGTTGAATAGAATGTAATCTGTCTTCAATAACACTTCTAACAGAGAGCTTCTGCAACATACGAAGGGACGTGGTCTAAAAAGTTATCATTTATCGAGTTAATGGACGTTATTCTTTATGTAAGTTTTATTTTTCTTGATTTTTTCATTTATCTTTGTTTCAAAAACGGTATTAATAAATGTATTTCAATTGTAATGCATGCAAAGTGCAAATATTTCACTGAATGAAACTCTATACAATTATGTGTTATTAATATTTAAGTTTCAATTTTCGAAATGATTATTTTTATAAGTGTTATTTAATTGCTCAACATTTCAATAGCATACACGTTAAATAAGTTATTAAACTAAACTGAATACATTTCTTAAATAGTGATAGAGAAAGATTAAAACTGCGTTCAGCGGACATAATATAATATATTATTAGACCTTGGGTGAAATTAATATAGTGTATAGTTAGTCACATGACTGGGGAATCTACGTCTTTGTGTGAATTAAGTAGGTTTTAATGGCGGATTTGTTGTATTATTAGCTATTTATTTGTATTTGGTTCTAGTTTTTTTTCTCGGTTTCTATTCTCCTACACATACAATATGATAAGTTATAATCAATACTTTTTTTCAGTTATTTTTAAGGGATGTTTGGTCTTCATATGGTGGTTTTGTGTGGGGTACCCGTTGTCATGTACATTGTAAATCATTTGAAGACGATACTTTTTTAGATATGCTTATCGGCGAACCCTCTAAATTATTTAACAGAAAAAAAATCAATTTTTATTAATAATAGACAAATTATTACTAATGTGAAGAAGGATCAAAACTAAAAAGACAACCATGTTGCTTATTTATTAACTTACTCATAGTTGTTTTGGTAGTTTTAGATAAAAATATGCGTGCATAGAATTCGTGGAATCGAGTGCATTCAATAATTCAGTAGTTAATTCAATTCTGTATTCGCTCCCCATACCCGATAAAGAAATCAATTAAACAAGGCAATAACACAGATTCCTTTAAACGATAATGCGTGAACAAAGCGCGACGAACACGAGTTTCGTAGTTTATAATTGATATGCATGACAGGTCGGGCGACATGATATCCCGGCATTTACAATTACCAGGCATGTCGACCGGGACAAATCATTTGAGCTTTGAACAAAATCGTTCGAATCACTCGTTAATTTGAAAACCAATGTCATTTAAGAAATGTATTACATGATAAGTTGTACATATTGCAATACAAGCAAATATTGCGTTCGTCCTTCTTTTATCCGGAAACGTATACATTTAAAGTGAAATAATATAAAGGTGATATTGAATATTTACAAAGACTAAACAATTAAATACCTCCTGCAAAATAACATTATCTGATTAGTCCATATTGTAAGTACAACGGAAAGGGTAGTTATGTTTAAAATATATTTAATTTCTACATCAGTTAGGCATGAAGTTCATATGGTCAGGACACAGAATATGTGAAACGTCGGTAAAACCTTTCAGAAACAATGTATAATCATGTTCAATTTGTGTTAGAGGTTTGGTAAATATTTCGGGCATGATTGAAGACTTCAATCATGCCCGAAATATTTACCAAACCTCTAAACAAAGAATCATTCTTTGTTTCCTGTCAGCTTCCAAATAATTCTAATTAATTGTTACGTGTTTAGATTTGTGTGACTGGGATACAGGTTACGCGGTGTATGATACCGTTTTTAATGGAAAGAGCATGGTACATATTGACTACAATCTTTTATCTCCGTATTCAGGCATGGATCCGAACATCAAAGGTGTTGCACCTGCTATAGTTTTAACTATCCAGCTGCAAAAAATAATGTTACATGCATGTAAGATCAGTCCGAAATAATGTGCGTGTGTGAAGCACTTATTAATTGACCGTGTCCATGATAACTGAAAATATATACCGGGTACGCAATAGAAAAGTCGGTTAGCATCAAATTTACGTTTTGATTAAGATATATTTCATACAACTTTAATTCATATTACCTTCACAAGAAAACGTGTACATGTTTGAAATACCGAAGTTTACAGCATGCCCATTCAGTTAGCTGAAGAAACATTCAAATATCATTGACTTGTTGAAATAGGTGTATAATATAAAAGAAATCATTTAGTTTATGTATAGCTATATTTATATGTAATATATATCACTGAAAATCTTTGCACATCACAATTATTACAATGCCATGGTGTGGGAACAATAGAGAAACCGTTAAGACGTACAAATATTTAATATCAAAACCTTCATATAAATAAGCATAAACGTATAAGCGTTTAAGTAAACATATATCACATTACTTGTCGGCAGATGTATCGCTACATTAACTTAAATCATACCATGAACATGTTTATTTTAGCAAGAACATATTTACCTCATGACAACCTCAACGAAAGAATATACACGATTGAAAGATATGTATATATAAGGTAAGGTTATGGTGGTCTCTATGTGCAAAATGTTGTATTTATTTTCGCTTGAAATTGTTGCTTTTACATTGAATTATATAGGGCAATTATTTAGTATATTTTGACTCAAACGCAAAAAAGGCCCCGTCACAAAGAAGCAGTATTTACATAAACTACCTTTTTTTTCGCGAGATATTTTGCGTTTTGTTTCATGAATGTAACGAGCATTGCGAATTTTAAAGAAAAAAAATGCTTTTATGGGAAAATATTGTTTTAGGTACAGAAACTCGTCTTGAGCACCTCTAAATGCACCAATTTGCACTGAAAGAAGCCCAATCACGTTTTAATTATTTGAATTTCTTCTTCGACATAGCATATAAAAAATTTACAGCATATCCACTTATGGCTTATCAGGCGTTATTATAAAATGAATTTTCAAGCATTTCTACGTGACAGATCGATCTGAAATTTTGAATACACATTGAGGATAGATTAATAATGATAACGTGGTGCATATTTTTCGCGATTTAAACAGTTCAGGTTGTCTTAAATCGATCAACCTCCGCGCAGATATTTGACTGGAACCAGCATTTGGAAATGTATGTGAGAGTAGGAACGACAACTCTGCGTGGAGACTGTTTATCGATTATGGGATTTTCTAGTGGACGATTTGAGTTTAAACGATATGTTCCGATCATGTTTGGTCTAATCTCAACGTTTCCTGAACGCAAATCGATACTATAAAAACCTATTGCAGAGTTGTGAATAAAAAACTTAAAGTACGCTTCAAACATTCCCTCTGAGGGCGTATTTCCTTTGAAAGACTATGTTTAAATATAACGACAAACATATTATATTATCAACGTGAACCTTAACTCTGTTCCGCGGAATTGTCGTTGAAATATAGCTTATACGTAAATAATCCAACTTACCGGTACTTAAATGTTTATTATGTAAAAAATAAATAGCTAAATTAACATCGTTGTGTACAATACTGTGATATATGTGTACCAGTAAACCGCTGACATGCTATATAGTACGAGCTGACTGGTTAGTCCTATGTGAGTATGACAGGTGTGTAATAATTTAATATATTTGCCACCTTTGTGAAGCGTTACCAAAGACACGGTAATGGATTTGTCAACTTCCCGTTTTATATTGAACTGTCTTTACGCTACGTGTTATCTGCTTTTTATTAAACAACGATTATTGGTGCCTTATATGCCCTGCGTATCTGGTCAGACAAAGTGCAAGTTGTCTGTTTTATTTGAGAACTTTAACATTTTTTCCGTGAATTGTTTATAGTTATACTTTAAGATGCAGAACAGAATATCAGTTATGAAGATCACACTCCTCGTATTCTTACTGGTAATACATCAACATCGTCCAAATGAAGCGACCTCTTTAGTATCTCTAGTTAAATTCAAACAATGTCAGACAGACAACTTTGGACACGTGTTTCTTGTTGGAAAGGATGTGAGCCTACGGAAATGTGCTGCGCATTGTTCGAGGAAGGATTGGTGCAAAGGTTTGGCGTTTGGAAGGAACCTGATGTTGTGCAGTATGTACAGCAATATGGCTTCGTGGGAGCAACGACAAAGCAGCAGAGGAGATTGTGCCGTCCTCTACAAAGAAAATATTACAGGAATGAACTTCGGTGATATTCAACTGGAAGATCTAAACGGTACCAATTCAATTTAAGATTTCTATTTCAAAAGACAATGTTTTTGCATTTAATAAATTAAAATGCATTTTGGGCTATAACATTGTTGTATTCGCGGACAACTTTTGTACTTGGCGAGTGATTGTGTTTTTTTTAGGAACAGTTCAAAACATAAGCAGGCTTAAACCCCTTTTACCCATTCTGATTAAGTATCACCTCAGATACATTTCAAACATGTGAAATTATGTAACCCGTTATTACAGAGTGCGATGACTTTGTCAGTGTCGCTAACGGAATCGTACTCGGCAACATGAACAGAAAGGGGAACCGGAAAAAAGTAGTTTGTAACGAAGGGTTCAAAATAGAACACGGAAGTGACGTGAGTCAATGTCGAAATGGGATATGGACACCGAAACCAACCTGTGTAAGTTATATTGAGTTATAGTAATCAGTTGATTTTAGATTTGTAGCGCAAAGGTTTGCACACTGATGCCCTATACTAAAATATGTATAATAAGTTACTAGCATTTTTCACACATACAATAAATCGAGACTTTATCTGTAAATTTGCATCGTATGCAAAACCGTGGCTTTTATTTGAAGTAGGCATTGAACGTTTATCTTAAACAACAAGACCGATATTAATATGAAATAAGGCAAAGCCTCAAAGCGAGCTCGATTAATGTTTAATAGAAGAAACTAACAAAAAACTTTAATAAAGATGGTATTTAAATAAAATTATTACAGGCACTTCCTAACAGAAGAACGTGGAGTTCGTAAAGACTGGTAATAATAATATAGGCACTGGTATAAAAAATAATGAACTTTTAATTATTATGTTAATCAGCAATTAAACAACAAACGGGCCATATTAAAGGGTTTCATGTTGAACAGAACTTTTAGCCGAAAACCCCACCCAAAACAGATTGTCACACTATTAGTTGCCAGCCTTGCAACCACAGGTTTACCTACGAAGGTCAGATCGGGATTCGAACCCGAATCCACCCATGAGCCATCTGATGATATTGATCATATGATATTGACCTGGGTTGCTCTACTAATTAAGCTATCTGATCTTTTGAAAAATATATAGGTAAACTGCAATGCTGTATAATAGCATGATTACCTTGCTTTGGAAAATTTTACAAAGAATTACATTTAATTGATACATTGTTATGATTTAGAACAGTATATTGTCGGCTCAAAAGCTCACATGAGGTTATGTTTGAAAAGCCCACAAAAGCTTCTGTTTGCTTATTTGCCGACTGTGTATAGTTGAGATAAAATCACTTGTTTTGCACAAATCTGGTAAAATATATATGGTTCGAATACTAACTGTGGATAAGAGCAACAGAACAGTCATTGTAACTTAATAATATTTTTATAAGTAATTATCTAAACCATAAAGTGACCTATACTTTGATAATTATGTATACCTGAAGAGAAAATATATCGAAGGTGAAAGTTGCGTAACACATGAAACTATAAACAAATTGTGCAGCAAACAAAGATTGGTATATACCAAGGACATATATATCAATCTAGTATGTATGTCATTGGCATTACCTCCTTAAAACACTAAACAATCAACTAGAACATACAATGTAAAAATTTAGAACAGCCAACTGTTGCTACCTTCTTAATTATAATTTTCAGGTGCACATCATCGTCACTGGCATCAGCAATGATTTCTCCATGTTGCATACTGTACTTTGATTTCACAAGGGCCAGGCAGCATATTTGTTTTATTTTCCTTTTTGAGCATTTAAAGTCAAAGTTATTTCAAATTGCCATAATTGAGGAATAAATGCAAAGTAGGTCAGCGATAATAATGTCACCCACCAAAACATGTTATTTAATACCATTGATATAACACTTTGGTTAGCGACTGTCACGTCCCCCAACGTACTCAAGGTAGTGACTATCACGTCACCTACCTTACTCAAGGTAGAGACTGTCAAGTCAGCCACCGTACTAAAGGTAGCGACTGTCACGTCACCCACCTCAAAGTTATTTATATCTTATTTGAATTTATGTTTTAAATGTGGTAAATCACATTTGATCACATCGTTTGATTGCTTGAATCAATCACATTTCATAGTATCTATAAACATTGCACTATATGTAGTAATTATCAAATAATTAATTTAGAATGTTCTTTACCAGAAAGGTTAGCTCAGATGTCAATTAGGGCACTATTTCCCTCACTATGAGATATTGTCAAAGGTAGCAATATTTGTTTGAATCATGCCATTTTGTGAGACATAAAAATTAAGCTTAATTCTTGTATTTTATTCAATAGAAGAGAATAGATATCTAGAATATAACCACTGATATATAATTTTTGATGAGATAATAAAGTTTGGTAATATTAAAATGATACTCAAATGTGATTTACCACCTTTAAATTTAAATGTAATGCATGACTTAGACAGTGAAAAAAAAAAATACACTATTTGAAATGATTATGAAATCGAGTATTTGACTGTGCAGGTTGTTGTTTTGAAAAGTTTGGTACCTGAGTACATGCCGAAACAATCGTGTGTTTGTTCCCTTCTGGCAATCGTCCAATAAATAATAGCACCTAATTGCTTTGTCATCATTTTGAATAAAAAATGCAAGTAGCCGTCGGTGTTGACACTTGCTATGTACACACAAAACGGTGACGTATTTCGTTACTCGGATAAATTTGGTGTTGACGTCTTCGAACGGGGAAGTCCCTGAATGAAGACAAATGTTTTACACGAAGAATGCTGTACTTTAATAAAAATATAGTAACAATAAAGACAGAGATGAATTTTAGAATATTTAAAAGCCGTAAATTTGATCATTTTTATCTATTTTATCATTATGATCAATCAGGAGACGCTGGTTATATACTTCGAAAATGTTCAGTTCCTGTTTCGGATATTGCGGATATCCGGTTTTGATATTGCGCGCGCAGATACCAAACTTTTCAAAACAACAACCTGTATATCTACAGTAAAATACACGTGTTAACGTAATGCTCGCGCTTGAGCTCGCTATAAACACTAATTGGATTGCGCGTTAATATTTTTAGCAATGCTGAATGCATAACATACTACTATACAAACACCTACTTTGTGCATGAACTTTCGTTTTGTTTAAAAAAAAATATGCGTGTTTAGTTATTTTAGATGGCCTGTACAATGATTATGCTTTCGTAATTTAATACCAAACAGAGTCCTTGTGAGCGATATTTTGTAATGACTATGATATCTAGTATGCACGTACTTGTTCATACCAAACGTCGCTGGTATTCATTTCTGACGCTCTAAGTGCTCTTACACATTAAAATACATAAATTATTCAAAATAAATAGTTGTTAGTGTCATCAATATGCATGTTTGTCACTTTCATTTGAACTGCTTATTGATTTTAATGCATGAAGTTTCCTTTTCTGTGCAATAGAGATGTTTAGTAATGAAAAGTTTTTACCTATTACCATACACAATCAGACCTTGTACACGTTGTATGTCGTCAGCACACGGGGTATGTTTTGTTGAAAATGCGATCAAAGCTGCGTTATAAGAACAGTTAAATCAATCCACTGCGCTAGGAATTCAGATCTGAATGTCGTTATTGTAATACTATAAATTGCTGTTTAAACAGTACATACAAATCGTAATTGGTTTATAAAAGGTGTGCATAAGTTCAATCTTTCTTGACGCCCTTATCAAAGGTATCACTAAAATTTTAAATATAAGTTGGTATTTAATTGACCAACTGTGATGAACTGTGTACTGTTACACAACTTTAGTGTATTAAATAGGACTATGGGCAGGACACAAAAGCTTGATTGTCCGATTGGAAACCACATGCTCTAACTTATGGAAAACTTTTAAAACATATAGACAGTAGAACTGTCTAAAACACAGGTTTCGAAAATGAGTTATTTGGTAACTGCTCCGTCGTTCTTTTTTATTGGATCAGATTGATTAGTTTTTATGAGTTTACAATTATTATATTTATCTTCCAGGACACTTTCGTTTCGATACAAAACTTCGAAATGCTACTTATTGAAATATGTTGGTGTGATTTCTTCCTTTTATGTGTAGTATAAGGATTATCGGAACTTGATTTCAGTCAGGTTAACCATGATAGTACACATTGAACGGGACTCGAATTAAATAGTCGCCCATTATCTTTACAGTTTGGTACTGGCAACTATTGTGAAAAATGTGACTTGGTAATTACTCTAAGTTTTTGGACACTTAAAAATAAATAAAAATTTCGTGACCGAAAATTTAGATACAAAAACTATTCAAAAAGTACGAGTGTCCGAACCTTTAGTGACGCATATGTTATATGCGATTGTCAATTATTATATTGAAATAAAACTTCTTAATAAATGTCCAATAATTTGTGTGTGTTATACTCTCCTTTCTCTGCTTTATATAAAGTACAACTTCACTTATTTGCAATCTCTAAGCCCAAATGGTATATAAAAACGTTATACAAAACAACCATACTGCTTCCGGAATACGATAATTCAAATGCTGTTGGGTGAAACCCTTTTTATCATTATTATAAATAGTCATTAATTATGGAAGAAAACCCGTATGTTCAAAAATATAGAGTCACAAAAAATAATTATTTTGGCTAAAAGGGGGGTGTCCGAAAACTTAGAGTGTCCGAAAGCTTGAGTAATTACGGTAATTTGTTTGAACGATAAAACAAAATCTTTATTAAGCTGCTAATGGCAATTGATTGAAATTAATTAAAAACGTTTCACTTCTATGTCAACAAGTATATGTTAAAGCTTAACGGTGTATAAAGCTCGGTTAAGCAATACTGATGTGTATAAAAAACACATAATGTTTTGACTTTTGCCACGGTTACTCATAATGACATTGCAAACTAGTGTTTGTAACATGAGTGTATGAAAGCCAATAATTACGAAGAAGTTATGTGTTATCCAGTCATTTGCAGTTACGTTTATTACTTGTAATGCTTGAAATCAAATTTTAAGCCGGAATACTTGTTTCACAAATTTTGATTTGAATATTGTTTTATAATCAAATGGGATTTGTGAAAATTCATAACGGGTCTATTTAGCATGCCTTTAAGTTAATTATATGCGCATTTTCCGAATTCAGCCACACATCACACATCTCTGCTTATATATTAACATTAAATAACATGCATTTGTATTTCTTTTCATTTTAGATTTGCAGCCTGAGTATATGCCAAAGCAAGCCGATAGACGAAACACTGCTGTCGACAACTACGTCTCCTACAACACATGTGATCACGATTGCTCCGGTTGTATGCAAGTGTACTACTACAGAGTGCTGTAGATGGACATACCGTTCTGAGCAGAAGGTGTGCATCAACTGCATGAGGGTTGAACATGTTTTCGGGGTAGACTATGTACTAATATAATCGGACTTCAACAATGACGCATTGAATATCCGCAAATAACGGATATGCTACTCATTCTGATAGTTTTGCCCATTGCACAGTTTAAATATAGTATACATATATTAAATAGTTAGTGTAATGATAGTTTGTAATATAGTTTGCAATCAGATGAACGTATTACAGGTATAAACACGCACCAACAATGAAACATTAACTCATCGACGGGAGTTACTGAGTCCAGACTTTATTATGCACCCCACGTTTTGGTTACCGCTATCATCTGTAAGATTTATCTTATAAACAAGAGTTATTTTAAACTTACAAATACGATTTCTATTGAAATTAAAGTTCCAAATCTCTTAGCAGCATATCAATATTTGCGTTTGATAAAAATGATCTAATGGCACAAACATGATAGCATACTGAACCTGAACATTATGACTATTATGTGAAGCATTATTGAAATTTGTATGGAATAAAGCCTCTTTATTACAAAAATATGTTTAATGTTGATTTTGCGAACCTAATTATTCATAAATTACTAGTGTTGTTATTTTTGTTGTTATTGTTGTTAGTAAGTTTAAACGTAGTTATTGCATCAAAACTGCACGACATTGGTTTGCAAGATTTGCAACATTATCTGGATTCTCTCCCAGATAATCATATAACATGAATTGCGAAAATAATTTATTTATAGTTCAACAACGTTCAGTCAGTATAACACATACACAGAGTAATAACCATGAAAGTAGGTAATCAATTGTTAAGTAATTGAAAATAGTTATCTTCTATTTTATGCATTTTATTGACAACTTATTGACAAAATTGAAAACCTTTTTGAGCCTACTATGAGTGCCTGTACCGTTAAGAACACAATTTCATTAGAATCCAAATACATATACATGTATGGTTCACCACATAGCAAACATGATGATATAGCCGGTCCGTGTATATACCGTCTTGTCCTTTTTCGTTTTGAATTCGGCATTTACGAAACATGAGAATTAACTCATATAAGTTTATATTCCGATTTTCTAAGAACCGAAACAAAAGCAAAGTACGAAAACAAAAATAACTTCTTCACATTGTTTTTCGTTGTACTAATTATAAAACAAAATGCGAAATGTATTTCCCTCTACAAACGTTTCAATCTTCATATGACGAAAATCAATGATTAAAACTTGGTCCCGTTAACCGTTCTTGGTTTAATATTACGGTTTACAAAAAACGAAAAACGAGTGGCGCTGTTTAAAGATCTATAAATATTTTTATTTTATTTATAGATCTTTGCTCTGTGCTACTGTCTTGGGGAGGTAACTCATTCGTGGCTATTGCGCGTACTTTTTCCCTTACATTAAAATAAATCACTTATTTCGATCAGCATGGCTTTTTACGTGAATTTTGGGGGGAGGAAAAGGCACGCCGTAAGGGAAGAAGACGTGGTGATTTTCAGTTGTTTTTCCAAATAATGTATTTTTCCAAATTGAAATGATCATAATCTGACATCAAAATGTTTCTCAACGTACCTGTACTTCATGTCGATCCAACTTAATTGATATGGCTATAGTTAGTCACTTATGACACGTAGTTATCTTTGCCCCTATACTATGCAAATACAGTACTAATTTTACACACAAAAAACTCGCTTTTGTCCTATCATCAGGGATAGGTACTTACATTTTAAGTGCTGTAATACCCCACTCCCAGTCCCGTATTCCAATTATTATTATCCCTTAGACCCGAATGATGTTTTAAGAAGCACAATAACCGGCGGCGGCTGCTAAAATGTCCCCTTTGTTTTACTTTTAACGTCACCGTACATAATAGAATGTTAAGCTCTGTATTAGTACTGACAATATTGAAAGAAAGAACAGGACAAATGAGAATAAATAAAAGTTGTTTGAATCTTATGAAATTGTTAAGTGCAAGGTGTCTAATATATCATTTCCAATTCGTGCGATTAAGTACAAATACATGTTACATTTCACAACTGAACTGTGATATGTCTAGTGATTTTAGCTTTGAAAGAGTTATAACCAAACACCTTATATGAAACCGTTTTGCGCCGTAAATAATTATATATAATATTGACAATAATATTAATACCTGTGCATATTTAATAACTAATTAAACAAAATATATTTAATGTTCCGGAAAGAGCGCTCAATATGAAGTAAATGCTTACACAATATTTTACTTCCTATGATATTATAACGCCGCTAAAAATGGATTTAACTTTACGTTTCATAAAGAAGGCGAATAGCATGCGTAACGCCTATAGAAACTACTTTCACGAGTTGAAACGTTCCGTTTTAGACCATGGTTGTCTCCTAAAATGGAACTCAAATACCATTACAGAAACGTGTATGTTTTGCCGAGAGAAACGCGCCTTCATGCAAACGTTGGCTTGCGTGATCTGTTAAAGTGCATGCTAAAGTCGAAACATGTATTATTTTATTCCTTTTATACACATCCAGTTCATGTTAATAATTATTCGAATAGTGGTAAAAACGTTCCTTAAAACGTTATTCATAAACTTAATTATTTGTAACAAAGTCATAGTTGTAACTTATATGGTATTTTGAATAATGAACTTTTATTAGCGTTGATTTTTCTATTATTATAATGTAATGGTCTTGTAATTTAATGTTTCTAGATCCATTTATTTTCCCATTAGAGTAACCAACAATAGTTGTCCCAAGACTTGACTTTTCTCTGTCTATAACTGTCTATATGCATGTTTTCAAAAATAATAATATCTAAGGGAGAACACTGAGCAAAAAGATCAATCACGACTTATCCCTCCAAAACAGCGGAGCGCCCCTCGTTTTTCGTATACCGTTTTATCGATTCAAGAACGGTAAATGGAAACAGGCACTGTGTTTCAATTTTCATATATTGATTTTTGTACAATTAAAATTGAAACGAAATATAAATAGGGACATACGATTTGTGTTTTGTTTTGTTAATAGTACATCGAAAAACGATACAAAGAACTCAACTTTGATTTTGCTTTTGTTCTGGTTATAAGAAAATCGATATATGAACTAATAGACGTTGATTTTTGTTTTTCGTTGTATCGAATGCAAAATGAAAATGGAAAAGACGGTATATACACGGACCATAACCCATATGAAAGAAGTTTTATTATATTGCACGCATTAATTCAAATGTGCGTATGTGCATGACGTGAATTATATGATATATGAGATCTGCATGTACATTTTACAAATCACTGTAGTAAAAAAGAAAGTACGTACTTCAATATAACATTTTACAATTATATAGAAGATCAGAATACTGTATTGTTTAGTTTTGACAACAATGCTTGGCACTGGTATGAAAAGTGCAAGTTCAATCCGATATGTTTCACGTGTTGATGTACGCCAGTTGAACGCTGTCTGTTTTATAATTGCAACACACTAAACTTATTTGCACATGAACGCAATTTTTCTTGAAAAATATTTAAATCAGTTATATTCAGATAAATCATTTCTATAAAGTAGTTTTGTAGCTCGATGGGTTTACAACAGTTACAACAGGGTTTATAAGGGGCTATTGATGAGTTACAATTGCAATGCCAAAAAGTAAGTTTGTTTGGCATCGATTTCGTTCACTCAAAAACTCATCTACTCGAAAGGCTGCTTAAGACCAATGCATCTAGTATAAAACGAAGACGAAATACGTCTTTAAATGTTCAAACGTTTCTGGCAACTGACCACCTTATCAAGTCACGTGACGCCACGAACGTGAAATAAACGAAAAGAGAAAGGTTACAGATCAACATTAAAAATTCGTTAAATACCGACAAAAATACATACTCCCTATCCTCCGTAAATGATTTCCCGTCATTTCAGTGTTAACATTTAAAATATCACTTACATAACAATTATATACAACTATTGATAATTAACTTGCAACTTCCTACTACAATAAGTTCAAACTAATACAAGTTATTGCTCAAATAAAACTACGACAATAGTACATATTACTCTTCTTCAAAACAACAGTTTTGTAAAGTTTTTTACTGTTTAATATGTTGTTTCAACTCAATGTATTATAGCATTATTTGTTTCTAATAGAGCAATCTCCCGTGCCAACTAGATTGTGACCTCACATGTCTGATGTATGTTAACATAATATTTACTATTTAGATGATACACAAAAAACGGCAATATACAAGATGTTTATTTAAACAATAAAATAACAATTTATCTTATTATTGCTTCAACAACATATTGAGTATTTGCATCATCCATATTGTCTTAAACGTCAGAATTTAATAAAACAGGCAGGTCTTGAAGTATACTATGGTATGAATTGGCAACCATCTGCTTCATGTATTAATTTTAAAATCTTAATGGAGGATGTCTACTTTACGTTGATCTACGCGGTGAAGGTACTGGAACATATATCTGTACATAAACTTCTGAGCTTCTTTCCTCAGTATTACTGGTAGTATCCATCATCTGATCTTCTGCAGCTTCAGTATTTGAATGGATGTGTACTTCAGTATCAGCATTAGTCCTGTACTCATGTAGTTGTTCAGCTTTTTAAGTAGCTTCGTCTGCTGCTACTCCTTCTACAGCTACATATATACTCTCTGCAACCTCTATCAAATCGACAGCTTCGATTACAATTGAACTTGCATCAAGTGCAGGATCGTGAGCGTCCCCAATCTGTCTTGTAAAAACTACAAAATCGTATTCGTCTTCTGACCCATCTTTATCTGAGCCGTCACGTTTGTCCTCTGTTTCGTGTCTTACTGAAATTACCAAATGATTTTCTAGTTTCAACATCTTTACCCTGTATACTTATTCTACTTGTATAAATTTCATCCTGACTATCATTCAGAAATTCAGGTCTAACAAGTTTCTATTCACAGTCTTTTCTGTATCAGAACCCATTTCTTTCACCTTAAATACTGGAATATCAACTCAAGGTTTATAAATAACAGCATATGTTCCCACTTCAAATGTGTCTGCTATCTTGTGTTTTCCATAAAAAGGTTGATGCGTCGTATTAAGGGCTTGTTATATATACACATATATCTACAAAGGATGTTATTATATCTAACCATGATCTTATGACAATGATCTAAGGTCTGCTAAGATGAAGGATGTTTGTCGTGCTGGTATTGATCACTCACATCTATTGATGTGTAGAGCGATCTTGGACAACACTTGGCTACTTAAGGTTAACTTAACTCATATACAGTTAATTTCGCAATATAAGAAATGACGCTACTTAAATTACTACACAATTAGAGCGAAAAAAAGCACAAATTCATATATTATGTTAGGCAGAACAGATCTAAAGCAGCAAGCTAATAAAACGTTATCACTGAGTTATATACGAATCATTGTATACCTCAGAAATAAATGATTTTAAAGCATGAGTGTTTAGGTTTGGAATGGTGGTGTGATTTAAACAGTTTGGCCTTTATTATAAGATGTTGGGATTGCATATCTGGAATACGGTAATCATTTATATATGGGATGATACATCGACAGTGATTTTAGAGAAATAATAAGTCTAGTGTACAACACAAATAAAATGCCTGATTCACAAAATTGTTAAAAAAAATATCAATTGCTTAGTTGGAACAGTATTATGGATACAGAGTTAAAAGGTTCCAGCCTGCTGTGTTCCAACTTGGCAATCTTGCGAAAGATAACAAGTATGGCATCATGACAAACAATCCAATCGCATGTTAGCTTACCGTTTGTACCAAGAATAGGTTTACTATCTATGTCATAGTCATTTTGCTTTGGTCAGCGCCATGGAGCGCTGAGAAAGGTACACATTCCGATGGTTCACACCGAACTTAGAAAGATAAAGGGTATCTAATGACTAGTTGTACTTTGCATCCTCGGTTTTTTTAGGTAAGACTATTTTTCATTCGTTTATAAAAAAAACAATTGTTCGATGTGTTTACATTTGGATTTGATTACGTATCGGCTCTAATATTGTTTGACCATTTTATCTCGCACGAATTACATATTTTGTTTTTGCTTTTAAAAAATGGTGATTTAAATTCATTAATTAATAAATATATTTATTAATTAATGTATCACTGTATAATTATAAGATTAAATTCTTGTTATGAAGAATAAAATGTAATATTGCATCTTATATTAGTTTTACTGATTTAAACGATATTTTTTTATACCAAATACACGTTTAAATATGATTTTAAATAGGAGTAAGAGTAATAAAAATACAACTTAACAATTGTATTTAAAAAAAATAGGAGTATGTTGTTTTTTAAATTGTAAGCATTAAGAATAAGTGTATACGAGGTATTTTATACTATTCTTTACCTAAAAGCGAGAGCGCGTATTACGTTTTTGATTGTCTTTCATCATTACTAAAGACGTTCGGCTTTAGCGCTCTTTTATGTAAACAACCATTGAGTGGTTACATAGTTAGTTAAGCAAACATGGAGTCTCCATTGTTGATAGATAGGTGAAACTGTAATGCGATGAGATTAATTTTTATGTACTGCAAATTTAAATGTTTAAGAAATAATGATGGGCGAAGTTTGAGATTTGAAGCTCCTGAGAACAGCTATAAACCCCAAGTGCTTTAACATAAACCGTCCCAAATGCGTTGAACCCAGAATAGTTTATGTTTTTTTTTTACGTTTGGATTGTATGTGTGCTTCTTGTATTGTTCATTTGTTTGTTCGGTCTGATTGTTTAGCAAGTGATTTCTTGCAATAAATAACGGCAATGTGGTGAATTCATTGCGTGCAGCTAAAGGATCGCTTTTTATAATTGTTTTTATTTCCTTACTTTATAACACTATTAAATTGGTTGTAGTTGACGTGAAAATGTTACTTATGCATTTCCATTGTATTTATTTATTTATTTTATTTAGTTTTTTGAAACACATATGCTCTTATTCCTAACGTTGTTATGAGTGCACTCTGCTTGTTATTATGTCGTTGATATCATGGATATAAGCGACCAACACGAAATACGACTTGTTTGCGATTTAAATTAAATGAAATTTAAATCTCAATTTAAAACCATAATTGTATTTAAGTTCGGTTTCTAGCTGTGACAAGTGACCTTACATACGATGCAACGACTTGCGTGTTGTCGGTTAACACATGTGGAACTCTGGACCATGCTTACCCCCGACGATGGAAGAACCTATTCTACCTCGAGACATGGCACCAGCATCTTGTTGGTTGCTTTATCAACGTGCAGCGTTGACTGCAGGTCACCGCCATGATGCGACTGGTGGTGCTCTCATTCGCAGCTGCTTTGCTCATTTAAGGTTAGGGATAATCTACGTATGGACCGAGTATAAGGGTAATTACATAACACGTACATTTCTCAAAAAGTTTGCTACATATGTTAGAAAGTGTAATAAAAAAACGACAAGAAAAATAAAGTTTGCGACGTCCATGCCCTGGCAGGTATTTTTCGCCGTTTTATACTTTTAACGCTAATCACTTTCTTGCTGATATTGCAAGAAAGTGAGCTTTATTTAAACGATGTAAACAAGTATTAAATGATATAAAACGGCGAAACATACCTGTCTTGGCATGGACGACGCCACATTGTTTGTCACGAGATTATCCCCTCTGTTTACTAAGCCAGCATGTCGACCACAAAAATATGCATTTTATTACAGGTCCGTTAATCGTCACCGGCCCCGCGATCACTTCTTATTTAGATCTTTGTTTTCCAAATGTGTATCAAAATCCGATCGTATTGTTTTGTTCTTTTGGAAAGTAAATGACGACATGTCAAAAACATAAGAACTGTTTTGGAAGAAGTTGTGCTTATTCCCACTCCGAAACTCATCGTTTTGACTATCTTTGGACGGACAGCAATTTTTTTTACAGTAGTTTATATATATTTATATTTCTATCAACTTACTAAAAATGGACATGTACATACTTGAAGGGTTATGGAATCATGGACTCTCTCTTATATTGGTTAATTTTAATAAAGAAATCTAATACATAAAAATAAGTATGCGATATTACTTCGAATATGTTTCACAGCATAATATACAAACGTGTACCTTGATGTAAATTTCAGCGTAGTCAAAGGAACTAATGATTAAAGTATAACATTTGAACAGTTATGTGTAAAAGAAACACACCTAAAGGATCTGACAAAGAATGGCATGTGTACCTTATTTCATGAAACACATGTGACCACCTTTCGATAGTTTCGTATTTATGTATTTATTTACATTGAAGGTCAAAAGCACATACAAATATATGACACATAAGACTATAGAATGTATCACATATTTCAAAGAAATATGACTAGGCTGATTTACAATTCATAATTTAAAAGCATCAAATAAAACGCTATTACTGTGTGCATACTTTTAACAATACGGAAGTTTTGTAACTAAAGTAGGTTCATAAGAGCATGAATGCTAAAGACCAATGGATAACCCATTAAGCTGAAAGCTTATTTCCAATGGTATCCTAACTTGTTTATTACAGCTATCTCACCAAAGTCAATTTATAAATTATTAACGGTGGGTCACTTCTTCAAACAACACCAGGCATCGGGTAACGTAGAACAGAGAATAGCAATTTAATAAAATAAGTATCGCTCCGGGAAAACGGTTCTTAATGCATGATCTTAAAGGTTCATCCCAGATTACCACGTGTAGGCTACATAGGCCAATCGGGGATGATACTTTCCGCTTTATAGCATTTGTATTAATATGAGGTCTCTTCTTTGCGACAATCCAGTATAGACGGAAAGTTTCGTCATTGATTAGATTGAACGAATTTCACATACATATCCGTGACGATTCTCTGTGCACATGCATTAAGCCCAGTTTTCTCAGAACGAGGATTACATGTTAAGGATCAACTTAACTATTCCTCAATGGACACCATTCACTTTTTAATTCATTATTAAGTTGTGGGCAGCTAAAATCGTGAACAATACCAGTGATCCATTTTCATAAACCTATTACATGAACATTACATTATTTGGGAAAGAAGATACATAAAACCCTTGTATCAAAAGTATATCAATGTTAAAATAAAAACGAACCTCACCAAGCTGTTTGTATTGAGCTTGCATATATTCATTACCGCGTATGCGTCTTTCGCTGCATTGGCGCACGTTCTTATTCATTTATAGTTTTGAACGTGGCTTAAAAAATTCGTCCGCAACAGTTTGTTACTTAACAGTATGCATCAACAATACATGTTATTTCAGTTTTGTTTATTTATGTATCAATCGTTAACAACGCATATATAATTTGTTCTGGCATTAATAAAAACACATACACAAAGCGTTTACAGGTTTAAAGCGAGTTAACCCATTTATACAAAGCGTCTAGAAAAAAGGCTTTGGAAAACAGCTAAGACCCAGATGAGACGCCGCATGATGCTGCGTCTCATCAGGGTCTGTGCTGTTTGCTTAAAGGAATTTCTGTAAGAAATATTCTAATTATAGAAATAAATATACTAGAAATCCCTAATTTTGGAAATAAATTGATCCAATTTAGAAGGATGGGAGAGTCCACTAGGCATAAATGGGTAAAATAAACACAACAATTTAAACTCGAACATTAACTCAACCCGCCACTATTGATATTAATGATTGAATATAATTAAAGTACGCAATTTCTTAGCGAAATAACAAAAGCTGAACTCTTGCTTAGATATTTCGTAGCCTACACAATTTCATATGTATATGGCTGGTGATCGAGCGGCATTTAAAAGTTGAACAAAAGTAATACAGGGTTAACAATGACGAAAAATATTCATGTGTATGTTTCGGCGCGGACGTCGTCATCTTGATCGTCACGCGATTATCTCTATTTAATATTATAAGGCTCTTTTTCTACAGTTGTAAGAGAATTAATTGTTCAAAAGGCGTGGAAAGGTGCCGTTACATAGCTCCATTCGTTATAGAACAAAATATATATTATATATTAAAATGTTCCAAATTATGTTTTGCAATCAACAATCCCTACGCAAAGCAAACGAGGAAGCTAACTAAAACCTATGCAAAGTGAAAGAGGCTTACAATAGCTGGTACGAATTTGCACGTGTTAAAGAACAAGTATTCAACGTAAAATCAATGTTAACCGCGTCACACAGTTATCATGAACAACGTGAAGCAAATACGCGCAAAGTTATGTAGCAACAGAAGGCAACAACGGACATTCACACACATACAACCACAACAAAAAAATGTAAAAAGGTTTTAATGCAAGATAAAGAATAGTATGCAAACATAATATTTGTTTATGTCAGTCGACGACTCCGCAAATCATCTGTTGACAAAGCACCTCTATCACCACCAAAATGCAAAGGGAGACTATTAAGTGCGTCAATAGATGAAATAAAATTCAGGATATATGTGTTCGGCTTAATTTATCGGGGAATGTCAGGAAAGAAAGTATTGTTTTAACAATTTTACTCTTCGAAGTCTTGTTAAACATTGACCCAAACTCTTATTCATGAAACGAATAAAGTTCGAACTCGGCATACAAATATTCTTTCAAACAATCAAGTCTCTCACGTTTCATTATCATACCATTTTAACCTTAAATATTACTAGAAACAATCGAATTAAAAATAAAGGTGTTTATCATTTAGTTTCGAACGCACTTAAGGCCACATCGAACTAAACAGTTGTTCGACGAATTTCGGCCCGTTGTATTTAGTGAAATAAAAATAACAATGGTATTTTATCCATGTATATAGATTACTTCTACAGAACACAATTAGAACTTAATATGTTCCCAATAATGATGTCTTAATACAATAATCTGACCCAGTGTTTGTCCTAAAGGTATGTCGTACACAATCTTAGCCGACCAATCGCAGCTCGTATCTTTTAATCCCATTTATTAAAATCGTTGAAGATTTTAAAGATCGGTAATATGTTTAATATTTGTCATTTCGTTAGTTTTTAGTGTTCTTTATCACCAGTATAAGTGCCTATATCATGCATTGACACATTTCAGTCGATATTTCATACTCAGGGGCAGTGCCCGAAATAGGTTTTCGAAACGTAGTTGTAACATGTTGATTCAGAGCAACTAGAGAAAATATTTTTTTGTTAAAACAGACAAATGTTGCCATTTTAAACCATAACCCATTACTAGTTAATCTAAAAAGTATTTTAAGATTTTAGATGCGGCGCATCCAACCGACATTTTATCAATTTGTTTTAGCATTAATAGCGTTTTTTTCTTTCCTTATTATTCATCGCAGAAATTAACTAAATTACGACGTTACAAACTTCAAACAGAATGTAAGCAAATATTATTTAAATATAATACAGACAATTTTGTATTGAGAATAAATCAGCAATAAGCTGATGTTAAGACCAATGATCTTTGCAGGGAAGCGTAAAAACTAAAACGGTACTGACGGTTTTATTTGCAATTTGAAAAATATGAAGCGACTCCGATGTACAACTGAATTTGAAAGTAGTATGCAAATAAGATATTTATGATTTTAAAAGTGCATTCACATTAAACCAAAGCTCATAGATTTCGAAAAAATCGGTAAAATGTTACAAGTTGTATTCATTTACGAAAGATATTGATAGTAAATAACACAATCACTTATTGAGAGCCGATAAGGAAAATAAAACCAGTAAAAATTATTAAAGTACTTTTAATTGGAAGACGTTGTCAGAAGCTAGTATCGTTTTTAAAATGCTTGCATTTTTAACATGATCCTTTCTGAGATTTCTATAAACACACATAAATCCTTTTAAAACGTTAAAATGTCCCTTTAAGGTAACAGCATTCAAAACGTCTACATTAAACGGCGAGAAAAAATTACTTAAGGCTAACAATACATTTATTTAAGATACGAACAAACAGCTGAATGATGCAATTTTGTATTTCTAACAATATCAAAATATCAAGTCTTTGGCGAATACAATGTATAACTTACCACGATTATTATGAAAATATCATTTTGCGTATAAAACTGGCTGTTTCAAATGTGGAAATAGTCTATGTGAAGAACCACATTACTGTATTTGTTTGTCCATTTGTTTCCAAGAAATACGTTGTCACGTCTAAATTGTGAAGAGCTAACACCATAATTTTCTGTAAACTTCTCGCAATATTTATTCATCCTGAGAGGTTTACGGTAGACATTACATTAGCTAGCAGATCTATAGTCTGCAAAATTGAGTGTTTTATGTATGTTCACCATATAGAAAGGTAAATAAAGTAACATGTGAAGACTTCAAACAACAATACTAATGATATTTACATTCATCTCGCGTTGCTTTGCAGCGAAAGAGATATGATACATCTATAATCGGAACCAGTCATATTCATTTATAGTTGACCGAGTTTTTTCTACTGTTTAAATCTTCCTCTTAGGGGATGTAACCTTTACAATATGAGTTTGTAAGTCATTCAAGATACTTTCCCCTTAGTGACTTGTCTTTCCATCAGGAACATATACTGTTAGCCGATACATAGTCCATTACATTCAACATGTTTAAGGATGTAACTCCCTTTTAATAGCTTGTCAGACAGAAAGCATCGACGGCGTTGCTGTGAAAGTAGTGGGTGGAATCGAGTCTCGTATGTTGTTTTAGTTGTTATCGAAACTTAATGTAAGTCAATCAAATTAATCATAAAATAATAGTGTAATTGCGTTTGACAATTATTTAACATCAAGGTAGTGTGATAAAATGTTATTTTTATCTTTAAAGTGATGCATGTCGGAAAGATAACAGCTGTTATTATGCAGATAATACCTACTAGTATGTTCAATTACTTGTACATAGCTGAAACAAGTTAAGGGCAAATATTAAGAGCGGATAAAGGCGACAAACAACTAATAATCATAGTCACTTTTCATATTTGTTTCGTATCATCGAGTTCTAAAATACATCTACGAAACAGTTAATAATTTCTTACCAGTAACTATATAGAGGATAATAATTTGCTTTCAGTGTTAGGATCATGACATGATCTTCTCATAAAGTAAGAAAATTAATTTTTGTACAAGCCCGTGTGCTCAATTGTTAAGACGCTATCGTAAGCTCAAGTCCATGTTGTTCAGTTTTTCTTTCAGCAAGTTAACCAAACGCAATCCAATAAACACCCACAATGAACGGGGAGTATGGAACGGTATTTAGGTAAACATTACATCATTCGTGGTGAATATTTACATTATAACTGATCTTTATTCTAATATGCTTCATGACAATTCCAACATGCTTGTTGTCTATTCGTTTATACTTGATGACTGTTGCAACATTACATCAGTCATGGTGAGTATTTACATTATACCTGATGTTTATTCTAATATGCTTCATGACAATTCCAACATGCTTGTTGTCTTTTCGGCTATTCTTGATGATTGTTGCAACATGCTTGGTGACTATCCAATGTTTGTGTGTTTATTTTTCCTGAAACCAGTCATAATCGGTTTTGCCATTAAGCGTCATTAACAACGGCAGTTAGCAACAGGCAGTAAGCAGAATGCAATTAATCATAATGCAAGTTACCAAATTATAACAGCAGGTGGCGCACGTTTATTTTCCGTATGTTGAATTAATTACTTTTCGGAAAAAAAAGAGAAAACATCTGAACCATTTTGACTACTATACTGAATAAGCTGAATTAGTTCCCTTTGTTTTATAAGCTCCATTAAACTAAATACGTTTATTTTTGCCATTAATACCAGTAGGCCTACATTATAAATTGACTGACGTGAATGTTTTTGATATTTGTAAGTTTCAGTTGGTACTCAAGAAAATATACATGTATTTTATTCAGGATATAACGGAACTTATGTGTTGGTGATGCTGGTTTTGACACCCGACGCATATAAATTTATGAATGAAAGGCTCTATGAACGTTGACGTCGCTCTTGGTTACCACAAAAATTCCCACGCACGGATTTCAACCGTCATGTTTACAATCAATTAAGTGCACAAGTACTGGAATTGGTATAGCGTTTTTTATGTCCCCCACCACTATAGTGGGGGACATATTGTTTTTGCCCTGTCTGTTGGTCTGTTTGGTCAAATTTTAACATTTGCCATTTGTTAATTTTTGAAAATATTGAGGCGTTTTTTAATTATGGATCTAAAACGGAGCATTAATCCGCATATACAAAAAACACCGGGCGTATTGCATATTAGTTCGGAGACTATAAGTTACACTGTTAGTAACTGATGGTATGAAATTACTGAGGGTGTATATCCCATACACCATCAGTTACTAACAGTGTAACGATTATATCTCACCGACTACCTTTAAAGTATATAAGATATAATATAATATATACTATATAATATATATCATTTAGTATATAATATATGATATATCATCTATCATATCTCATGTATAATATATGATATATCATGTATAATATATCATATAGAATATATCATATATATATTTTATATATATTATATTATAAATATAATGTTATATATTATATACTATATAGTATACATTATATAGAATATATTATATATTAATAACAATACTTATCTAGCAGTTTATCGAACAGACGCCATTTTTTACGTTGATAGAAGTATGGAAATTACTCGGGGTGTATGGAAATTACTCGGGATGTATGGAAAATACACCATGGGCACGTGACCACTCTAAGCCAATCGGATAAGGTCATTTTTGTAGGAGGTGAATTATTGTTGTGTTTTATTTTAATAATATAACCATAATAGTTAAATTGCAACATGTAACAAGTTATAACAGAATGAATATTTTATCACAGTCAAAAACAATCGAATAAAGGTAAACACACACTTTATCACAGACAAAAATGCAACAAGTTAGAACAATATAACCATTTCAATTTGGAAATTATTACAATGTTCTGAAACATTTTCTTACCAGTTAAATTGCAACATGTAACAAGTTATAACAGAATGAATATTTTATCACAGTCAATGTTTTGAGTGAACACATTTCACAACTTCTGAATGGTCAAGTTGTGAATAATGGTAACATTTCCATTGAATATTTGTTGTGATCTAGACTGCGATTGGGTACATGAACTGCTTTGAATGTTAGGACCACTGCTGAAATCTCCCAAGATGTCATCCAAATCCACTCCCTCGAAATAGTCCACTGAAGACTCTGCAGGGAGAACGAAAACACTGGCTGAGGAATCAGGTGCTGGCAAAGTTGTACTCCTATAAATATGAGGTCGATTTACATCGACCTCATATCGTTTAACGTTATTTTGCAATAGCATCGTTCCGACATGAATTCATGTCGGAAGCTTTAACGGCATCAAATTCATATAACAGCACAGAATAATCATGCAATAAATTATTAAACATAAAATATAAACATTATTTTACTAATTGCATTAGAAAAATGTTTATACAAACTTACAAGTAATGATAGTCCAGACCTTAAAACACTACCACTGTTCAAATTCCATATTGTTGCCATATAGCACTGTGTAAATTGAAAGTTGCATAATGTTACCTCATTGGTCGGTTATAAATACATTGTTTCTCTATATATAGTATTCGATTTAGACGAAAATAATAATTTACGTGGAATGTCATATTAGTTTTCCATTAAAACTTTGATCTTGCCGTGTGTGTTTATGGACGTTATTAATTATGTTATACTTATTTTTGTATTTCATTAAGAATTAGAACGTGTAGCCCTTTTGTTAACTGTTTTTAGCAAACCATTCGCGGCTTAATAAGACACGGAAAATAGTTAAAGCGACACTTTCATTTAAAGGTTTAATGTGAACATTATTAAATGAAACTTTTTTTGGTATTAATATATTTTATTGACATGTTAAATTCGATACTTGAAAAGGTGTTTAGTCTTTAAAAAGATGTCGCTGATATTGTTAATTTCAATAACTGTTAATATGCTTAATGTTGTATAAGAAATTGAATAGTTTCACTGAGTTGTATTCCCGCTTAAAATACGATATCGTAAAACGCGCAACGGTTAAGAATAAGGTCTGAATAAGTTTAGATATTCAGATCCGAATATCAGCAGCTGTGCCAGCTGGGAAGCCCCGTTTTGGCTTTAACAACCGCAAGCGAAACAACATACTTTTTTAAGTCTGGCACTAAGACTCCATGATCACAAGTATAGGTCCCTGCTGTGGCGTATGACACCATAGTGTTATTTAGTATTGGTCGGCACAGTATCTGATCATAAAGAGATAATTGGTTTGTGCTGAACACAGGGGCAATAAAACCACAGATCTATCAATAAACAAGATTATTGAGATATCTTTTATTGAACACCGCGATAAAAATGCTCAAACCACGGACTCTAGATTACACGGATAAGAAACATGGCAACATTCTCAGAATCATCACTGCTATATGCGTAATCACCTAACAATTCGTCTAAAAATAATTTATATATTTGAGTTGAAGACGATGTACTGTTGTATAAGTCTGAATAAACTATCTGTCTGTCTGTCTAAATCTAAGCCGGCATCGTCCCAGTGAAAAAAAATCTGATTTTGAATAGTTGGACATGATGCCCTGATGTCAAAATACGAAATGACCCGCGTAACACCGACCGTGATTTTCAAGAATCTTTAATTAATTGATAATTTAAGGTAAATAACATTTCATATAATTATACAAAATTCCCTCGTTGATAATTAACAGCAAACGATGAATGTTTTTGACACCCATTTTATTTCAAGTATGCATTCAAAGCCGAATAAAATCGAGAGGGTCCGCTATATACGCTGTTTCATCATAAATTTATCACCCTTTCTGTGTTATAAACAAGAGCTGAAATCGTTAATTTATTAAGATTTATTTATAATAAGCTTTATTGATATGTTTCGTGAACAAAATACCACAATATATTCCATAAAAAAATATAATAATCATGGCAAAGGAAATTAAATGGCCGGTTTCTAAACAAAAGAATAATCGCCAAGACCGTAGCATCAGTTCAGTGCGTTAAGAACGCGCGCTACTTTCTTCCGCCTTCATTCCTTAATTACTTTCGTTTTTAAACAATTTTTTTTCTATCGTATACAGAATTCTATTCTACTAAGCAAGATGTAATTTTTAAAACTGAACTCCAAATATAAACGCTACAAATTGGTATTAAGTACGAACATGTCAACCGTAAATCTAGATTCTAAAACTCCAAAACGGTATAATATTTGCAAAAGTTAAAGTTATTACTCGCCGGGCTGTCGAAATCAGAAGAACGCTACAAAATGGTATTAAGTACGAACATGTCAACCGTAAATCTAGATTCTAAAACTCCAATACGGTATGATATTTGCAAAAGTTAAAGTTATAACTCGCCGGGCTGTCGAAATCAGAAGAAAAACTTAATATATGTTTATATATCTGTTTACTTCGTAACGTAAGCTTTCTAATGATATATAATTTGTCAAAATCGGCCGAGAAATGAAACTATAATTCAACAAAAGACGTGAGTGGGTACATCAAAATGTATAACCTCGGCGCTTCGCTGTACGCTAATTGTACAAGATCGATAGCCACAACACGGTAAAACGTGCCGTGGTAAAACATAAAATGTGTATTTCTTGTGTTTATCTCGCTATCAATCCATTAATAACAACGGGAGTATACTAAAACGTATATTTTTTGAAAGAGGAATTAATAAGCAACAAGATAACGTATAAACCAATAAAATCGGATGAATAGTTTTTGCATAAGATTGAATTTACTACAGTAAGGGTCAAATACTCGATTCATCTCCTATCAATATACACTCCGTGATACAACTGGTAGTTTTAACACACACATATAGGTTTCATTTAATTAAAAAGTACAGAAAGCTAAAAAGTGATGTTGTTTGTTGTACAACAACAATTGGTTATGTGTAACCTATTCAAAAAATAATTTCGTTCAAGATAATTCAATGTAATTCTATAAACGTCAAACACACTTCGTGTGTTGTGTATGTTTATTTTTAAAAATGTACATAAGTGGTTTTAAAGCACAATTTTTACACATTTAAGAGGTAATCGCTCACACTTATGTCTAATTAATGATAATTTTATGCATTAGCAAAGATTTAACGAGAAAAACTGAAGTTTAAGTTGAACTCAATTTGCTATAGGAAAACGACGGTAGCCGTTTAGACGTAAGCGGGGTAGCTTACGTCTAATTATTTGGACTAGCAAAGTTGCTGTCACTGTCGAGGAGGGCAGAGCTACATTTTGCTTACCTGACACAATTTTTCCAATGGTCTGTCCCATCTTTATTTTTTCATCAGCACTGACTCTTTGATATGTGTTCAGAGACTGGACAGATTTGTGTCCTGTGACTGCCATGATCTGGGCAGGATTGTACATATTCTTTGACAAAATAGTTGCTCCTGTTGCCCTGATCGAATGGTTTGTATACAACCGAGAAAGATTACACAACTTGCTTATAGTTGACATGAATGACTGCAGTGTATGTTCGCCTAACGCCGATTTACAAAACCAGATAACTCGGTCATCAGTGAAACTCGGCAGAGGCTTCTGCCACAGACGATCACAGTCTGGGTGCAGATGGGATAGGTACCGTTCGAAGCTGGCCACTGGGCAATATGGAGATCCTTAAACGAAAAAAACTAACTTAGTGATCCCTTGCTTTAAATCAATATCTAGACATTTTCATATGCCACCTTTATTTTGCAATTTATTATTCATACTTTTATCATTTATTTATTAGATATATATTTAAATATTAAGGAATAAAGTTTAATTTTCCCCAAAAAAGTACAAAAAACAGTTTGGGTGAAACAAAACACACAAATGTATAGTACTTTTGTCCATTGATACCAATTTTGGAATAATTCCAGAAATTGTTTACAGTAACATTATCACAATTTAAAATCAATATAAAGAAGTAAAACCCCAGTTGATCGAACAGTACCGGTTAGCGAGTATTTGTCGGACAGAAGTATTTACCGGACGCTCTATTTATTTAGTGTATTGTAATGCTGCTTAAAATTTTTAACACACGCAGAAAGCGACATATTTCACCATCAAATTAATTTATTTACATCATTTTAAAGTAAATATTAAGAAAAGTTTTATTTAAACTCTTATTTCTTTCTAAATACTCAATTTATAAAAATGTCCGGTAAATACTTCTGTACAGTGGAAAATGACCTCCCTTTAATGACCCCATATATGGCCCTCGTACATACGCATGCACACAGCAAAAAAATGTTTTGTTTACATTCGCTTGTAGATTACGAACCCAGGATGTATTTGTATTTTTTTTTTAAATATTGTGTATTATACAAAAAGTTCTTAAATAAAAACCCTAATTTTTGTGCAAGAAATACTCGCTGACCAGTATTGCTTTCCCATTAAACACACAAACCTGGTGATTCTGTCATAAATCCAGACACTTCTTCCCTGTCTGTCTCCCGGTGGTTTTTTGTCATTTCATCAGTTGCTTTGAACACATACCTCAACCCAGTTTTTGCATCTTTTGATATGGCAAATGTGTTTTTGGTCATACTATGCATATTTTCCACACCTCTCCGGCAGAAATACAGCCTGACATCCATTTGTACCTTGTTAGCCAATCCTAAAACACATGAAAAAATACTAGCTTCTAAAAACGATACAAATCACAAATGATGTTTTTTATGACAAATATACGAGTATCAATGGATTATTCATGTATAAGCAGTAAAAAAGCTGGTTGTTGCTGGTTGTTTCCATTACATGTAACATGAAAAACCATATTTTTTAGTATTAAAACTGTGACATTCAAGAGCGGATTTATAGTGTGTTATTTCAACTGTTACCATAGTAATTTTATCAATTATCAATTTAAACAAGGCTTTTCACCATAGGATGATATATCATTATGCACCCTTTTCCCACATTTTTCAAAATCTAAACGCAAAGTCTGACTTAATTTCAGGCAGACAGACAGGCGGACAGTGCCATCACTATATACCCAACAATGCTTTGTTGTAAATGAAGTATAATTCATAAGACACGGTACCTGTAGGTGTGTTTGGTGACATGTACAATGAAGAATAGCAAGCCTGCAGTTCTTGCTCCGAGATGACCGGATGGTGGCAAATGTTGCCCAGTCCTGCTCTTTTTATTTCAGCCATGGTGGCCTTGAAATTCATGTTTGCCTCTTTGAACTCGTTGTCCTTGACTATGTCGAACTGACGACAGAATGGTGGCGATCTCAGGTGTCGGTTAAGTCCATTTCGCACAGACTCTAAAGAGGTTGCCTTGTACAGCGTTCCATCATTTTTTCGAATGTCAAGCCAGAATTGCTTTAAAACAGACGCCAAATCTGTAACCTCCATATGCTCGAATCTTATATCCATATTTGTTCACTTAGAAAACAACGAAGAACATTTGCAGATTTCTTATTGCATTTTAACGTTTGATCGGAGTTAAGTTTTAGTCTTTTTGTTTCTGCCTCGTCTGCCGTAGTGGAACCGAAACGTTTCGCCATTTTGTTAATTTCCGGTAGACTAAACACCGAGTTTTACATAAATATACCAAAAAATTCAGTATGTCTGCAAGTGACACGTTTCTGTTTGGTTCCCCGTGCATATGCATAAACATCTTATAATTACAAGACTTATCTAGCAGTTTATCGAACAGACGCCATTTTTTTACGTTGAAAGGAGTAAGAAAATTACTCGGGGTGTATGGAAAATACACCACGGGCACGTGACCGCTCTAAGCCAATCGGTTTAGGGCATTGTTGTAGGAGGTGAGATATATGAAGTTATTTCGAAAGAAAGCAATACGAGGTTCAATTCTATATGAGCAAGTCTCGCTGCGCACGATTACGCTCTTACTTCTCGTATATATTTGACTCTTATGAATCTTGGCAAATACCTAGAGTGTTATTTTGCTTAATCTAAATTAAGTCATGCATCTATATCTCACCTCCTACAACGGATTATGGAGGTTTCGGCGAAACACCAGTTCGGCGAATTGATTATAAATAGTAGGTGTTAAACCGGTTCGGCGAAATGATTTATAGTTGATTACGCCTTTACATAACTACTGAATAGGTGTGAATAGATCGATGTACGGCATTGCAAATTGTATATTTTAATTAGCGATATTGTTAACTACTGAATAGGTGTGAATAGATCGATGTACGGCATTACCAATTTGTATATTTTAATTAGCGATATTGTTTTCACACTCATTATAAAGAACGCTTGGCTCAAGTGAGGCTGTCAAATTTCATTACCCGAAAACAGCTCACAGTTTGGTATTTAGTGATGAATGTCATATTATGCTGAGTACTATAAATGCTCGACATGGTCACTTATGTTTTATTCTAGCTATCATGGCGAATGAATACCCTTGTATGAAATGCTTGAAAAATGTGACTCGGCGTATGCACGCCGTAAGTTGTGACGGTTGTGGTCGGTGGCAGCATCGTAAATGCGACACCGGTATTACATCTGAGCAGTACCGCTTGATGTCAAGTGTCCAACTGACCATGGAGTGGTCTTGTGGGGATTGTAATGTGGACAGTGAGGTTCGTCAATTGTCGTCAACAACGGTGTATGACGAAATACCCCCTGATACAAGTATCACTAATTCTCCTATCCGGGAACTGTCCCAAACATACACTGTCCGATCTGATGATGACTCAGACGAAGTAGAACCAGAAGAGGATGGGATGGAAGAAGTCTCAAATACCATAGATGACCGGTCGTTCGATATATCGAACCGAAATATTGAGCGACCACATGTGTCGCTTGATCAATCACTACCCGATCGACCACTTGATGATGTCATTCCCAACGCGGTACCAACAACGTTGATCCAGGGGCATATAAAAAATCTAAGATCAGAAATTGTAGAGACGGTCATGAAAGAAATGGTGACAGAAGACGATGTGTGCCTGCCTCGAATGGACAATCTTACAAGAGCCGTCAACTTACACCGCCAGAAGATGCGCCCACAAGAACCATGTGACTTGAATTTTGACCTTGACAGGGAATACATAGGTCAGAACTTTATACGCGATGACATCCGCCAAGACCAACGACATATAGTGTTCGCAACAACGGAACAACTCAGTGTATTAAAACAATCAAGAAAGTGGTTTGTAGATGGGACGTTCAAACTGGTAAAACGTCCCTTCTACCAACTAGTGACTATTCATGCCTTCGTAAGAAAAGGCGAAGATACCAAACAGGTACCACTGGTATATATTCTTATGTCACGAAGAACCAAGCAAGACTACATTCAAGTCCTATCCAGCATTCACCGCCACCTGGACAACCCTCTTGTTGAGTGGTTCATGGTCGATTTCGAAGCTGCAGCCTGGCAGGCGATCAGAGACGTGTTCCCCGGTTGTGTAATAAAAGGCTGTGTCTTTCACTGGGTACAGCGAATCTATAGGAAAGTAATGAACGAGGGGTTGACGACCGCATACACCAACAAAGGCGACAAGTATCTGTTCTTACGGAAGGTAATGGCACTCCCATACCTACCAGCTGAACACATAGCATCAGCCTTCTACCAACTGCACCAACAGGCAACTGAAGTCGGGGGTCCGGTGTTAAAAGTAATGGACTACGTGGAGAAAACGTGGATCCACGGATCAGTGTGGAAACCAGAAAATTGGAGTGCGTTCCGTGAAGTTATAAGAACTAACAATGACGTGGAGGGGTGGCATCGTCGCATAAACACTAGGGCTGGTAGAGCTGATCTAAGCTTCTACGTACTTGTGCCACTCCTTCGCAGCTAAGCAGAAACTGTTGATCTGCAAATCCGTCTGGTATCTGAAAATCTGCTAACAAGAATACACAGAAAGCAAAATGTGAACACCCACGGCAGACTGTTCGAAGCATGGGACCAATACGAAGACGACGAGATGACCACGACTACTGTTCTCTACTGAGAACATGCAGCCACATCGCAGGACTTGGACCCGACACAACAACTGATGCCATCCACGACGAAGATTGTTAAACCTTTATGTACCATATATGTAATATATAGAGATCAATAATATATGTTTTAATATGAAGGTGTATTAATAATGAAATGTATTTTGTGACATATTATTTATGAATTTAGACTAATATATTGCCAGAGATTATATTTATGTGTGGACATGTACTATGTACAATTTTGTGAATGATAAATGTGTTTGGCTTTTCATGTGCTACTTTTATGTATTAAGTATTTATATATGTATTTTCATTACAATATAACAGAAATACAATGAAAATTTATGATGCGATTTAGAAAATGTATTATGAGATTATGTGCTGAACTATGTTATTGTTATGTAAAATTAAATAAAAGTATAAAAGTATGAATGTTGTTGTTAATTGGTCTAATTATTTGAGGAATGTGTCACTTGTGTAGAAGGACCCACTTGGTTAGGGATGTTTACTCAAAAAACATGACATTTCACACCTGGCATAGGTGAGGAATTTCGAGCTGTTGAGCACCAGACAGTGTCATTAGTCTTCATTAGAGATACTGTAACCATTGCATAAGGTTGATTTCATTTTAACTTTATCATTTTATTTTTGCTATTGGAAATAAAACAATTTATGAATGTGAACAAAATTTCAATTATAATTTTAATTGAGATTTTTTTTTTAATTTTGTACATGGAATTTAGATTGCTACATTTTTATATTTAATAATAATTTAGCAATATTTTACTTAGTAAGAACTGGGTTACTAAGTTACTGAGTTTTATTTAACTTTTTTTTGGTTCTTAACATTACATTATGAATTGCAATAACAAAATTGATATAACATATACTTCAGCAATATTTTCCTTAGTAAGAACTGAGTTACTAAGTTAATCAGTTGTATTGAACTTTTTTTCCAAATTGTCAAAACTTTTCTGATAGCAAGAAATAAGTATTTGATCTGCTAATGGGCAACACAATAGTGTTTGCTATCACTTCGCCGACAATTGGAATGTGATAGCAATGCTGTAGATCGATCTATTCACACCTATTAAGTAGTTACGTAGAGGCGTAATCAACTATAAATCATTTCGCCGAACCGGTTTAACACCTACTATTTATAATCAATTCGCCGAACTGGTGTTTCGCCGAAACCTCCAGTAACCCCTACAACAATGCCCTAAACCGATTGGCTTAGAGCGGTCACGTGCCCGTGGTGTATTTTCCATACACCCCGAGTAATTTTCATACTCCTTTCAACGTAAAAAAAATGGCGTCTGTTCGATAAACTGCTAGATAAGTCTTGTAATTATAAGATGTTTATGCATATGCACGGGGAACCAAACAGAAACGTGTCACTTGCAGACATACTTAATTTTTTGGTATATTTATGTAAAACTCGGTGTTTAGTCTACCGGAAATTAACAAAATGGCGAAACGTTTCGGTTCCACTACGGCAGACGAGGCAGAAACAAAAAGACTAAAACTTAACTCCGATCAAACGTTAAAATGCAATAAGAAATCTGCAAATGTTCTTTGTTGTTTTCTAAGTGAAAAAAAAGGTATAAGATTCGAGCATATGGAGGTTACAGATTTGGCGTCTGTTTTAAAGCAATTCTGGCTTGACATTCGAAAAAATGATGGAACGCTGTACAAGGCAACCTCTTTAGAGTCTGTGCGAAATGGACTTAACCGACACCTGAGATCGCCACCATTCTGTCGTCAGTTCGACATAGTCAAGGACAACGAGTTCAAAGAGGCAAACATGAATTTCAAGGCCACCATGGCTGAAATAAAAAGAGCAGGACTGGGCAACATTTGCCACCATCCGGTCATCTCGGAGCAAGAACTGCAGGCTTGCTATTCTTCATTGTACATGTCACCAAACACACCTACAGGTACCGTGTCTTATGAATTATACTTCATTTACAACAAAGCATTGTTGGGTATATAGTGATGGCACTGTCCGCCTGAAATTAAGTCAGACTTTGTGTTTAGATTTTGAAAAATGTGGGAAAAGGGTGCATAATGATATATCATCTTATGGTGAAAAGCCTTGTTTATATTGATAATTGATAAAATTACTATGGTAACAGTTGAAATAACACACTATAAATCCGCTCTTGAATGTCACAGTTTTAATACTAAAAAATATGGTTTTTCATGTTACATGTAATGGAAACAACCAGCAACAACCAGCTTTTTTACTGCTTATACATGAATAATCCATTGATACTCGTATATTTGTCATAAAAAAACATCATTTGTGATTTGTATCGTTTTTAGAAGCTAGTATTTTTTCATGTGTTTTAGGATTGGCTTACAAGGTACAAATGGATGTCAGGCTGTTTTTCTGCCGGAGAGGTGTGGAAAATATGCATAGTATGACCAAAAACACATTTGCCATATCAAAAGATGCAAAAACTGGGTTGCGGTATGTGTTCAAAGCAACTGATGAAATGACAAAAAACCACCGAGAGACAGACAGGGAAGAAGTGTCTGGATTTATGACAGAATCACCAGGTTTGTGTGTTTAATGGGAAAGCAGTACTGGTCAGCGAGTATTTCTTGCACAAAAATTAGGGTTTTTATTTAAGAACTTTTTGTATAATACACAATATTTTATAAAAAAAAATACAAATACATCCTGGGTTCGTAATCTACAAGCGAATGTAAACAAAACATTTTTTTGCTGTGTGCATGCGTATGTACGAGGGCCATATATGAGGTCATTAAAGGGAGGTCATTTTCCACTGTACAGAAGTATTTACCGGACATTTTTATAAATTAAGTATTTAGAAAGAAATAAGAGTTTAAATAAAACTTTTCTTAATATTTACTTTAAAATGATGTAAATAAATTAATTTGATGGTGAAATATGTCGCTTTCTGCGTGTGTTAAAAATTTTAAGCAGCATTACAATACACTAAATAAATAGAGCGTCCGGTAAATACTTCTGTCCGACAAATACTCGCTAACCGGTACTGTTCGATCAACTGGGGTTTTACTTCTTTATATTGATTTTAAATTGTGATAATGTTACTGTAAACAATTTCTGGAAATATTCCAAAATTGGTATCAATGGACAAAAGTACTATACATTTGTGTGTTTTTTTTTCACCCAAACTGTTTTTTGTACTTTTTTGGGGAAAATTAAACTTTATTCCTTAATATTTAAATATATATCTTATAAATAAATGATAAAAGTATGAATAATAAATTGCAAAATAAAGGTGGCATATGAAAATGTCTAGATATTGATTTAAAGCAAGATATCACTAAGTTAGTTTTTTTTCGTTTAAGGATCTCCATATTGCCCAGTGGCCAGCTTCGAACGGTACCTATCCCATCTGCACCCAGACTGTGATCGTCTGTGGCAGAAGCCTCTGCCGAGTTTCACCGATGACCGAGTTATCTGGTTATGTAAATCGGCGTTAGGCGAACATACACTGCAGTCATTCATGTCAACTATGAGCAAGTTGTGTAATCTTTCTCGGTTGTATACAAACCATTCGATCAGGGCAACAGGAGCAACTATTTTGTCAAAGAATATGTACAATCCTGCCCAGATCATGGCAGTCACAGGACACAAATCTGTCCAGTCTCTGAACACATATCAAAGAGTCAGTGCTGATGAAAAAATAAAGATGGGACAGACCATTGGAAAAATTGTGTCAGGTAAGCAAAATGTAGCTCTGCCCTCCTCGACAGTGACAGCAACTTTGCCAGCACCTGATTCCTCAGCCAGTGTTTTCGTTCCCCTGCAGAGTCTTCAGTGGACTATTTCGAGGGAGTGGATTTGGATGACATCTTGGGAGATTTCCACAGTGGTCCTAACATTCAAAGCAGTTCATGTACCCAATCGCAGTCTAGATCACAACAAATATTCAATGGAAATGTTACCATTATTCACAACTTGACCATTCAGAAGTTGTGAAATGTGTTCACTCAAAACATTGACTGTGATAAAATATTCATTCTGTTATAACTTGTTACATGTTGCAATTTAACTGGTAATAAAATGTTTCAGAACATTGTAATAATTTCCAAATTGAAATGTTTATATTGTTCTAACTTGTTGCATTTTTGTCTGTGATAAAGTGTGTTTACCTTTATTCGATTGTTTTTGACTGTGATAAAATATTCATTTTGTTATAACTTGTTACATGTTGCAATTTAACTATTTTGGTTATATTTTTAAAATAAAACACAACAATAATTCACCTCCTACAAAAATGACCTTATCCGATTGGCTTAGAGTGGTCACGTGCCCATGGTGTATTTTCCATACATCCCGAGTAATTTCCATACACCCCGAGTAATTTCCATACTTCTATCAACGTAAAAAATGGCGTCTGTTCGATAAACTGCTAGATAAGTATTGTTATTAATATATAATATATTCTATATAATGTATACTATATAGTATATAATATATAACATTATATTTATAATATAATATATATAAAATATATATATGATATATTCTATATGATATATTATACATGATACATGATATATCATATATTATACATGAGATATGATAGATGATATATCATATATTATATACTAAATGTTATATATTATATAGCATATATTATATTATATCTTATATACTTTAAAGGTAGTCGGTGAGATATAATCGTTACACTGTTAGTAACTGATGGTGTATGGGATATACACCCTCAGTAATTTCATACCATACTCGAGCTTCGCTCTCGTATGGTATGAAATTACTGAGGGTGTATATCCCATACACCATCAGTTACTAACAGTGTAACTTATAATATGTACTTTAAGCAGCATAGCATGACTTCCATATGACCAACAGCTCTTTCATATGTGAAAGAGATTGACACGAAATACCTACCCATCTATAATAAAGATCATATGTGCACTTTAATATTATAGTTTTATAGCATTTTATGTTGTGCAATATAAGTGTACTCTAGTAAATTTGAAATTATGTATTGGATTTCCTCTCACCATACATGCAGAGTTCCAGATAACTTTTTCAGCAAAATCTTGGTTTACACTCTACTAAAAAATCCAGTCTTTAAGTGTATTATTAATTCTTTTTCACCGGTAAGTATAATTTTTGGCAAATCAGCATTTAGGTTTATAGTCTAAGAAGAGCTCATGACAACTGCCGGGTAACAGCAGACTTTTTGCGAAAAAGGACCAGATAATGGAAAACGTTTGACTGTTTTAAAGATAGTTTGTAATTCATAAAAACGTTAAAGTGTTGTTGATTTCATAATTTTTATGAGGGCATAGACGAGTGAGAACTCATTGATGAAATGTTTACACTATATGCATTGATATTGAGTTTTACGCATGACCACACATTTTGAATTCTTATTTTATTTTTTCAATGTGTAACCGTACGCATATAATTTAAGTCTACTTTTTTACTAAATTTAATTCATTTTTTACGACTTTAAGCGTCTTATCTGGAGCTCTGCATACATGTATTAGTAGCATATATTGAAATATATTCATAAAGTTTCTTTGGTTATTGAAGGTAAAAGACTGTACAAAAATAATGGTTAGTCATTAACAAAAAACAAGTTACGTCTACAAACACGCGGTTAACTTCGGTTCAGTAGCAAATATCACACAAAGGGGCGCAACCTCTTCTATAACATAAAATTTCCGTTATACGCCGTAAATTTCCGTAGTCGTCCGTAGCATTTGGGAACGACTGTCAATTGATATCATTGTATCATGCATCATTGTATGTTGCTTTGTGCTTGGGTGAAACTTACATCTTGCCATCGCGTTAATTTATTCAACGCATCAATGTTTGATTCAATTATGCACTGCGCCTATTGCACAAGTTTCTCTGCACAAACCAACATACACATACCCAGCATGCAATTTACACACAAGCATTTTGCACCTGTACACATAAATAATACCATTAAGCAGAATGTAAATAGACATTGGTCAGCAGGTAAGATGTAAGTGTCATCAAGCATGAAAAGGTGTCGACATACAAATTGAAAGTACCGTCAAGAATCATGACACAGTCTTAAAGAAGGATGTAATTTTTACCTAAATACCGTCCATAGGGGAATGTGCACCCTTTAATTTAACAGTAACGATTTCGTGTACATCAGATGCATAGACATATATTGATGCATATGCATGTTTTTTCATTCATATTCATGATTTGATAGCTGGCGAGGAAATAAACACCTGGAAAAAATTCAATGCTATAACAATAATTTAATTTCTTTGTTAACCTCTTAAAAAAGCCCTTTTAAATAGACATTTAAAAATTAAACCAATATCGTTAGACATATTTTGTGTAACATCACTCACCGGAGCAATGCTCTATGCGACAATTGCAGGACATATTGATGTAACTGTATAACTATAATGTTGATTACGATCTATAGGTATTGTATTCTTCCTTGGCGTCAAAGTAGGTCTAGGGGTGGCTGAAGAAATGTCCTTCGCCCGTCCGTCCATTCATATGTCCGTCCGTCCTGGCCACTATTATCTCCTACACTATTAGCACTTGAACCTTGAAACTTACACACATGGTAGCCATGAGCATATGTGCGACGGTGCACTATTCGGAATTTTGATCTGACCCCTGGGTAAAAAGTTATGGGGGTTAAGGTGGATCCGGGTCAGAGATTTTCCTCCCACTGCGATTCGAAAAAGGCTCATAACTACTGTGTCCCTTCAGATATTGCTTTCATATTTGGCATGCATGTGTTTCTAGACAAGACCTTTCCAAATTTTTTACCCCTGTGACCTTGACCTTGAACTTTAGGTCAGCTTTCAGGTTTCGAAATCTGCGACCGCGATTCGAAAAAGTCTCATATCTACTGTGTCCCTTCAGATATTGCTTTCATATTTGGTATGCATGTGTATCGATACAACACCTTTCCATGCGCATACACTTTTTTACCCCTGTTACCTTGACCTTGAACTTGAGGGTCAGCGTTCAGGTTTCGAAATCTGTGACCGCCATTCGAAAAAGGCTCATACCTACTGTGTCCCTTCATATATTGCTTTCATATTTGGTATGCATGTGTATCTGGAAAAGACCTTTCCATGCGCATAATAGTTTTGACCCCTGTGACCTTCACCTTGAACTATAGGGTCCGAGTTTAGATTTCGAAATCTATTATGTGGTTATCTACCCAATCAGAAGAAGTGCAAGCATTTTCATCAAACAAAGGAATTATTCACAATGAAGTTTGTGTATTGAAAACACATATAGAGTTACACAGTAGTGGCGCAGAGATGTATTTAGTAGTCAATTGTTTTTGTTTACTCATCCGTGAAATGGTTTAGCTCATCCATCTTATGTTTATACAAGGGATTATAAAATATTGGCGCAAAGGGACACCTGTATATGAGAGAAGAGATAGAATGCAGTCAAGCATAAAACGCATGAGAAACTCATGGAATAGATCCTCAAGAATCTATAAAAGGGCTGAAACTTTCAATTTGTTCACTTTTTTTAGACCCACCCAATTGATTACAAGATAAGTTTACAACAAAGTCAATTTCCATCTGGTCGCAATGTAAAACGATCAAGTTTCAAGGCATTTGTCTTGTCATTGTGTATTCTTGATTGTGCAAGCCAAGTATCAAAACCTGTTTCTTTCAAAAATTGCAATACCAAATAAATGACATGCATCTTTAAGACATTAAATTAGCCGGAGGGGGGGGGGGGTTAAGTTTTCACAAGTGTTAAATAGTACATTTGCAATTAACTAAATTGATATAATAGAACATGTATTTGTTATTATAGAAAACAAACTTCAGAAATTGCATATTTGTATCGACCTGAGAATGTGTTTATAAACTAATTTCGTGAGCAATACTAAACTATCTACAAGTCATTGTCACGCTTTATTTTAGCTGTTCAGCTTTGGATTAAAGTGGACACCTAGGTGTTGTCTTGAGCTCTGGGAAAGAATTAGAATACCCTGATGGTAAAGTAACTACGGAATCGCATGTTTATGGAATGCAGTATGCGGACAAAAGCATCAAATACAGTGGGGTTAGGGATTTTGTTCCGCAAATAAGAGGTTGCTTAGGGATGACTATTTTTGGGGATTAATCTCAAACAATCCGGGTTTTTTAGGGTTCAATCACTAACAATCCCTTCTAGGGGTTTTTAGGGATTTTTTTGGTTGAAAACGTATTATTTGGGATTGTTCGGGATGGTAGCACTTTGCGCATGCGTACGGGTTAAAAGGCGGAGTTAAAAGGTGAGCTTTTGCTATAACTCGCGATAATAACTCCGGCTTTTCAGCCCTACGCTTGCGCAGAACTTTAATGTATTAAAGCAACGATCTATAAATAAACAAAGATGGGAAACATCAATTCGGACCAATAGAAAGTATCTGGAATTCGCGCAACGAAAACGAGATCAATATCACGTGACATCAATCGAGCAGCCGCTAGTCTCACTCTGTTATCTGGCGCTACTGCAGCGGGTCTGTTCGCTTGATTCCAATACACAACATGTCATCACTTCGCACAATAGAACTGAAAACATTTTAAACATGTAAAAATTTCGATATTAATAGCAGCGTTGATAAATTAAACGTGATTTTAAAATAAAAACATAATATATTCGAAAACATGAGTCTCTGAACCAATATTAAGTAATGAAACGTAAGAATGGTATTTTAGGCCGAGTTAGCTTTTAACAAGTACACCTTTCAATTGCCTTAATTTAATTATTTATTTCTGGAAATAATGAATCAATAATAAGTATAAAAGTGATCTCAAAATCTACAGTCTATAACTTTAACTTTAATATATTCGCGGGTATTAAAAAACAATACTTTGAGAGATTATCGGCGAAGTAAGACTATTTAATAGCATATACAAACGTCTGATGTACATATCATTTTAAAGGTCATAAACAATGTACAAGACTAAGATTTTTTAACGTGAACAGTCTCGGAGATATTCATTACCGATGCATGTTTTTCTTATTGAAAAGTACATATCCGCCTTTGCCTAAAACTTAACTATTTCTAAATTAACATTTCATGTTGGAACATTTAGAGGTAATATAAAAAGCTATGGCCGAAAATAAACTTATTTATATTAAACTGTTCTGGTGATTTCTCTATATTTCCTAAACTGATATATTAAATTTTCCAAATCAAGTGTTAATTTTAGAATACACTCTAAAACAGAAAACAAATATATTGATTTTAGTTTCGTTTATTACGTAAAAATAATATTAGCAAGAAAATAAACATTTTGAGTACACTACTCTTCAAGGGGTACCCTGTTCCCTATGTGGATTAAGTGTGTTTATGTCTGTGACACCAAATGTCTACGCATGTGTTGATAAGATTATCACGATAAGATGATTGAAATATCGTCGCCGGGCGTGAACACCCAATAACACTAATCTTTGTTTATTTATAAATCTTTGATCATCATCACACCTTTTTACTGTAAACAATCGGTGTAAATAAACTGTTAAACATTGTAACATGTGACAATTTACTCATAGTTATGAGTAAATTTATTATTCTCTATTCTCAAAATACTATTAAATTCTCCTCGTCTTTATCAACCATACCATCATCATCCTATCAACATCATTATCATTATCGTACAAATAATAATCCAAATTCGAAATAGGAGTGATTGCTTGTATTTGACAGGACTTCGACATTTAAATGCCCAAAAAAACCAATTCGTCTGACGCCCGTATTTGTTCCATGTTCAACGTAGATCGACCTCAATGGGACCGCTCAGTTGATTAATCTCGAGACGACTGTAGACGGTGTAACATCCTTGTTCAGATGTCTAAAGAACTGAAGCGATACTATTTAACTGATGTAGGGCATATCATTATTAATACTTAACATGCACATGTGTGGCATGTGAAAAGTACAAATATATTCATAACAATTCGACGGAAAGTATATACCTAAAATCAAATGTTACGATTTGAATGAACTGATCCCCGCCGATACCCAAAGTGCACATAGGACGACCCCTAACACCCATCACTCACGTTAAGTTGCTTTAATATTATAAATTTACAATTATGAAACATAAATTAGTTAAAAGAAGCTGCTATTATCTGCAAGATTCATCCTTCTATACCAATCAAGAGAAGTGTACATGACTTCACGTACACACCATACAATAATCGGAAAAAAATGAACGATTCAGGTAAAACCGCGAGCGGGATACGCAACCCTAACTGCATATGACGAACAATTTTTAACAGCTATACTTAACCGACGTCAACATCTGACCAGTCACACCAAAACAAAAAAATTAATAATCGTAAAATAAGAATATCTTTAAAAATAAAACGTATATTATGTTAGAAAACAACAAATTATAACACTGAAATTTAAATATACCAAGATTTTAATAAATCTGCTGGAAGTACTCTCCGGGAAGTGTGCGTCTCAAATATCAAACACATAGCTTTCAAAATCCACATTAAAACACAATATAAAGTAAAAGATTAATAAAAAACATCAAGACAACTTAATTGCTTCAGACTTAAATGAAAATACACCCATCGACTTTGTCAGTAAAGGAATTGGTTCTTGTTTAGATCCCATTTCACATGGACTAAAAACCGAACTGAATAAACTTAATATCGACTTTATAATTGCAAAATTATAAACGTAAAAGTAATGTAACCGAGTATTTAGACACACATATTATGTTCATTAAGGGCGGGCGGGCGGTCGGGGTTATCACCCTTTCGTTTTCCTGTTCCATTACTTATGCCTGTCCAATTCACGCTTGAATGGTGACTCAATAGATTTGCACATCATATATACCCCAAAACGAAAAACTCGTGCGCTTTTGCGCAAAATCTTAAACACAAAACCCGTGCATTACTCGCGCTAAACCATTACCATAATCTCTCTTCTTAATAACATGTATAAAACCATACTATACCGTATTTATCAAACCGAAAATAATTTCATTTAAATGCAAATGGTGAGCAATATATGTTTCCCGGAAAAGCTTTTTGGAAAAACCCACTAATCTGCTGGTACAAATAAACATAAACCATTGATAATCCTTTCAAAATCACACGCCGTATCAACCGTTATTATTTAAAGGAAATTGTGAAAACAATAACCTTCAACAATTTTACGCAGTAGCAATTTAATTTCAGTACATGTTTATTTCATCATGTCCCTTTATAGAACTGACTTACACCGTTTTTCTACAGCAACGTGATACTATTCGCTGCCATTGTAGAGAAGCGTTCGCCATTCAATATACATGTAGGCCATATTAAACCCTTTCATAAATGAGAGCGCGACATTGTTACTGTCGTCTTTAAATTTTCTCGGAAGGAAAGCATGCGTATTACAAAAGATCATGTGCTGTAACTAAATAAAGACACGCAAATCATATATGTTATACTGAACATTACACCGGAATTAATGCAAACAATTGGAAAGTATTGACACGTTGAAACTATAGAAAAAATACGTCAGATTTATGAACCATGCATTGCACAGGGGGCATGCGTATACGGGAGCTTACCGCGTTTAAGTGAGATTAGTTGGAACTTAACTTCAAAGATAGCGCCGTTTCTTGTGTTTGCTTGAAGGAATAGGGGATATTTTCACCCGGTAAGCCCCTTTGTATTTATAATTATTATCCTCCGCCATAGGCGGAGGGATATTGTTTTGGCGTTGTCCGTCCGACCGTCTTTCCGTCCTTCCGTCCGTCCTTCCGTCCGTCCGGTACTTTTGTGTCCGGAGCTATATCTTGGAAGTGCTTTGGCAGATTTCATTGAAATTTGGTATGAGTATATATATGGATAAGAGGATGATGCACGCCAAATGGCATTGTACACCATCGAATAATAACGGAGTTATGGCCCTTTGTATTTTGAAAAAATGCTTTTTTTGTTTGTCCGGAGCCATATCTTGTGTCCAGAAGTATAATGGCAGGGGATATCAATTCAACGAATGTTCTTGTTTTAAATGAATACGCCCTTTCCGGCTCTCCGGTATTTGTGCTTCCCTCGGTTTTTTGTTTCTAGATCGTTGACGTCGGGATAAAAACGTTAATGAAGGAAAACCGTTCACAATTATGTTGTCTCCTTACGTGACATTCGAGAAACGGGATGTACAAATATCATTTTCTCTTATAATACACAGTATTGACGCGCGTGTACGGTAAAATATAACTAAAATCATGATTATTTCTTTTTCCCGACGCCGTTTTATCTCTGATAACTAATTTATTGTCAAAAACTATTGTTTTCACCCCTCTTTTTTGAACTTTACTTCCTTTTAAGCACATTTTGGGGCATGACTTCCAAATGACCAACACAGCTCATACCCATGTAAGAAGGTAATACACGAACTTTCTGTCGTGAATAAATTAACCATTGATATGATTGTTTTAAAGAACGTTTCCTCTGTTTAAATGCATACCTCTTTCATACTTTTCAAAGATACGAAACCTCAAGCTACATTAAATAAGATGAAACATAACTTGTATTGTTAAAAACTGCGACATTGTATGTGGGGAGCTTCACTTTTTTGCAATAAACATGTACTATTAAGCAGCATAGCGCCCTTTTTGGAAGGGATATTATGTTCTGATGTTATGTAATCGACTTACCGGTCCGGGTGCACACAGCAGCGGATAATATGTCAGTTTAAAAATAGATTTTACATCCGGTGATGCTGGTTTTGACACCCGACGCATATACATTTATGAATGAAAGGCTTCATGAACGTTGAAGTCGCTCTTGGTTACCAGAAAAATTCCCACGCACGGATTTCAACCGTCATTTTTTACAATCAATTTAGTGCACAAGTACTGGAATTGGTATAGCGTTTTTTAAAGGTGTATGTCCAGCGCGTGTGCCGGGAAAACAGGGCTTAATGTATTTTTTTGTTCAGCTCTATAATATTTATATCAAATTAGCATGAAAAAATGTCGGTGAACATTAATCCGGTGTCAATTTTTGAAAATATTGAGGCGTTCATTAATTATGGATCTAAAACGGAGCATTACTACGAATATAAAAAAAACACTGGGCGTATTGCATGTTAGTTCGGAGACATGAAATTATTTCGAAAGAAAGCCATAAGAGGTTCAATTCTATATGAGCAAGTCTCGCTTTGCACGATTACGCTCTTACACCTGGTATATATTTTACCCTTATGGATTTTGGTAAATACCAAGTGTTTTAGTTTGCTTAATCTAAATTAAGTTATGCATTTTTATGTACTTTAAGCACCAAATGACTAACAGTTCTTTCATATGTGAAAGAGGTTGACACGAAATACCTACCCATCTATAAAACGGGCAAAAGCCCGCGAAGCGGGCGTTGACCGTTCATACATATGGAAATTTAGACATAAAATTACATCTGACGATACATCTCAAAAAAATTTGCCACGCGACATATATTTTCGCGATGCTATTTATGACCTAGAACAAATCAAAAACACGTTGACATATGTTAAATCACATGTAAAAACATACCTCAGGAAAAAGTATATAAATGGCATCATAATTGTGTAAAGAATCGCACTTAATATTCTCGCATTATATGTTTTTCTCCGCTAGATTAAGGTTCATGGGGGGGGGGGATAAATTTCATTAAAACTTCGCTTTGGTTTTTCTTCATTGAATGTAGTACAATATGGTCAAACTATTTATCATTTTAAAGCTAAAGACGGATGGAATAACATAAACACATTTTTGACATTCAATATTTGTGTGCTTTATTCATATTTTGGTTTAAAACCAATACATTTTTACACTTATTTACAAAATCTCAATCTAAAGTTAAGAAGGATATGCACTACCTTAAGTTGAATAAATACAAAGCTATATACATATACAAGGTCAAGTTAGCAACATTTCACAGAAAATAATTGTCATAAAACAGCAAATGAGTTTTTATTCAACTGCCTTTTTTGGATAAATATCCTTAACAAAGTTCTAAAAATAACTAAAACGTAACTACTTTTTAAAAATCCAGGTATGGTGGATAATAAGTCACAATTCTATTTCAAAGGCTTAACAATTTTGTTATTTACCTTTCAACCAAATTGCAAATTTTAAACCATCCCAAATTGAAATAGATTGCAGACGACATATACAATTGTAAAGGAATAAAGAAATTGGCAAAACGATTGATTTTATATTTCCATTCCTTCTACCCATTTTGAAAGCGTGGCCATCGCTTTGATCCGTAGAAAAACGTGCAAAACAAATCGGTCGAAACCACGTGTAGTGGTGAGAAAACCGGGTATGTGTATACACATACCTGAGAAAACACATACTTATTTTGACAGTTGGGTGGCAACTAGTAAAACAACTATTAACATTAATCAGCAAGAGATCGCACTAAATAACAGAAATGACCACGTAGAGATATCATCACTTACCCTATTTCAAATATTTTCCAGCTGAAAATTGTCCCCCACATGTCTTTTTTAGTTTATTTGTTTTGTTTTTCTGGAGCCGAAGTGCATCTCACAGAATATCCACCCAACTTCCGTTGTTTTCACTTTCGTTATTAAAAACTCCGTTTAAAAGAATTATTTCTACTTTTAGATTGTTAAAGCGATGTATTATTATATATTATCAATTTAATAGTATACCGTGATGAATTGAACGGAGTTACGTATGGATCTTACTGTCAGTCTGTAAGCGTACTATTTTATGCGCAATAATATAAGTACAGTGATTCGACAACGATTGTAAACATTGGTGAAATGCTTCTTACATAGTTATTCTTTTGAGTGTTTATGAGGTCTGATCGTGCAGTTTGCAAACATCAAAGGAAAGATTACAATCCAATGCATTTGTCATCGTCAACCGTTTGGAATGTCAATTAGGCGATGGGTGAGTTTTTAGCATGTTTCTTTCTATTTTATTAATTTAAAAATGGCTGCCCCCATGGTGATGAAATGACATATGTTCGAGTTTTGATATTTCTAGATATGTAAACTTTTTTTACTATTTAAGCGTAACTTGCCCTCGTCAATGTCGATATTATTCACTAGTTATATAATTTTCCGCCGAAAAACGTGGAATAAACATGATTCAGATTTTTGAAAATAATGTATGTTTTAGTGTTCAAATCGCTTTGTATTTTGATTGATTTTGTGGATGTTATGATACGTTGATGTACAAAATTGGTAGCAGTTTGAAGGAAAAACATCCTTTAAAGCATATATGTATACATTTTCAATGTGGCACTCTTTCTTTAGTCAAATTTGAGTTCAATGCTAGGGGTCCCACATTTTTCAAAATGAAGCCTCTACATGAACCTTAAACCGTTTCAAAATTAAGATTACACAATTTTCTTCATTTTCTGTCTCATAGACTGGATCACTACATATAGTGACAGTTTTTACCAAACACAATTTCGGTAAATATAACCCGTCTAAAATTTTGCCTGAATCTTCGATTTCTTTCGAATTTATTTGCTTTGATCTTTTCGATATCTTATTGTTATTATTATCCTGACAAATCACAAACGCTTGTCAAACAAATTATTTGTTTTACACATTATAGTTAGCATCTATATTCTCGCAGTATTCTCGCGGTATTTCAGTAACGACACCCTACTGTTAACTTGTCAGAATTCGTGACGCATTTTCCATTCGCTCTCAGACAACAGTTTTTCGTGGGATCATGAGCAATATTGTGGTCAGTTGTGGTTGTTATCCATCAGAAATACATTTATTCACAAAACTTAACGATACTCCGATTTAACTTTTTAGTCGTATAGCTTATTTTCAACGTATTTACACCTCGTCTGCTCGCACTTGGCCGATATCCCGAAAGGTTACATATCGTTATATAAAGTTTAGGCCTAAAACCACAAAATTTAATACCGTTGGAATTTCGTACCGAAATTTTTCGTAACAAATCTTCTAGATTCGAAATGAAAAAAAAACAACAACAGGACATTTAGAAATTGTCTGCATCATTTATCAAATTTTAAGATTAAAGTTGGTTTTCCGTTTTTAGAAGCTGTTTGCCAAGGCAAGAGCTGGGCTGCCGCATCACACAACTCCAGCTATTTTATTGAGCAAAACTGACAGTTTTGGTTTCCAGAAATAAACAAAGAAGGGATTCCTGAACTATCGATGTTCAAAAGCTATACACACAGTTATTTGCCGTGGTGATCTTACTATTTATTGGTTCTGTTAGTTTACTTCGATGGAACATGTGTAAACTTTTATAGAACTTTGAAAAGTCAATATCTGTATATCTCTAAACAAAAATCAGCAATGGCATTATAAGATCAGATGTGCAAACATTGTCAAAGGGTTGTTAAATTAACAATTTGAAAGCAATGATGCTGTAGAAATATGAAGGTTCCCTTGCAAATTTAGTCTGTATATCGACAAGTGTATGCCAGTAAATGTCAAACTAGTAATACACAACTTACCACAGGTATGTAAAAGAACTAAGTACCTGTTGTGATCATTTTTTAGTAAGATAGTGTATGTCTAAACAGTAGCAAATAGCTTGTTTAGTTAATGCATCATGCCATTTAGATGATTTCCTTTCTATTGTGTAATTAATAAATTGGTTGTTACTTGTTGTTCCATGATACATGTTTTATGCGCTAGTGTAAAACCAGCATTGTTAATTTTGTAATAGGTAATAAAATGTTATTTCATTGATTCCACAGTTTTTCAAAACATAACATCACTTTGTAATTTCATATGCGTAAATATTCTTGTAAGTTGATGACAGTGTTTTAGTATTACTTATTGTGTAACTATTATTTTATGTGCAAATAAATGATGTAAAGTGTTTTGTATCACCACACAATACCACATACCTTTTTATGTATTTACTGAATATATATATACTAAAATCATTTACATGCTTCATGCGGCTTAGCCAAGAAAGACAATGACTGACATTTAAATAGGCTCATATGATTACTGGTAATCTATGTTTTATTGTATGTGTTATTTGAATATTTAAATAAAACATATGCATGATATAACTTTATGTTTATTTGCATTCAAATTGTAACTATACAGCTCGAACTAAGTATATGCAGTTTAGACTGTGATTTATGCATTGCTAAAAAATTGCTAGTTTTTTTGTGGCGAAACAATTTATACTATTCGACAATTGTTTGCGAAAGAAAATTAGAACCCTGCAAGATACGTGTATTTATTAAATATTTTAATTGCAAAACAAGTATGCTGTCATTCTGTCCAACATAATTATACATTTATAATTTTAAAAAAAGAAGACATTTAGCTGTGTAAACATTTCTCTACAGTAGAAATCATTCTGCTGATTAAGTCTGTAGTACACTGACGAAAGCTCCAGGTATGGCTTTCAGTACTTAGTCAGTGTGTGTAATTTGACAGTCTAAAACTTATTGGCTTAATAAAATCCTGTCAATCAAAATTGATTTGACACATCACATTATTTGTATTATGTTTAATCAGTGTATGCAAAAAAGCTTTTGCCCGTAAATTAGGTAGTACCTATAATCATATTAAAGTTTATATATGTACTTCAACATTATAGTTTTATAGCATTTTATGGGGTGCAATATAAGTGTTTTCTTAATCATTTTACTGTAGAATTATAAAAATGCTGTACAAAAATCCTGCCGACAAACTGAACTAATTCACTGATTTTAAAAGAAGATGGGTTGTGGGGTGGCTGATGTACGAAATAACTTTTGATTAAGCGTTTTCTGGTATGTCTGTGACACCAAATGCCGGCACATGTGTAGATAAGATTATATCGATAAGATGCGTCACCTTTATCACTTGACTGAAATATCGGTTGCTGCAATGACACGAATCTTTGTTGCAGCACAACAAATATTACGTATAATCCAACTTGTATCGTGTTAAAAACCACACACAGTTTCGTTTTCGATTCTTCGGTGTTACTACAAACAAATTCTTTGTTGAGTTTACACATGACCTTTATTTAAGGCTATGAAACACTATGCTGTATGCAGCTTATACATTGTATTATGCGTGTGTGTTTGTAATTCAAAGTTTATTTACAGGTCGTCGCTGAGTCTTCACGACTACATTATGTGCCCTTGCAGTGGAAAATTATTTATTTTGAGCCAAAGTAGGTCCAATTTAACTCGGCTGCCCGCGTGTTCGCAAAAGAAATAATTTTGATCACAATAGACCAGTGCACGATTGCCAATGAGACCTAAATGTGCACTGGTAGACAATTAATAAATTGTATTATGCATTAAACCGACCAAATTAAATCCTCATCTAAAAATAGTTTTCCACGTCCCGCCTACTCGTTTACGGCAGTGATTAACTCCGCCTTTTCACCCGTATTTCCCGGTGACATTGACTACGCATGCGTAGAGATTAATAAACCCCTTCAAGAGATGAATTCATCCCTTGCGCTAAACTGCGCTAAATTCATCTCTTGAAGGGATGAATTCATCTCTTGCGATGAATTCATCCCTTTACGGGCTTAAGTCATCGCAATTTATCCCTAAAAACCGCTGGAAAAGGTTCAATACAGATGAATTCGGATGAAACGAGGTGCAAACGGATTAATCCTTAAAGATCAGCTGAATGAGGGTTATTTTTTAGGGATTATAAAGGGATTAATCCCGGAACAAAATTCCTGACCCCACTGTATCATGCGGACATGACATATGAGTAATCGACTTACATCCCAAACATATTAAAATAACTTGTCTTAAACAATATTATTATTGTTTACTTTATATGAAAATATCAGAATACAGTCCAGTGAAAACGTGAGGTAAGCCATTTGCAATTGGAAATGGCATAACAATATTCTATTATCGTTAAAAATAATTGTTAAAAGATGTATAATAATCAAAATGTCAATTTAACATGCATTTATATAAAGATTTATTCCAGCACGGGTACTCTTCTTAACTATTCCATTTATTTTAGTGTAAAAATATATCATTCAATCGAAAACACGCTATAATATTGTCTAATATATCTTGAAATCATACTAATATAGCATGCATATACATTCCCGTGCACATGATGCTCAAGAACGTAAAGTCGTGATTCCAAATATCAACATTTGTACCGAACATATAGACGTATCTTCCCCAATACTGCTAAAATCTTAGGCATGCCCTCCTTCCAAATCTAAATTTAAATTATTATTCATATACATCGAAAGAAAACATATTATGTAACAAATTTGGATTTGCAATTACGGATTATCATGGTGGAATTTTTTATCAAATATTGACGTGCATTCAGATCTGAAAGTACTTCTATTTTCAACTGTTATAACAGTTTATTTCGTTAGGTTAATCCTTACTATTGTCTGCCATATTGAAGGTTGTATACATGTTTTTGCACTAAAAATGTCAAATATACTAAAACAGGAAGGCGTTTAATAATATATTATAACAATAATAGTATTATGTATATTCACCACGTTGTGTTAGTTGCCGGCAGATAAATGATAAAGCTATTATCGGAACCAGTCTTATCGATTCATCGATCGTCGTTAGGAGCTTTTACAGACTATTTAAATCTCTAGCAAAGGGGACGTAATTTTTACAATACGTGTTTGTAAGTAATTCAAGCTATTCTCCCGTTAATTGCATTTTCTAACATTCGGGGACGTAGATTGTTAGACAAATTTCAACAGTTTACTTAAGTTAAATAAAGATAAATACCTGGTCCAGCGGTAAGCATAGAAGACTTTGAAAACTAGTAAGTGGGACTTTAGATCTAGTGTTGTGTGTTGCTATTGTTTTTGAAAAACGACATTGAAACAAGGAGGAATGTCGAGCCAGCTCTGACATCGACATTCGGCAGTAGTCCAGAATATCGAGTTTGGGCGAATGTCGATCCAGCTCTGACATCGGCATTCGGCACTCGTACCGAATATCGAGCTGGGGCGATTGACGAGCCAGCTCTGACATCGACATTCGGCAAAAGTCCCGAATATCGAGCTATGCCGAATGTCGAGCCAGCACTGTCATCGACATTTGGCAAAAGTCCCGAATATCGAGCGGGGCGATTGTCGAACCAGCTCTGACATTGATATTCGACAAAAGTCCCGAATATCGAGCTGGGACGAATGTCGAGCCTGGTCTGAAATCGACTTTCGGAAAAGCCCCGAGTATCGAGCTGGGGTGAATGTCGAGCCAGCTCTGACATCGACATTCAGCAAAAGTCCTGAATATCGAGCTGGTACTAATGTCGAGCCAGCTCCGACATCGACATTCGGCAGTAGTCCCGAATATCAATCTGGGGCGAATGTCGAGCCAGCTCTGACATCGACATTCGGCAAAAGTTCCGAATATCGAACTAGGTCTAATGTCGAGCCAGCTCTGACATTGACATTCGACACTAGTCGCGAAAGTCCAGCTGGGGCGAATGTCGAGTTGCGACTCCTGAATGTTCATTCGGTATGAAAAGGAACGATAGCAGGCAAACTGAGCCTTTCTCAATTTACACACATAACTTTGCTTCTCTAAATTTCAGTATGACAATTAATTAATGAAAGAAAATGATCAAGACAATGACCAAGCTTGTAATTAAAATCAATAATCTAAATACGTTAACATAAACTACAGTAAGTCTTTTGCATGCGCCAATGTTACAACGCACTTTCGGTTTGAATCAAAAGTATGATACGCAATTTGGGGTCAAGTTTCAACCCTAAAGTGCATTGCACAGATACATGTGAAATTCTATAGTAATAGTGCATAACTTATAACTGAGACATATGCTTTGATTTATTGTTTGTTAAATAAAGATAATGCCTGTCATATAGGCCGGGAATATTTTTATAGTATTAACAAGTATAACAAAAGCAGATATTTCTTAAAAAATAAATTTGATATACATTTGCCAAACAAGCCAAACAAGATCCATTTTTATAAAAAAAGAACACTACATTAGTTATTGATACCTCTCTATAATATGCATGTGGAAACGATGTAGATGAGGTCCAATCAATATAAGCGGCACGCTCAACAAAACACATTCGCCCAAGCTCGATATTCAAGATTTTTGCCGAATGTCGATGTTCGAGCTGGCTCGACATTCATCACAGCTCGATATCGTGAACAGTGCCTATTTGTCGATGTCAAAGCTGGCTCGATATTAGCTCCCAGCTCGATATTCGGGACTAGTGCCGAATGTCGATTTCAGAGCTGGCTCGATATTCGCCCCAGCTAAATAATCGACACTTTTGCCGAATGTTGATGTTAGAGCTGACTCGACATTCGCACCAGCTCGATCTTCGGGATTAGTGCCGAACGTCGATGTCAGAGCTGGCTCAACAATCGCCCCAGCTCGATATTCGGGACTTTTACCGAATGTCCATGTCAGAGCTGGCTCGACATTCGCCACAGCCCGATATTCGGGACTTTTGCCGAATGTCGATGTCAGAGCTGGCTCGACATTCGCCCCAGCTCGATATTCGGGACTTTTGCAGACAGTCGATCTCAGAGCTGGCTCGACATTCGCCCCAGCTCGATATTCGGGACTTTTGCCGAATGTCGATCTCAGAGCTGGCTCGACACATGCCCCAGCTCGATATATTGTGCTAGTGCCGAATGTCGATGTCAGAGCTGGCTCGACATTCGCCCCAGCTCGATATTCGGGACTAGTGCCGAATGTCGATGTCAGAGCTGGCTCGACATTCGTCCCAGCTTGATATTTGGGAGAAGTGCCGAATGTCGATAAAAGCGCTGGCTCGACATTCGCCCCAGCTTGATATTCGGGAATAGTGCCGAAAACAATTTTGATGTTAAAGCTGGCTCGACATTCGCCCTAGCTCGATATTCGGGACTTTTGCCAAATGTTGATTTCAGAGCCTGCTCGACATTCGTCCCAGCTCGATATTCAATACTTTTACCTTATGTCGATGTCAGAGCTGGCTCGACATTCACACCAGCTCGATATTCGGGACTTTTGCCGAATGTCGATGTTAAAGCTGGTCTGACATTCGCTCCGGCTCGATATTCGGGACATTTGCCGCATGTCGATGTCAGAGCTGGCTCGACATTCGCCCCAGCTCGATATTTGGGCCTTTTGCCAAATGTCGATGTTAGAGCTGGCTTGACATTCGTCCCAGCTCGATATTCGGGACATTTGCCGTATGTAGATGTCAGAGCTGGCTCGACATTCGCCCGAGTTCGATATTCAAAAGTCGAATGTCGATTGTCGATGTCAGTTCCAACTTCACGCAACTGTATTGCCAACTTCGTTCAATTACTTGAACATAACTCACCTAATAAAGGGTTTACATAGTTTGATTTACTTATTCAAAAGCAACTCACTGGGATGTTATTGTTTGTTCGAACGTTTTGGATTTGTAATATCCTATTCGTTAAACATCAAGGACTGTCTTGATATATATGAAGGATGAAATTCAAGAAATATTATCAGTAAAGAATTTCTCGTTTGTCTCCGCTGGTTGTTTTTTTTCTTCAGATAAGTGGCAAACTCAAAATACTACAGACGTGTGCCTGTGTGAATGATGCGTAATTGTTATTGCGTTGGAAGACGAGTTTGTATTATCTTGTACATTAATAACATAATATTAATGAGACCACTTAAACAACGCAATATGAGTGCCTCATGATTTAGGCTTCTATGCTCTTGCTTTTGGTCACATTGCTATCCGGATTTAAATTGCATTTCAATAAAACATGTAGATATTCAATATACTGTTAAACGCTTCCATCTCATTACAGTATCGCTCGTAGGTTTTGGAAACTTTGACTTACACACTAAACACAAGATATAACAAAATATAATTATCCACATCATGTTTCCCCAGATTCGGTAGCCCATTATATAGTATGAAACTGAAACCAGAAACATATACAGACAACATATGTGCAGTCTCTCCGTATAATGTTTCTGAGGGTCGGCCGGTCAAGAAACACATAACTTGTTTATGCCTAGGAACACATGATGAAGACCCTTTTAAGAATAGATTGATATCAACACGGGCAATTATTACATGCCACTTCTTGTTTATGCTTTCGAAATACAAACTGCAAAAACGCAGCTTGAGTTCCAACTTAGTGAACCGATAAGCGATGGTTTGGGTGAAAATAAACAGGTTAGAGTTCCAAAAATGTACCACGAGGACGAGAGCTAAAACAATAACTCACCTTACCAATCAATTATTTAGATTATGTTGATGCGAGAACGATCTTTTATATTATTTGTATGTATTGAAATGTTACAGGGGGAGAGTTGAAGCGTTTGCAGACCTTTTCTCTTTACATAAGCTTGATTTGATTGCACATTAAGTGAAGAAAACGATATAATTAACGTTTAATCGGTGGAATACATTTTCAAGAGAAGATGTTGAAAACACATTTCGGAATATGGCGTTTGAAATTAGGAAACACGGTATTTTACTATATTTAAAAACATTAAAACGTTGAGGTTTGAAACACCTGAATTAAAGTCGCGAAGAAGTAGGATCATAACGTGAAAGGAATTAAAGTTCTGGCTTGCTCGTTATATACTTCAATTACATAAGGAACATTTGCTTGATTGCAGCATCTAAATATTGTTTTTTAATTCTATGTAACATTCCTCGGTCATATTCATATTTTGCTTTCAGATTGTGGGAATCAAATGTTGACATTCTTATCGTATATACTCAAAACAACGGTTGGCTCCCCTCTTTTGTCGAAGCGATTGCGTAACCAAGAAATAACATTGTCGCATTATCTTTTCCGCTTTAATGAATTAATTAATCCTTGTTAAAAGTTACGCGAATACAAACCCATAAATGACCGAATAAACAAACATAAACCCAAAATATTGTGCAATCTTAATGTTCATATTCATTTATGTTGGATTTGTGGGTTTTGTAAAACCTTAACACTAATTGCCATATTGCTATCAACACTCCAGTATATAGTATTATTTGTTACGTTAATAACGATTTACTGCAAATAAAATATAAAGTAAATGAAGATTCTGATCACTAGAGTTTCTGTGTTTCATGTTTTCGTTTGATACACTAATTGAGATACTAATGTTACGAATTTGTCAGAGTATTTTAAGGGGTCGTTGAAGTAAAGATTATGTAAATTTATAATTACATTATATAGAATTTTATCAGAGCACACTTATATAATCATCAATTCAAACGCAGATTGTCTTGTTAAATACATTTGATTTTGTATAAATATTACTTGCAATAGGACAGTGTCAGGCGTGTTGTTAACGTCGTTTTGATGAGCGTCTGAGCACGGATCACAAATGTTTTGGACTTTAACGCTTAAAGATACTTGCGAACTATGTGAACGTCTGTAACGACTTGAGCCAACTCTGGATATATGGTTAAACCAAACATTAATGTGCTTTTACAAATATTCGCCGTTCTTTCCTTGAAAATTGTTATCATAATGTATTATATCCACATCTTAAACTACTGGTTGAATCAAAATACAATGTACCGTCCGTTCTTTTTTTAATTTAAAGCAAGACTTAATTGTTTCCATGAACTTTTTTCAAAAATTAAACTTCTCGGTTAATATTTTGGTTTAAAATATCATCACAACAATAAATGAAGCGACAAAGTTGTGTCACTGCTTTATTAGCACATCATTGCAAGAACAGTCAACGTATCGCCGACCCCTTTACCATTGGCATAATACGAATGCAAAAGTAAGATGTATTATGTTTACTCTTTTATTAAGCTCATTCATGCACATGCAGTCAATTAAAACACAGTATATAATATATGATATGTATACCTTATGTTTCTATCCTTAAACGAAACGGCAGTGAACATGATTTATATAGTATACTCTGTTAATTGATACACAATGTTACGGTCTGGCATCATGATTGCCTTTAATTTATTTAAAACAAATATATTTGATAGAAAGATAATGTTTTTAGAGTTCATTGTAAACGAACTTACTTATTATTCGCACAACCATTCGCTCAAGATGAATATATATGGAAGGCAATTACTAACCGTTAAACACTTATGGAGGGAAAAATGATGCCAGATGTAAAACGAGAAAAGAGGACAATAACAGCGACATATTTATCACCTGAGACCATATTTACATGACGTTTTCCGATATTTAGTGGATAATGCATACTTTATAACAAATACTTAGATACTTTCAATAATTTTTGTATAAAAGTATTGCGGTTTACATGTGTAGTTTTTATTTCAACAAAGCCGAGTAACGCCAAATGCATACCGAATAGTCAAAGATATTTTGTAGAAGTTACCCAAACATTATTTGAAGCTTTTAAAAATTGTACCATACAACTTACAAAACTTTCGAAACATTTACAATAACAGTAACATTATAATAAGAGCTAATACAGTCTTTTTTTGTCTTATAATCATATGTTTCAATCATCATTTAATAAAATATTCTCTTCAAGTTAAATCTTAAAATGCAGAATGTTCACCAAAACACTAAGTAATTGCGTTGTAACATACAATAGAACAATTAAAAGGATTTTTTCGCAATGAGAAATGTGTGCTCAGGTAAGTGTATATGCATAATAGGGTAAGCAAAACTCACATACAAACTCACATTTGTTTTCATATTGCTATATAACGTTGTACAAAAAATGTAAGTTAAAATCAATAAAACGAAATACTAAAATTATATATGTCACATTCATTACATTCAACCTGCTGCAGTTTGCTGTATTTTATATTGTTAATATGTATTAAAGTAAACACTGGATTCGTTTTTTACTTATTGAATGAATATATTTCTTCATCAATGACGAAATCCAGATACATAGATCAACTAATATTGAACTCATAACTGCATTAACTTGCCTCACAGGTTGAATGTTTATGGTCAATGTTAAACACATATTAAAAATCAATCTTTTAAATCAGTGACATGGACAGGAACACCAAACACACATACTATATCATATGCATCATTCACACAAGAAGAGTGAGGCTTGAAGACAAATCTTAACAAATAAGAAAGAAATAAAAAACTCTAAGTAATAAAATATAACAAAAACGTCTTCAATTTTTTTAAATGTTAATGTATTCCTAACAAACTTTAGGTGACATTTAAGTAAATGAATATAAGTAAGTAATTATAAGTGACATTTAAGTAAATGAATATAAGTAAGTAATTATACGAATTTCTGTAACATTAAACTTTTATCGTACTAAATGATGGAACAATCTAATCTGACTTCTTATCAACACATTACAATTTTAGAAGCTTAGTAAATATAAACAGACTCTTAGTAAAATTAACATCACATGTTAATTTTTGCACAAAATTAACTTTCAGCAGTCATTCATCGATAAGGTCATAGTAAACAATAAATAAATACGGATAAATTGATATCAAAGAAACCTTCAACATACATAATCATATATATATATACATATATATATATATATATATATATATATATATATATATATATATATATATATATATATATATATATATATATATATATAACCATACCTACGAATTAAAAAACTTAGTCATTAGAACTAAGCTACTCATCTATGACATCATTCAAGTGGCTTTTTTTACATCCTGCCCATCTTAAAATTAGGTCCGAATGTAAAACTGAAACACACTTTAACGATTCATATTGTCAAAAGCAAAGAGAAAAATTAAAATAAATCCTTACCAATCAATCATACTTGATAAAGATTAATATGCTTCAGAAATATATTTATACACAAATAAAGCAATCAAAAATATATAATAGCAAATAGCTATATGCGATATAATTGTACATAATTATACATGTCGTTACGCAAAAACGCAAGTCCTGCTAATTTTAAACCAACGACCTTGTGATGACATTATGGTATAAAACAAGCTTGCTATATATCGTGCATTTTAAATTCTGAATTATGAACGCACTATAAGGCTTTATATATATATCATATGTACATACATATATAAGAAATAAGAATACGTAGATGCTCAAACAATATATATATATATATATATATATATATATATATATATATATATATATATATATATTGTTTGAGCCTATGCGTTTTCTTACCAATCGCCTTTATAGTGGCATCCATAGTGAGAAGACCGGTTCAGGTATCAACCGGATCATTTTAAAAATCGTGAACTAACAGAAAAATGCGGGATTTGTATACACGACCCACCACCTATCCAAAACGGACCGAACTCAAATGGTTTTGGTTATAACGATGTGAAGTTAATATCAATATTTCAAAGCCTAAAGTCAATGTATAGGCAGGTTTTTTTCCGAGCATGTTTCTTATAGCGCGCGGTTATGATTTTACCTGTAACCTCTCTCAACAAAGCATGAATATGTCTAAAACAACGATCATAATTCTTCTAGCTAGCGTCAAAACGTTTCGGTTAAATAAACAATAACAACATAGACAGATAAACGCTTGACAACAAATAAAGATATACATACATATTTACTAAATCTTAAAATATGCCTGTTTTGAAAATCTTAAGAAAATAAATCTTTTAAATAATCATTTAAAAAACAACTGGTTTAATAAGCATTCATTATAAAAAAATATGTAAAATGCTTTTTATGCTTAACAAATAATCTAGCATGATAACTTTGTCCGGCTATAAGTGTCGTCATTGTACATAAAACACTCAACCGTCTACATTTAACGCAATTATTAAAAACAGGCGGTGTATGAGTGTAAATTATATATACTTTCCTTTCTCAATACATTTGAAAACAACCGTAACATAAAAAAGTTGCTCAAGTTCAGATTGTAAAAAGTATAAATAGTATACAGATTGAACAATTCAAGAACGATCAGTTTATACGGTATGTTCTTTAAATGCTAGGCAATAAATATTGAAACACGAATACGATGCACTCTACATTATAAGCGACATAATAACTATACCAACAATTCATACACTAGTTATACAACACAACAAATGATCGTACAAATATCCCAGCAACAAACCATTACACTTGTATTCAATGTTACGTATAAAGTTTAACACAAATGGGATCAACGAGTTGACACTTCTATAAATATATTGAAGGTGCCAAGGCATGAAGGTGCAAACAATTTGCGGGTTGTTATTGGAACAGTGTCATAAGCGTGCAGTGTATATAGTGTTTCAAGTATTTTTGTAAGTGAATGTTGCGCAGTAGAAAAACAAGAACATGTGGCTTCGAGTGATGGCATGTGTTTACTGGCATACATTTTAAAACAGATACCGTAACAACTTACTTTCATTTTGTAAGCTAAAACGTTCGTAATAAACCGTTAAAATAACTTGATTTTAATTTAAAACCACCTACATGTGTGCATTATATTGAAAATGCAGTTCCAATGCAATTTTTCAAAACAACTCACAATTATGCAAAAACATAAAATTAAACCCGACAGATTTACTTTTAATGCTGCATTTGTTGACAATCAAATTTATGTAGGCGCCACTGTCATACCTAGTTATCAAAATTACATGCATACTTTTTTACTTCAGTCATCGCATCAGAAACAAAATAAACGTTATATTTTGACTAAACAATCATTGCATATCAATGCATGTAACGACCGAATACCTTTTACGACAGTGCACTACGGTAATCGATATACCCTCTGCTTCTAACAAATAAAATGGCTATCATACATTTACAATTAAACATATTTGTCGAAATATTACTTAATTGACATGCTTATCAAATGAAACATCATAAAAAAATAATATGAAAATATTATCAAACCAGATTATCACGTCAATATTTTGAGAATGGATCTACACTTTAAGTTTAAATCTATGTATGCTCGATTGCATCAAAAGCCAAAGGCTTCTTAAAACCCTATCGAGACCGGTTTCCTGGTCCTAGAACCAGTACTTGGTTGCGTTGGGGAGGATCTAAAGAACGCTTTCACAGTGGGGATCAGACCGTGATCTCCCGGTTGCTAAGCGCACACAATATCCATTACGCCACGCCAACCAAAATCTACATTTGTTTAACCTAGCCTCGTTAATTATAAGCAAGGAAATAATAATTTAGTATGACTATTCATACAAACAATCAATGACTGATATACGCCAGCATTTACAATTAACGTAAAATAAAATTAACGTACCACATATAAATTGTGTAATAAAATAATGCCGGATTAAACACTTCCGTCATCTCATTAATATATACAAGTCAATCATAACGCACATCATAAAACTATATTTTTTCAAATATCATTTCCGATCAATTGTTTATTGTTTCTCAATAATTTTATAAATTGTTTAATTTTTAAATTGCTTATACATATGCTTATCCATTTTTATATACAATAGTTACACGACTATTCTCGATAAAACGTAACAATCTAACGTGCGAAGTGTACCTTCAAATGTACGAACGCCAATTTAAGGAATGAAATAAGTTTAAAGTTACACAACAATTACACAAAAACAACAACAAGTGTTCGTTTGATTTTTACATGTGCATAATCACCAGAAATATCATACAGGACTATATTAACGCAAAAGCTGTCAATAACAAACATCCAAACGCTAATATTCAAATGTATATGCATACAAGTTAATGTATTTACACCGAAAGTATGAGCAAACTATTTACAGTTCAGAAAAAAACGTTGTCATTAATCTTGTTTGCAAATTGTCCAGACGCAATAACATGAAGAGTCAACTATAACATTAAATGTTAATATATACATAATAATGAGTATAAATAATATGTACATGCCTAAATTCTATACACTTTCATTACATAGTCGCAATAAACGTATATACCTTCTTCATGTGTAAATCGGCGTCAAAAATAACAACATCAGTCACGATAAGAAATATGTACATACAATTAAATTATTCAGTGAAAATATATTTAATTGATAGACAAATCATACCATAAAATTTGACACACAATACAAACGTGACAGTAAACATTTTAAAATGCATCACAATTGAACACTTTATACACATTAGGCAAAACGTTCTTGTTTTACAATTTCCTGGACATATAGCAAAGCGATGTAAATATATACAAAAGGGCTAAATGGAAGTATTTTGTAAATGTTTTTTACATAAGTTAAGACTCTAGTTGTATCGAATTAAATACATGTATGTATGTGCACTAGTTATGTTCAACTAAATTATTTTATATAAATCATCCAGTTCGTCTTCATAAGACCGACGATTAAAGTATCTAATTGTGACATGTCGTCACATTGCGTCCTGCAATAGTGTCGAACAAACATCTGAATACTTAACTTCTATTGAACCCATATTCAGGATGTCGTATATCATGTTCGCAGCAATAAGAATACAAAGCCAGAGTTCCTATTTAATTATGTTACGGACTTCATGCTGGATGGCGGTATCTGCCCGTGTGCTACAATATTTAAAAGACAATAATAGTGATAATCGTTATAAAACAATAACATTTCAAGTCATTCTAAATGTAACTAAATGTAATAATTGTTATAATGTTAACTGCAACTCGTATCATGGACTATATCCATACTGAATGTAAATCTATATCATTAAGTATATTTTGTCATTTAGTATAATTAGGAATATATACATGTATATACGTTATATCATTTAAAGCACACTTTATTTTAAGTTTAATACCTTTATGCATCTCTTAGTGTTCTAAATCCTTTTTTCTGCGCTTGTTTTCGTAATGTTGGCTCTGGTTTCGCCTTCCAGCTTGTGATGGCTCTGTCAATTTTTAACACGCCCTGCTGAAGTTTCTGCAAGACCAGTAAGTGATAAGAAAATGTCCATTAATGTTGACAATGATATGATGTGTTAGAAAATTATTAAATACAAACACACTTTTTTATATTTATTTAACTTAATATTGCGGTTTACCTCCATTGTTTCCTTCAATATTTGGTATATTGTTCCAACATGGCATACAAGTATATCTGGCTGGAATACGTCGTGCACATCCTCATCGTCCATTGGAATTCTGTTGTTTTCCAAGTCGTCTAAAGGCCAAAACGAAGGCTGGGACAAAAACTGTATCAGACTTTCATCTTTTGAAATGTCTGTCATAAATATGCATCTGTATGTGAATCTTTTGATTGCTTTTAAAATATTTTCTGATTTCTGTACGGTCTTAATGGACTTAAACGGGGCCAGTGATTCTTCTTCCAAAGCGTTATAATATTCGTCGCCAAGTCCTTCAATAATGCGCTCAGCGCTTAGTTCCTCAAGGATCTCGTGAAATGAAATCACATGACAAAGACACAACCTAGTTTCAGGAGTTGGTAAATGATGAGTTGGGAATCCACTTACTATTGTTATCTTCCTGTCATTCACAAACTCGATTAACGGTTTTTCGGGGACAGACTTCGAACGTTTCAAAACTGTAAGAATCATGTCTAAACTGTTCAGTAATTCAAACGACAGGCTTTTGTTGTCATTACATTTTTTTTCGAAGCGATAACTCCAAATCCTGTGGCAAATGTGCTTGTTTAACCGCAATACGCACCTCTTGTACCAATGTTAGAAAATTGCGATATAGTTCATCTCTAAAAACAATGTTCGGCAAGTCATTGAATGAAACATGCGCTTTACCAAATAGTAATTTTTCTGCTAGTCTTTTTTCAATATTCTGGAAATCGTAATTAATGTGCCGTCCTTCACCATACTGCAAACCGCAGTGCGATTCCTGGTTAATAAAATCAACCCAATTACCATCAATAGCAATAAGATCATCTTTTCGAATTTCACTTGCGAGTACACTTCGTGTACTGGAAACTTCTGGCGAACGTAGAAGGAACTGAAGACTTGAACACTGTTTTGCCAAATGCAAAGCATTATGTATGCATTGGTTTTGAGTGTCGATCAATAATTTTAAAACACGGTAGATCTGGCCTTCTTGTGATAAAAGAAGACAATCGCACATCTTGCTTTTTATATTTATAAACTTAAGTTTTAAGCCAGGGCATTGCTTTGATAATGCATTCCAAGATGCCTTAAACTGCTTGAATCTATTTGTGCTGGCCACTTTAGCCTTATTTTCTTTCAAAAGAGCTTGGTATTCATTAACGGTCTTCTCCAAACACTCGTTTCTCTTTAAATTAAAGTTGATATTGGCAACGGATACTAGATGCCATTGAATAAAATTGTATATATGGACAGGTAGTGAAAGAATGTCTTCATTGTCGACAACGTACTGCAAAAATGGAAAGTCTTCTTTCCGACGATACAGCTGACGTCTAAAATCTGATTTTGTAGCAACCCTTGTCTGCCTAAACAAACAACAGTCATTTGTGAAAGCTTCGGCAGATTCGCGTAAATGTAATTCCACAGATGTACTGCTCAAACCGAACTTTGTATCAGTGTCTCGGATAAGAAAGCTTATTTCTTCAAAGAGGTTGTCTTCAATGCCGGCTACAACGTGTTCAAATTTGGTTTCCCAGGCCGATATATCTTGGTTTTTGTCTGAACATAGAGAGTCCTTAAACAACAGATGTGTGCCTTTCTGCATGATTAAATGGAAAAACATGCCAGTTTCAAAATCCCCTGCATTGAGCATCCCTTTAATTTCGTCCCAATGTTGTTTTAATCTCGCCCATATAAAATCGAATATATTATTTGACGGCGCAATATCTGGAAAACGTGCAAATACTTGCTCTGGTTTTGTTATTCGTAATGCCAAAGAACCTAAAAAACCTCCGTCTCCAAAAAACTGGAATATTTTTTGTGAAATAGGAGAAAGGTTCGACTGCGTCGGTGACTCATTTTTAAATAGCTCCGTTTTGATTAACTGTTCAGATGGAGTAATTATTGTATCAACATCTGATCCACATGTTTTGCATTTATCTTTTGAATATTCCTGGTGAAATAACATCACTGTTCCACAGTTGCAATAATATAAACTAGTTGTTTTATTGGGGGAAACGCTGTTGTGTGTGGGTTTACAAGAAAACCCTGACAGACTAAATACCGACTGTTCCAATGGATATAAAAGGCATTGCGTTACTGGGGCGCTAGCTTTAACATCATGTGTTTTTCCTGAATAAGCTAAAGCCAACGCAAAAGATGACACCAAAACAGAATTCCATACAAACTGTTGATATTTCATTTGTGGACAAGGAACTAATCTAGAATCCTCAAAATCTTCTAGCCCCAATGTACACCTCAACAGTTCTTTTTGCGCGGATGTAAAACATTTTACAAATAACATTTCAAGTGGCCAAGCTAGCAATTTTTCCGTATCATTCAGCATTTTTATGTACTTAGGAAGGTAAAATTCCTTAAGTGATATGATGAATGCTAGCATTGATCGGTGGGCATTATCGTCAGGTTTAGTATGAGCTTTCAACACATTGTCAAGGTTTGATTTTAATTTGATGGAATTATTTTGTGGAATTTCAAAACATTTGCAAGCTTGAATTAAAAGCTCTTTGTCCACATAATGACACAGTGTGTTAAATTCAAAACACGTTTTGGCATATTGTTTTGTCAAATTGAGTTTCTGTCTCAATCCTTTTTTGTCTGCTATCATATCATGCACGTTGGCAACACCAGATATGCATGCACCTGTGGCTAAACGCGTTGTGCCTCCAACAGCATCAGTAATGCATTCACCGTTTAAAATGTATTTCAACATCAGATTGTGGATAAGATCTCTATAGTGACATTTTTCAAGTCCGTTAAGCATAAATGCATAAGCATCAACTAGCGCCTCTTCAATTAAGTTTTCCCGTACACATAGATAACGTATGAATGCTCGAATATAAGCTACTGATGTAATGAATTTCAGGCCGATTGAATCAGTATGCTTTGTTTGCAAGACTCTTCCGCTGGCGAGGATTAAATCGGAATCATACGGTTCAACACATTTGTAGAACTGAGATTCCAGCAAATCTGTAATCATTGCGTAAAATGGATGAGTTTCATTTTTGTTGGGCATAATATTATTTAAACACTTATCCAGCAAGTGAAAAAAATCACTTAATGTCTGATTATTTTCGGCATTCTGATTATCTCTTATAATGTTTTTAAGCACAGACATATCCTCGTACACTTCACAATCTATTCGAACCTCGAATGGAAATTTAAGCAAGTGCATTTCATTTATGGGAATCATTTTAGTGTTCAACAATTTAAAAAAAAAAGCGAAATCGGTGTCTTCATTTGATGAAATGCAACTAATCAGATATTGTCGAACAATTCTGAACAGAGCACTTGATGCCCCTGATTTATTGAGATCTTGTATGATCTTTTCTATATTATCTTGTACTAATGAGGAATCAATATCATTGTTGGTCAATGACATGCCAAGATCAAAAATCAAATCTTCCGATATTTTATTTCGAACAACCGCTATGCTGTAGATATCACTGCAAAGTCTCAGTGCTTGGTATTCCTTTGACGAATCGGAAATGTTTCTTACTGCTAAAACAAGGTTTCTTAACACGTTCTCCCAATGAGTATCTTTTTTACATTTCGTGTGATTTTCTTTAGTAGGAATTGCTACTGAGCATAAATGTGATACAAAGCAACCGAATCGTGTTTCTTCATCACACATGTCGTCAGCAATATGTTCGTCTTCCATCGTCTTTGATTTTAACTCGCTAACTTGACTTACCACAGATGAAAATCCCGCGTCAAATTCACTGCAAAGTTGAATCAACGCATTAAACTTGGATATGTGTGTCCATCCTGTACAATGAAGAAATACAAGTGCTTCGATTGGAGACTTTGTAGCCAGCTCAGGAAAATTAACTATTTTGTTCATGGCCCATAAAGTTATTTCAATTCGGTCCTTAGGTTGTAACCCATAACAACATTTGTATGATAGAAGGTTGCAGTAGTCTTTCCAGTAGTCGTCTATTAAACATTGCGAGTTATATCCAGCACACTCATTAAAATGTGTTTTCAAACTCACAATATCTTCGTGATGTTTAATGAGTTCCTTCATGACGTCACGAGGAAGCTCTGTGTTTGCCTCAATGTCGCATTTAACTTTAGCACTCGCTACTTCCATCATAAACGTATCTCTAGTACTTTCAATGTCATCATATATTTGTCGACCAAAAGGCACTTTCAATCCAAGATCAGGGGTTGAGCACTGAAATCTCTCGAGTCCGGTCTCATCATCGATAGTAATAATAGAAAAGAAAGGGCTATTAAATACTGACAGCCAGTAATTTTGTCGTGATACACATTTATTGTCATCTATGAAGAAACTGTCCAAAGCTGAAACTTGTTCTAATTTAATTATTAACTTTGCAAGTGGAGATTTAATTGTAGAAATAATGTGTCGTAACAAGGCGTCTGCAAATAGTGAAGACGTATTTAATGCATTAGCATTACATGCAATATGTACACACCATTCTTCGTTACTTGCGCTGCCAACAGTGTCCTCGATATATTTCACGATTTTGTTTTCTAGCGCCGGTAAAAGCGATTTAGACGATTGAATGTCGGCTATAACCTTTAAAACACTTTCGACGTTTCGACTTCTTTGGCTATATCCAATCCTGGTGAAAGACCAGAACAACTCGTCGTGTAAATACTTTTCCAACGGTCGCATGCTATCAATCGCTTGTTTCAAAGTCTGCGATGACAAACATGGAACGGAATATACAGGTTTTTGCAGACTTTCCAAAGTCAACAAATCCCAACCACTCAGAAAATTAATTTTTTCTAGTGAGCCGTCAATCAGGTCATCTTCACGTGCAATTGTACCGTGAACGATCCTCACGCCCATATGAAGGATCATGTAAACTAGTTTATAACCAATGTGTTCTTCCTCTTCGATCCGTATTTTATTAACTAAGTACATTGTCAGGGTTAAATGATGCTCATCGTCAGCTGCATGGCAGTGAATAAGTAGCACATTGGTATCGCTTTGCCAAAACTTTCTTAATTTGTTGGACAATTTCTTTTCAGACTTAAATGTGCCAAGGTTCTCTGTTTGAACTGATAAACCAGAAATCAGAGCTGGCAGACGGGTGTGAATGTTACTGTTGGTGAACACAACAAACATTCTGACTTTTGATAAGCCTATCTGGTTTTGTTTGTGATGAAAAGCGATGAGAGTTTCAAGTCCCTCGTGTAAAGGCAATTTAAAATAATCGATGAGTATTTGCCTGCTCTCCATTCTTACATTTTCATCACTAGCGTTTCTCAATCGAAGAACAGCGTCGGGAGTCATAATCCACATTAAGCGTTTAATGCACTCGCTGAAAGGATTAAAATCTTTGTCAACATTTGGTATTCTATTTCGTTTAACCAAAATGACCAATGAAATTATGAGATCGTCATTATAGAACGGAAAAATGTCATGTTTTGTGAAAGAACGTCCTTCGATAGTACTGACACGATCTATCCACACATTAATTTGTTGCGCAAGTTGCTTTTCGTCATCGGTTAAAATGTCCGCAAACGAAAGGTACTGCTTTTCAAATCTACTCAAAAATGGCGGATCAATTTTGTGCAATTGATTAGCTTCTACAAGTACAATACATCTGAAAGAATCCGACACCGGACAGAACGGGTTACTATAAGGGCCCAATGCAATGCGACAAGTGTTTTTCTTGCTAAAACGTGTGTAATTTTGATTGAGCATATCATACAAACTGCCATATATATGCTCAAGGTCCTTAAGTATCAAAATTATTCCTTCTTCCATACAAAGAATGATCTTACTCAAAATACGATAATGATAATCATCCGTCAGATCCTCTTCAAATTGACTGCCAAATATGATTTCAGGTTTATTTCTACCAGCATCTTGTAAAATCTTTTCAAGGAGCCCTAATACTGATTCCCCTGATGTGATTACCATTAAATGACGAGCAAATGTATCATTTATGTTATCTGCTATAAGATCAAGGACCTGTCGGTCTTTATTGGTGTTTGAAATACACTGTTCAAACACAGCCACTAAATTACGCCTTTCGCTTTTGAGTCCTCCAAAATTTCTCTGGAGCCCTTCCATAATTGCTATTGACTTTCCATCAGTTCTCTTAACCGTTTGAGTTGCCAGTGTTTTCGAAATAAATTTAACTAAAGCATAGAAATCTCGCAGTCCATGAAAATGCTTAAATTGAAGCTTATCTGTGTAAGATAAGTATGCATGCGCTATGGACTTTAATTCTACTGAAATGTCGGATAGGTGAAATTTACTCGGGCTTTGCGTCCCCAGCATTCCCGCGGATTTATGTTTTATTGATTCAACAAACGACTGACAAATAGATGTTGCTGTGTCAAATAATTCTTCTTTATCCATATCAGGTTTAGAAACATGGACGGCTCTGTTCATTTTTGAAGCATCTAGCGACCAATTTGATATTCCTACAACAGCCACATTTGGAAATGACTTTCCGTTTGGTTCAAGCAGATTATGCAATACTTTTAACGGATTAAACCTTGAAATTTCAGCTAAACCTATTTCGTCCAGAATAACAACAGACAGAACATCATCTACATTATTTGACTCTTGGTATTTTTCGGCTTTTTCAAACACTTTCAATATTCCATCAGACGTAGATGATTCCGACCCTTGAAACGATACACAGTATAACTGTGGCTGCGTCTTGAAAAATTCATCTTTTGAATCTTTCCCTCTAACATTACTTCGTATAATATTCATAGCCAACGATTTGCTGCAACCAGGCTTACCCACAACAAATATTGGAATTTTGTTGAGAATACAAACCAAAATCATAAAAATATTTTCTTTCAACGCTGTATTTTTTGCTGTACCAGACGGCAATTCCATTCTGTAAAGAAATTCACTTTGTGCTTCTTCAATTATTTTGTTGACATCGTTTTCTGCCTGTATAAATTCACGCGTTGGCTTTAACAAGTGCCGAACCAGTAACTGCCTATACAACTTGCGAGTCTCCTTCTTTGTGAATCTTGAATGATAGCAGTGGGTAAGTGCAAGAACTATTGACTTTATTTCACCGCTTACTTCTTTTGGTTTTTTAAAAAGAGAAACGTTTCCATGTATAACCTTTAAAAACCAAGAGACGAGAATAATGCACCTTCCAACATCCCGAAGACTTACCACGCATGTGTTTTTTTCTTCTAAACGGACAAATATTTGAGATGCTGATATTAAATCCCTCAGCAAAGTATGCATTTCCGACCCAGAACCAAACACTGGTTCTGACATTCTTTCAATATATTTCTTTTCATCTGTATCACTTAGTGATCCAAAGTCCCATACGTAATCGACGATCATTTCAGGCAATGGGAGCACTCGATAAACTAATTTTGAAAGCTCGTCTGTTTTCACTTTCCCGGAAAGTCCTGCAGTACAAATTGCTTCAGATGTGCGGATTTTGTAAGGATTGCATGCTCCAATCACTGTCAGATTAGGAGCTAAAACAAATCTGCGACATGTGCGATGACGAATTATGTCACATATTAGACCAATACATTCGGTTGTATTAATTTCATCAATGAAAAGCCATCGTTTTTGGTTCGGATTTTTTAAACATTGTTCGTGCTCATTGAGGACAATATCAATAACGTTTTCATTTGTTATACCAGCATGAATGTTCAGAACAGTAAAAGGTACTTCGCATATCCCTGCGAGATATCTTATCAGTGATGTTTTTCCGCATCCTGTTTCCCCCATTACTAACACAGGAACATTTGTTTGTATGCGAAACATAATCAGTATCATTTTAAGCAAATTGTCAGGTGTAAGTGCATACTGCGATGTCATTTTACTCAACGTTTCTTTTGAGAGCGGTAAAGGATTTGTTCTTGCCACTCGTTGCAATATGTCTTGCAATTGACACTGATCAAGTTCAACATAATTTTCTAATTGCCGTTTTAGCTGTGTTTCAAAAAGTTGTTGTATGGCTTCTGGTACCTTCTTTTTGTCGCGATACACCGGAGAAAGTGTTTGAATATTTTGGTTATGAAAAACATACATCAAGTGGTTACTGTCTTCCCACTTAACCATACTTTCTGTTCTATGTACAAGGTTTGTTGCAATATCGTTTACTTTTGTTTGGCTTTCATCGTTAGTCAATGTTGACAGTTGCGTCGACCTGCAGGATTGTACAGACCTGCAAGCAAATTCTATTGAAATTTCAACCATTGTTTTTACAAGAGAACTCCTTACCGACATTTTGCATTTTCCTCCAACCATATCAGATATGTTTTGAAGTCTGAAGAATACACTGCACGAGAATTTTTTAAGTTGATCCGCTAAAACGTTCAGAAACGTATGTACAATCGAATATGAAATATCAGGAATTAAACCAAGGTTTGATCTAAGCAGCTCCCTACATTCTTTTTTAGAAAGACGTCGGTCTGTTGGTACGTGTACTTCTTTCAAGTCCAATGTATTTTCTTGAAGAGCTTTTAGGTAATGACAGACAACTTGATTTGGACTGCTGGGTTCCTTGCTTGCTATGTAGTTGTCAAAATTCTTCCATGATAAGTGTTTTTTTTTAAATGAGGTTACAGTTGGTAAGCTATTCTGAAGTGAATTATTGATAGAGTTTGCAATTTCTATGTAAATTGTGCTCGTTGGACATGCAAATGCTGTCCTACCAACTGCAATATATGACAAAACAATCAGTTCAAACACCAAAGTGTCCAACTCTCTTGGGTCGTTGACACTGCCTATATCTAAATGTAAAGATTGATTGTTTTTTAAATTAAGCTGTTTGAGTTCTGCAACAAACTTATCGCGACTTACATGCCCACTTACATGAAGAGTAACGACACTTTGTCTGTTCTTTCTTGCTTTCATTGATATAACCGATGATTTTCCCAAGCCTGCAACTTCAGACGTATACGTAGTGACGTTTTCGAACTTAGTGTATAATATTGTTGCTAGCAGTTTATCTGAGACAGGCTGCACCATCGACATAAATTCCGATAGTATATCTACGAAAGGATGGTGTTTTGATCCTCTACATATTACTGCTAATCTAAAGTCTTCTGATTTTTCTATTTCTCGGAGTCTGTCTACCAGATGAATTTGCTTCTCGCTTGACAGATTTTCAACATATGCAATGCAAAATAAAAGAGTATCGTAATGAAAAGCTTTTGCTCCCAGACAACGTTCGATTAGCAAATCGATATCCTCGAAGGATGTCTGGACTGAACAGAACATAATATGTGATGGTTCCGGAAGACATTGGAACGTGTTATAATATAATGCTAAAATCGTTCGCACAACAAAATCACTGTTTTCTTCAAGATTTAAAAGCATTAGTCGCCCTTCATGACATATTTCTGCAAACGTGTTAATCTTTTCTCCAGCAACTTTAACAACTCTTTTTTGTGGTGTTAACTTCCGATCCTTATACACTTGATCTAAACACTTACCGAGCAAAAATAAAAAACTCTCTCCTTCTAATGATGTTTTCATTTCTGAATATTTATCTTTTAGATCTACGATATCAAAGTCTCTGTGTATAAATTTTAAAAATGTGTTAACATCTTTTTCAGAAGAATTATGTTTCTTAGAAGTATTTCGTTCTAGATAGTTGTAAAATCCGTTGACCTGGCATCCATTAAAGTAGTTCAGTAGATAATACTTGCAGCGGCAAAGGTTTAGCTCGTTATTCCATTTGTTTAGTTTCGTGTTTAATTTTTCAATCACACTTTCCAAATCGGTTTTCGATACTGATTGTTTGTATTCAAAATAATCCATATGCCCTGACATATGCAATGCCAATAATGTTTTTTTGGTACTAATAGTGCAATCGACTAAGTTTACAAAGTCGTTTAATTCCTCAGAATTAAGATTGCTTTGCTCTGAATGTCTGTCCGTATTGAGTAAGAGGAGAGCTCGGCTTCGCAAATCCACCAGGGCCGTTTCGGAAATACTATATTTATTTTCCGATATCGAATAAGTCGCAATTAATATAACATTATTTGAATGTAAATCAAAAACAAACTCCCCGTTCAACACAATACTTTTAATGACTTTCCGTCTTTGCTGACCTCTGTTAGCAACACAATGATACAACGATTTTAAGTTGTGTACATTCTCC